>NC_083341.1:4246680-4579580 GCF_019175385.1 Lycium barbarum
CCCCAATCTTCTTTGATTAATAGGAGAAAAATTGTAAAAATAAAAAAAAATTAAGGTGGGGTCCAATCTTCTATAATAGTGGGAATGAAAAAAAAAAACAAATTTAAGGTGGAGCCCACTCTTCTATAATAGTAAAGATTAAAAAAATTAAGGTGTGGTCCGCGTGGAGAATTAGGAGACAATTGCAACAAAAAAAAATTAAGATGGGGTCCACGTGAAGAAGTAGGAGACAATTGTTAGGAAAAAATTAAGGTGGGGTCCACGTGAAGAAGTAGGAGACAATTGCAACAGAAAAAAAAGGATATTTAAATAATGATAATAAGTTCAGAAAATGGTAAAGGTACGCTTAGAGAAAATGTAAAGAAGAGAAGTTTGGGAAAAAAGAAATAACGATTTAAATTGAACACAAAAACTGCTAAAGAAATTATAAAATCAAAAGATTTAAAACTCATACCATACGTCTAACACCAATAATGAGGAATAACATCAAGAAGACGAAATATAAATGGTCTTCTATAATAGTAATTTAAAAAAAAAAAACTAAAGTGGGGCCCATTCTTCTATAATAGTAGAAAATAAAAAAAAAACTAAGTTGGGCCCCACTTTTCTATAATAGTATTAAAAAAAATTAAGGTGGGGCCCACTCTTCCATAATAGTAGAGATAAAAAAAAATTAAGGTGGGATCCACGTGAAGAATTAAGAGATAATTGCAAAAACCCGATGTGACTTTTTTGAAATTTCATACTCCATTACATATAGAGCAAATTTAAAATTTATGTCTATTTTGCCTATTTAATTAAAGGGAAAAGGGTCAAATATACCCTCTACTTTAGTTTAATAGTTAAATATACCCTTTGTTAGTCAAAGTAGATAAATATATCCTTTCCGTTAGTCAAAGTAGATAAATATACCCCTTAAGTTAAGAAAGTACACAAATATACCCCTCAATTGACAGAATCCCCAATTCCACCATTAATGATCCGATTTAACTTTTAAAAAAACCATGCCCAACCCGTCCCAACCCGCAAATTAAATTCTTTTCACCCAAAGATACTCACCACCACCACAACCGACCCAACACCACCACCACCACCACAACCAGTAAATTCTTCATAACCATCCTTAACCATGTCCTCGGACATCACTGAACAAAACAAAAAAGATCATTCGATCTCAGTAAATACATTAAATCCTTAATACAGTATTGAATATCATATGCAAAATACCAGAGAAAGCATGATTGTCATCCTACTAATGTTTAAAAAAAAAAGGTGGGGATACACATGTGTGCTGTAGGTCCTGCCAAAACTTTCTCCACATTTTTTAGGCTCATTGTCACTTATGCCCTTATTTTGTGTTGTTGTTTAATTTTTGTCCCTCAAAAAAATAAATTCTAGGGTATAAATTTATATTTCTGCATCATAATATCTCACAAGTTATGTTCCGCACCATTAAAAACTTATGGCCACTAGGCATAAAATTTAGCCTATGTCTATTTGCAAAAAATATTTACCTAAAATGACTCATATTTTTAATATTACCCAAAATAACCCTGTTATACATTATTATACACTTTTATATAAGATCGACACATTATTTACAGTAAGTATAGAATGTTGTATATCGTGTGTATAAACACTGTTGTAAAAAAAATTGGCTATACAGATGTAAATTAAAAATATTATCACGTGGATATAATATTTTATGTTGGATTGTATATTATTAAAATTATTCCTAAAATTAATTGCTAAAGGCAAAAATTAAATACCAGCCCATTTGAAGGACAATTCGTGCAATTTCTTTCATTTTTTTGTTTTTAATTTGTAATAGACAAATTCCCTTTTTTAAAACTAAACTATATAAAGGCATGAGTTGAAGAAGTGGATCGTCGACCAAGGGCAACCAAGGGCAATTTGGTCAAAGCACTTACCATTGAATAATTCCATTAGTTAAAAGTAGAATCTTACTGTAGCTTAGTATTAAATATATGCGTACTTTCCCTATTTTGCCCCTGCTCATGAAAATTGCATCAGAACATATGATGTCATTTCAAGTGGCAGGTATTAATTATGTTTTTGGCCACGTGTCACTTTTTACACTCCTTTTACTTTTCAGTGTTTTATCATGGTCACATAATTCCACTTAATAAACAAATAACATTTGTGTATATGTATTAATGTTCATCTATATATATGCGTCGACAGTGCAAATTTAGGTATGTTTATTAGCAATATAAAATATATATACTATCACTATCCAATACATAAATCTTTACAATTGTACACAACTACATACACATAGATACACTATATATATATAATGCAAAGTACGCACATGCACTAGATATTGTTGGAAGTATTGGTCTTCGTAGATTTACATTTGCTTTATACCTTTTGAGTTGAAGAACAAATATGAAATGAGCGTGATTAGCTATTATTTCCTGATTATTTGCCTAATAGAGCTAGTTTTGTTTAGTTGAATACTTAGAAATTAAAATAGTGGTTAAAAACATTATTTAACAGCATTACTACAAGGATATCTGATAAATTACTCATATATAACCAATAATTATGTGCCTTCTTGTAGTAGGAAGATTAGTTTTGAAAAATACAGGAATAATAATGAACACCTTCTCAAGAATTTAAAGGAAAATTATTTAGATTAAGTTGAATTTGGACATAAAAATTACTATGAAATTTAAAAAAACTAGTATATTTGTTTTTAAGTTGAAATGATATTTGAAAATTGGGGTTTTATTTGGATGAATATAAATTGGAGTTGTTTTTGAATGGCAACAGAACATATAACTCGTACAAATCTTTCCATTTTTCAAGTAGATCCGATCCATTCGTTCGAGTACATTGAATGTACAGAAATGGCTATAACAAAGTTTCTCTTATTTGTATCAACAACTATTCCAGGGGAGTGTATTTATGCGGTGTTAACGATTTACTAATAACACTATCTTTATAGCCGCAGAATGTTTTGTGAGTGATTTAGAATGAAAATTGTGAAAATAACTTCCAAAAAATAAATTTAAATTTCATTAATTTTTTAACAATTTTACGTCCAAACAGTTTTTCTAAAATAAAATTCCGGCAAAAAGTGAAAACTATCCATGACCAAACGGGCAATAAACTTGTTTAGCATATTTTAAGAAAATAACATTGTACATTAATAATAATTTAGCAAGATCCTATATTAAAATATTATTTTGAGACAAGCAAAATATATTTGTACCGACCAACTTATATGTTGTGTCCACAGTCCACTACATGATTGACAAATTCCTCATAAAACCAATTGCAATTTCTCAATTACCATTAAATTAACTTAATTCCAATTCTTTTTTGGGTTTTCAAGAAAATCTGCTCAGTAATTTTTATGCCAAATTGAAGGTATACTGGGAATTTTTTTATCAAGTCGATGAAAAAAGAGGTTTCTTTTTTTGTTTCTGCTTGTTTTATGTGTTTTCAAGATTTTAGTTGTAATTTAAGTGAGAATTACAGTTGATCTGTTGAGTTTGAATAATTAATAATTTGATTGGTGTTGGGCTTGTGCTTTTTGGATTTATAATTAATGGTTAATTCTGTTTAATCCCAGGAAAGATAAGGAAATTGATAATTATTGATTAGTTTGTGCTCAGTAAATTGAGGAAAGATAGAAAAATGAATAATTTTTGCTTCATTGTTCATATGTGTTCATAAAATTGAAGAAAGATAGAGAAATGAATAATTTTTGCTTCATTGTGTTACATATGTGATCAGTAAATTGAAGAAAGACAGGGAAATTGATAATTGTTGCTTCATTGTGTTTGATCTCTCTTGCATAGTCTTGTTAGAGATTTATATGCCAGTGGAAAATGTAGAGAATATATATATATATATGACGGTGGTCTTCAGGTATGAGCGCCTCAACTATTCTACCGGGTAGCTGGTAGTTGGTACCTCCGACCAGCATAAGTACTGGGTAACTCTGCCCGCCAAGGTGTAGGCATACCGCATATGTGAAGAAATCAGCTAGAACATGTAGAGAACCTAATTTTTAGATATTGGATTTGGAGGAGGTTAAATGGAGCGACATGGATAATGAGGATTCATATGGTCGAGTCTAATTAGTTCGGTATTGAGGTGCCCTACGTTGTATAACAAGGCTATTGCCCAATTTAGCTAGTCTTATGTATTGTAGGAAATTGGTCCTTGAGCAACCTAAGTTCCGGCCAGTGATCCATCCTTTCCAACACTTGATCTTTTAAATAATTGGAAATCCCTCCAATAATTACAAATATGCTTCCAGATCACTAAAGCCTACAGGAACCTGAGAGGAATTGTGAGTAATGTGCCTTGGAGGAACTTAACATGTCATAATGTGGCTGCACCCAAACATGTGTTTATACTCTGGGTGGCATTGCATGGAAAACTTAGAACAAAGGATAGACTACTCCAATGGGGTTTGACTGTGGATGAAAATTGTGTTTTCTGCCAGGTGGTGCCAGACACTGCTGAACTTATTCTTTGAATGCAATGTTACAAGAGGAGTCTGGCAAAGGTTTCTGGGATGGATGAAATGGCATAGAACTGTGACTGCATGGAAGAAGGAATGGGAATGGGTTGCAAAACAGTCCAAGGGTAAAATTGCAGAGAAATGCTTACTGAAGGCTGGCCTTGCAGCTGTGGTATATGCCCTTTGGATAGAAAGAAATGCAAGGGTGTTTCAACATAAGGTTAGGGGCCTAGAGGAGCTGCTGCATGGTTTGAAAACTAGCCTATGTATTAGAGTCAGGGAAAATAGAAGGTTGTTTGACTATATTTGTAGTTTGTAGTAGCTGTTAGGACTACTGTAACTTGTAAGGAGATAGAGGGATTGTTGGTTGCCAGTTTTTCTTGAGAGGGGTTAAATATGGTAGGATTCCCCTGGTTTTGTAATGTTCCACTGGTGATTAATAAAAAGTTTGTTAATTGCCAAAAAAAATATGCTTCCAGAGAGTGACTTTTTTTTTATTTTTTATACAAACCCTAATCAGATTTGAAGGATCGCACACTATCCTAATAGATGAGGTAAATGCAAAAGCTAAGCTTGGATACTTAGTCATACAAATATGAAATCCAAGGTCTCCAAGAAATACAAAAGTAATTGTACTTCTATATATAGACAAAGCAGTCCACCCTCAGGGGGGATCCCTAATTATCTCCTTCTTCTTCTTTTTAATAGTTCTAAAGTTAGCTATGCTCCATATGTCCATGGTCATGAGCCCTTTAACCTCTGAAGGAAGATCAGCAAAAACTTCATATAGCTTGTTGCGAGGGTCTGCGAAACTCAGAGAAGCCAGCTTATCAACTACTTTATTTGCCTCTATATAGCAGTATTGTAAAATGAAGTCTGTAGTCACCATACATTCTTTAAAGACATCCACTTCTTTTTGTATTCTCCAAGGTGTAAGGTTGAGACAATTCACACAGTTAACCAGCAATTTAGAATCACTTTCTGCTAGGATAAAGTCATGACCATTATTGATTCACCAGTTAACACCAAAAAGAAGTGCAACTGCTTCTGCCCAGTTGCTGGTGCCAGATCCCAGGCTCAAGGAATAAGCAAAAATTAGAAGGCGTTCATAGTTTCTAATCACCCCTCCTCCTCCACATTCACCATCCTTGCGACTGCCATCAGAATTGATTTTCACAAAGCTGATGGAGGGTTTGAGCCATCTCACCATAATGAACTTCTTGGCATTGATATTACTCCTCATCAGTAAAGCAATAGCATCCCAATTAGTCTTCAAATTAACTTTCACAAACCGGTTGCTCACTATCTAGCCAAAGTGGTATATATATGGTTAATAGACTTCCTGATGTTGTGAGTCTATTTTCCATATTTGGCTCCACACCTGGCTAATCTGCATGCTATATATATGCTCTGGTACCGCACCCAAGGGTGTGGCCTAGTGGTCAATGAACTGGGTTGAGCACCATGAGGTCTTAGGTTCAATTCCCAGCAGAGACAAAACACTAGGTGATTTCTTCCCATCTGTTCTAGCCTTGGTGGACAAAGTTACCTAGTACCTCTTGCTGGTGGGAGGTGACAGGTATCCCTGGATTTAGTCGAGGTGTGCGCAAGCTGGCCGGGACACCACGGTTATCAAAAAAAAAAAAAAGTATATATATATATATATATATATATATATATATATGCTCTAGTACATGATTAAGAATATGAACATCCCAACCACCCCAAAGCCACTGCCCATTGCTGAAAATCAGACAATTTCAAATTCCTTGGTCGTCTATCTTCACGAAGAAACTGCCACAAGGCCCCAAGGCCTGTCCAGTTATCAAACCACATGGACACATTTCCTTTACCAATCTTTCAAAGAATCTATTGATCCATAGTAGTTTTGATTTTGCACATGTCATTCCAAGAATGAGAGTGCTCTGAATACCACCTTTTTTTGACTGGATGAATCCTTTGACTATAATTTTGCTAGAAGGAATTCACTCCATAAGGAATTGCTAGATCTTAAAATCCACCACTGTTTCACTGTAAATGCTTTACAAGTTTCCTGCAGCCTTCTGAAAACTGCTCCTCCTTCATCATATGGATAGCACAAATTTCAGTCAGACTTGTTGCCTTTTGGGTTGAACTCACATTAACTTAAAGAATCTCTTATAAGGTATATAGTAAATAGTGCTGAGTTTGACTGACAATTGATGAGCCATGCCTTTTGATCTCTAGGTGCCATTCTCATAAGTTCAAATATATCAAGAAGGATCTTTTAATGGAGCAATGTTCTGGAGAAAATGCTGATATTACTGAATCAGAGATTGATGACTATAAAGAAAGATCTTATGTAGAGCTGAAGTATGGAAATCAATCTTTCAAGATATCAGATGTGGCTTACACTTGTCCCTATTGTCCGGAGAAAAGCACGCGTCACCTTTTCTACGAAGATCTCTTTCAGCATGCAAGTGGAATAGGAAAGTCTAAGATACGAACTCCAAGAGATAGGGCCCTGCATCTTGGATTGGCCAAGTACTTGGAAAATGACGTAGCAGGTGCTGCTGGTCCATCGAAATCTAATAAAGAGTTGAAGAGTGGAACTCACTCTTCTAGGAAATCAGATGTAGCTTTTGCTTGCCCCTATTGTCCGGAGACAACAAAAAGGGATTTTTCTTATAAGGATCTCTTGCAGCATGCAAATGGAATAGGAAACTGTAACTCTATGAAGCGAACTGCAAGAGATAAGGCGAACCATCTCGCATTATTTAAGCGCTTGGAAAATGGTGCAGCAGGTTCTATCAGTTCAGCAAAATCTTATGAAGAATCAGCAATCAAAAAAAAATCTTATGAAGAGTCGATGAGTGGAAATCAACCTCTTAAGATAACAAATATGACTTTTGCTTGCCCCTATTGTCCGGAGACAAGAGAAAGAAAATTTTCTTATAAGGATCTCTTGCAGCATGCAAATGGAATAGGAAGCTCTAACTCTTTGAAGCGAAGTGCAAGACATAAGGCGAACCATCTTGCATTAGCCAAGCGCATGGAAAATGATGTAGCAGGTTCTGCCAGTTCATCATATAAAGAGTGGAGGAGTGGAAATCACTCTCTTAATATATCAAATATGGCTTTTGCTTGCCCCTATTGTCCAGAGACAAGAAACAGAGATTTTTCGTACAAAGATCTCTTTCAGCATGTGTATAGTGTAGCAACCTGTAGCTCTTTAACACGAACTGCAAGTGATAAGGCCAACCATCTTGCATTGGCTAAGTCCTTGGAAAATGATGAAGCCGGTGCAGCTGGTCCATCAAAATCTTATGAAGAGTTCAAGAGTGGAAATCACTCCTTGAAGATATCAGATATGGCTTTTGCTTGTGCCTATCCAGAGATGAGAAACAGAGATTCTTTGTATGAGGATCTATTGCAGCATACAAGTGGAGTAGGAAGCGGTAACTCTAAGAAGCAAACTGCGAAAGATAAGGCCAACCATCTTGCCTATGCCAAGTACTTGGAAAATGATGTAGCAGGTTCTTCTGGTGCATCAAAATCTTACGAAGAGTCAACAACAACAACAACATACCCCTGGTCCCACAAGTGGAGTCTGGGGATGGTGGGGTGTATGAAGACCTTACCCCTACCTTTGTCGGGTAGAGAGGATGTCTCCTGTAGACCCTCGGCTCAAGAAAATCATTTTTTCAGAACAAAATCTTTTGAAGAGTCAACAAGTGGAGAACTCTCTTTTAACATATCGGAGAGGACTTTTGCTTGTGCCTATTGTGCAGAGACAAGAAACAGAGATTTTTCGTACAAAGATCTTTTGCAGCATGCATTTGGAGTAGGAAACTGTGACTCTAAGAAACGAACTGCAAGAGATAAGGCCAACCATCTTGCCTTGTTCAAGCACTTGCAAAATTTTGCTAAGTACTTGGAAGATGATGTATCCAATGCTGCCAGTACATCAATGCCTTATGAAAGATTGAAGAGTGGTAATAATAATCACTCTTTGAACAATTCAGATGTGGCTTTTGCTTGCCCCTATTGTCCAGAGACTAGAAACAAAGATTTTTCATATAAGGATCTCTTGCAGCATGCTGGTGGAGTAGGAAGCTGTAACTCTAAGAAGCGAACTGCAAGAGATAAAGCCAATCATCTTGCATTGGCTAAGTACTTGTCAAGTGATGTAGCCGGTGGTCCTAGTTCATCTATATCTTATGAAGGTTTGAAGAGCAGAAATAACTCTTTCAACATACCATATTGGGCTTATACTTTTGCCTATTGTCCAAAGAAAAGAAAGCGAGATTTCAGTGAAATAGGAAGCTGTAGCTCCAACAAGCGAACTGCAGAAGATAAGGCTAACCATCTTGCATTTGCCAAGTATTTCGAAAATGATGTCGCAGATGCTGCCAGTCCATCAAAACCTGATACTCTGTGTGATCCTCAGGTTGATTTTCTTACAGATCATGACCTTTCAGAGATGTTTGTGTGGCCGTGGATTGGGGTGGTTGTGAACCTTCCCACTGAATTTAAGGATGGACGCTATGTAGGAGAAAGTGGTTCTAATCTGAAGGATCAGTTGATAAGGAGAGGTTTCAATCCAACACGAGTGCGCACTCTTTGGAATGACCTAGGCCATTCTGGAATTGCTCTTGTTGAATTCAAGAAAGATTGGCTTGGGTTCAGTAATGCCATATCATTTGAGAAGGCCTATGAGGCCGATGATCATGGCAAGAAGGATTGGGAAGCCAATAATGGGGAAAAATCTCATCTTTATGCTTGGTTAGCTCGAGCTGATGATTATCAGGCCACTAATATTGTTGGTGAAAAGCTCCGCAAAGTTGGAGACCTTAGAACTATTTCTAATATCATTGAAGAAGAATCTCGAAAGAATCGTATACTTGTTTCTAGTTTGACCAATTCCATTGAAGTCAAGAAGTTGCACATAAATATGATAGAGGACAAATTACGGGAGACTACCCAATCTGTTGAACAGTTGATTGTAGTGAATGCTAAACTTCGACAAGAAAATAATGAAGGTTAGTTATTGCATATGTGTGCTATTAGGAACTCTGGATGTTTTATATTTGATGCCTTAACATGCTTGTTTTGTATGATTAGAAATAAAAAAGATCCAGTCAAGTGCACGTGATCATTTCCAGCAGACATTTATTAATCATGAGAAGTTGAAGTTGCAATTGGAAACTCAAAAAAAGGAGCTTGAACACCAACATGAAGAATTGCAGAAACGTCAGGCCCAAAATGAAAGTGATAGGAAAAAACTGTCCGAAGATCATGAACAGGTATACTGCTACTTGCTTAACTGTTTCTATGCTGAATCTGGTTTTGATTTGATTTATCATTTGCAAGAACTAAATGATTAAATTTTTCACAAAGGCTGAAAACTTAGGTGATGGTTTAATATCATATGTGCATGTGCTAGTTGAAACTTTCTCAAATATTCTAATACATACTAGATCCATTTCTCTCTACTCTTTTTCTTTATTTTCTTCTTTCCACTTCCTTATACTTAAAAAGTAATAGGCGGGCACTGTTTGATATGTACATGCTTTTCTTTGTTTCATTTGCATGTCAATTGAAAAAAAAAATGTTTTTTAAAGAAGCAATTTTTATGGAATTATTTGGAGCGGTCACCTAAGGAACCCAGGACTCTTACGTCCCGATCTTTAGTTGAATTGAAGATAGTTATCATGAAGTCTTCTTGTTGTTCCTCCAGAATGCTATCCTAAAAACATCCCTTAGTGCTGCGGTTGAAGAGCAAAAGAGCGTTGATGAAAAAGTACTGAAATTGGCAGAAGAACTGAAGGTCTGTCTTTCAGGCTCCTCTTTTTCTCGTTATTGACATTATCTTGATTGTTATGTTCACATGATATATAACATATCACTAAGGTGCCATTGTGCTGTCTGCAGAAACAAAAGGAGGAACTCCATAAGAGAATTATTAAGCTTGAGAAACAACTCGATGCAAAAGAAGCAGGAGAAACAGAAGTTGAGCGACTGCGAATGGTTATAAAGCACATTGAAGAAGAGGGTGATCAGGAAGTTCTGGAAAATGTTGACACACTGCTTAAAAATTTAAGAGAAAAGGAAGAAAAATATGAAGATTTATTGGCGTTGAACCAAACCTTGATTGTGAAGGAGAGAAAAGGCAATGATGAGCTGCAGGAAGCACTTAAAGAATTGGTTAATGTATGTCAAATTTCTGGTTTCATTATTCATTGTTGATAGTGTCTATCTATAGTAAATTATAGTCATATTATCCAAAAAAAAAAAAAAGTATTTGTTGCAGTATTCCTACTTGAATAAGGAGGCCTACAATGGCTTGTTGTTTTACAGGATATTTGAATGTATCTGATTAAAACTGTTAATAGCATGATTCATTAAAAATTTAAAGACTGTTCATGACATATTGTAGCGTGTTTTTGAGGGTTTGGGTGGGTTTTGTGTGTGTGGGTGTGGGGGGGGGGGGGGTTGGGGTTGGGGGGGGGGGGGGAGGACAGTACAATAGCTCATGTCCTTCGCTATGAGCTCATTCCGTCTACTTGAAGATATATGCACATTATACCACTAGCCCGAAATGGTTTAAAGAATTACTCATAATTTTTTTGACAGGGTAGTCGATATTTATTTCCTTTTTCTTCAGTTTGTTTTTCTTTCTTGATGGAAATTTCTTTTTCGGGGTTGAGGAGTTAGGGTGGCTTCAGCATTTAATGATCAAGATTTGGGGAACTGACAATTAAGTTTCTCTATAGGGCTTGAAGGAATTACCTAGAAATGGTCCTATTGGTGTTAAGAGGATGGGAGAGCTCGACATCAGACCATTCCTTGAAGCAATGAAGAGGAGATATAATGAGGGAGAAGCTGAGCAGATAGCTTCTGAGTTGTGCTCGTTGTGGGAGGAGTACCTTAGAGACCCTGAGTGGCATCCCATTAAAGTCATTGCCATAAATGGGAAACATCAGGTATGGTTTTCTTATACTGGTTCATGGCGTCGAGTCTGTTTAAACTCATTTTACATTTTTACTAAATAAGAAGACAAGAAATAGTTTGGCTTCCATTTCTTTTAGTTTCTACCACGGATATGTTGTGATGTATACTTAGGAATGCAAGATTATTTTGTGAGAATTTATTCGATATACTTGATCAATTTAATGTGACCTATGTGGTGGACACCTCAGAGCTGTGTCATGCTGTGTGTCTTCTCATGTTTTTGTTGCAGTCTGTTTGGAACTTGATTCATAGCTGCTTATTCTCCTCATCATTGGCATAAACATATAGGCTACTATTGAATAGTGTTGCAAGTCAAAATATGCATATCAATCTGTCATAGATCTGTGATTAAATCTTGATAACGCATGGAGTATATTGCACCATTGATGTGACAAAGTTAATCAGTCATTGGTACTGATTTAGGGAGATTGGTGTTATTAATATTAGGATCCAAATTTCTATGAATAAACATTCTAAACAGCTTGGTCGCGGAACTGTCTAATTTTATCTCTACCTAGTGTTTTCAGTTTTGTGTGGTCAACTGGGGTTATCCGGTTCAATTACTAACAGGAGTCACATCGTTATCCAACCAGTGGCTTTTAGACTCCAGTTTGTAGTTTTGTCCCTAGGTTAGTTGTGCAAAACAGGTTCATGCCAGAGGGGGAGTCCAGGATTTGAAGTTTATGGGTTCCTACGATAAACATTTATAGATACTTAGTACTCCCTGTCTCAAAATATTTGTCGTTCTAGAAGTTCAAGACAAAATTAATTATCTTTTTCTCATTTTACCCTTAGTAGTAATTGTTCTTGAAGACTACAAACACCTCACTTATGTGGTGATGTTCTGATTGTTCAAATACCAATGAAGGGTAGAGTAGTTAAAACCTCCTCCTAACTAATGTTTCTTAAGGGGCGTGTAAAAGAGAATCACGATAGATAATTTGAGACGGAGGGAGTAGTGTTTCTTAATACATATACAGGGTCTAGCCAAAAGCTACTGGGTTCACGTGAACCCATATGGGACACTCTAGATTCGTCCCTGGTTCATACTAGTTGATCTAAAGATAAAAAAATATATGTTATGTATATCATACATGTTCATAGGTTAGAATACTCAAGAACGTAGATTGTATACATTTGTTACCTTCTGAATAGAATCAATTTAAAAAATAAAGAAAACACACTTCAATTTCTTACTTGCTCTACTTTTCGCCAGCTTTTGACATTTTCCTATACTGAAAGTTCGATATTAAATACTCTTAGCGCTGTTTCAGGCTGTAATAGACGATGAAGATGAAAAACTGAAAGACTTGAAGAGAACTTACGGTGAGGAAGTGTATAAAGCTGTTACAACCGCTTTGACTGAGATTAATGTATATAACCCAAGTGGAGGATATATCATTTCGGAGCTGTGGAATTATAAAGCTGGTGAGAAAGCGACTCTGGAGGAGGGAGTTACTGTGTTACTAAACCTCTGGAAAAAGAAAATGACACTCGACTGAACGTTCTTTAGGTACCACCTTTCTCTTGCCACGATATCTTCATCGGTAACAACTTCACAATATTTGAAGGGTATGAGTTCTAACACCAAAAAAGAGCGCACAGAAGAATCGAGGATAACAAAAAGAAAATGACTATAATGGAATACCTGATTTAGAGATATTAAAATATCATTTTAACAGGCATTTGTCTCCCAACTGAAACTCTGCTTTTCTCTGGATTTTTTCTATATATATGTATATATATGCTCTTCTATGTTAATAGTTTCCAAGATACTCGAATGCTTCGCTTAAGACTATGTCACATCACATTCCATTCTAGCAGAGGCGGATTTGAACTTTATGGGGTTGTGAATTGTAGGACCGTGACCTCAAGTACTAATAACTGAGTTCTAAATTTAAGTTTTGTACATATTTAGTGGATTTTTTAATACATAAGGAATGAAATCCTTCACCGTGTTTTGGTTCTCCATGTTTAAGAGAAGTGTTTTCTCAGATAAATGCATAACACTCTCTCGAATAGGATGGTTTTCTGATCAGTTCAGTCTTGTTTTTTCTTTTTGTAAAGGTTAGAGGAGCTTCATGCTTGCATTTTTCATGTAAAATTGCATGTCATTGATATAGCCAGGTACAGACGATAAAAGCGGAGAGTTGAAAAATAGGCCTAAGCTGGGAGGAGGATGAGTTCGAGCCGTTTAAAGCAGGTTCGTTGTTTTCTAAATTTGAGTATGTTATGATCGATTTATAGATTAATTAGATGAATTTGAATAGAGATGCAGCAGCATTATGATTCTTGTTGCAGAAAAAAGTAGATGTTGAGCACCCAGACAAAAAGTTAAATTGAGAATGATCAAAATTCAACATCAGTTGAAGTCAACACACTCAATAATTGCCATTGGAATATGGATCTTTATCTTATCTTCTTAGTATCAAGTTTGTTCAATAGCATAGAGTATTGTTATGAAGTCAAACATATGCAAACTACTTCATCAATAAAAGGAGAGTATCATTTTTCCTCTTATAATTTTGGTATCATTTTGTCTTGTTAAAGATTTATGTCAGTAGAATATGTAGATAACCTCTTGGGCTAGATGACCTTTTTTTCTATATTTGAGTGAGACGGGTTCAAATGGGGCGACATGAATATTAAGGATTCATAAGGCTGACCCAAACAAGATTGGGATTGAGGTGTGGTTGTTGTTACTGTAATTTTTTATTGAAAAGCAAGAATAGCTAAGGGAAGGCTTTGGTAGAAAACTTGGAAGAAAGGCTAATTCTATAGTCAACCATGGAAGGTGTACCAAATGATTGACCACATCCTCTATGGTTAGTCTTAGAAAAGTTCTACATTTCTCTCTCCATTTTTGCCTATCAAAGAGGAAAATGTGTTACTATGATATTTCAATAATTTGCTTATCATATGTCTTATGCTTTTATTTAGCCGAGGGTCTTTCGGAAACAGCGTCCTACCTTGATAGGAGTAAGGTCTGCATACACTCTATCCTCCCCAGACCCACGATGTGAGATTTCACTGGGTTGTTGTTGTTATTGTTGCTTATCATATGTCTAAGCCTGGTTGGATAGATTTACTACGTACCTGTACTGGTAGGAAGTAGCAACTACTTCGTGGAATGTCGAGGTGCGTGCAACATGGCCTGGAACCTCACGGTTATCAAAAATAAAAAAGCAGCTACTTACCATCAGTGACATTGCTACATGTCGGCTATTAAGTAATTGAATGGACTCACCTGTTTGTGAACCCCTTAATTAAAATGTAAGAATTGTTTTTTAGCGACTGAGAAAAACTGAAATAATACATAAAGATCACCTATTTCTATCTCTCTATTGTTAATACATGTATTTTTGTTTCACATTTATCTTGTATAAAATAATATATAGATTTATGTGTAATTTAACGTGAATATTATTTAACACACCCAACTGGACGTTAATTAATTATGTGAGGATTCTTTTACGCAACCAAATATTGCATTTATTATGCGAGGATTATTTTTCTTAATCTCCACCTAACATTGTAATTTTTGAGGATTTTATGTCCTTTTTTTTTTTTAGTAACAAAGGGGCAGTGGCGGAGTCAGGATTTTCCCTCATGTTCAAAATATAAAAAAGTAAACATACGAAGAAGCCTAAGGAAATTCAACATCTACTATATGTACATAAAAAATAATTTTAACCTTGTAAAAACAGTATTTTTTTTTCCAGTGAGGGGGTTCGGATGAACACCCTCGGCTCTATGTGGCCCTGCCACTGCAGAGGGGGCTAGTCACTTTTCAGCTTTGTAATCAAGAAATAGCTCCTATCATGGAATCACAAATTTTATAGGTTAAATTTCATGATAATGTTTTGGAGTTTCATTCGTGAAATTTATAACTCCATGATAAAGGCTATTTTTCATTACAGGAGCTAAAATTGTGAATTAATCCGTTGTTTTTCCTTAGCTTTCCAACCTACCGATGAGACTCGTCCGCTAGATCTGTAGTATAAGTTAAAATTGTTAAGAGTTCCACATCGGTGGGTGTTAAGAGTCGCACATCGAGGGTTAAAGGGTACATAATCTTCTTATATGGACTTCGACAATTTTGGAGTTGAAAAATCACAAGTATTAAACTACAAAGCTACTCAACAAAATACTTACATATTGAGAGGGAAGTATTTTAAGAAATAGAGCAACCATTGAAGAAACTGAATGTCGTTGGTGGGTAGGTGAATGATTCTTTGTTTTTCCCAGTAGGTGAGTGATCCAAGACTTGCATTTGATCTTATTTTACACGTTCTTTGGTTTCAAGTAATTTTTATTAAATTATTTTATTCAGCCCCTTACATGTGCTACTATTAAGTTTGGAAAAAAAAATCATATTAAGTTGACTTAAAAGTAAATTCAATATGGTAACACGAAAAGTAAAATAATGTTAATCTGTTTTATTCGATTAAATTATACTAATGGCTAATGGTGTAATTATTTGTATAGATAATTTAAATTCAATTCAACAAGATGAAAGAACAAAAGGAATATTGTGGAATGGCTGATTTCTTTATTCCTTTCATCTTTAATTAAAGGTCTCGAATTTGAATTTTTGGAATGAAAAACTTCTTCCTAAAGGTTTTTATCCAATAGTAAACTTACTCAACGCGAATTCAGATGAATGGAACTAGTAAATTTCGGATAACTATTGGTGCACCTTTTTATATATCTATTTTTTTTGAGGGAAATAACAAGGAGAGATGGGCAAGTAAGCTAACTAATAGCCACTTTTGTCCACTCATTTATTTTACTAGTAGCTTCTAGGCTTGTGGGCGGATATAACTTTTCAATAATTGAAAACTTATTATAAAATATAGAGTACATTTTTTGCAATTTTTTAATATATGATCTTATTTGATTGAATACAAATTTATAATATAATTTAGTTTATGCGTACAATGAAGAAATAGAATATTAAGTTAATAGTTGAAAGTTAAAATATTACATGAAAGTTTAAGTTTTATACAGTTAATTAAATGGATCGAAATTCTTGACAATTAAGAAATTTGTGTAGAACAAATTTTGTTAATATAGTGGAACGTATCAGACTAAAATTATCTCATATATCAGACTAAAATTATCTCATATCAATTGAAGTCCAGTCAACATTTTAGTGTATACATTAATATAAAGTTAACACTAAAAGATTAGTAAATGCATAAGGTACGGCTGCATTTAGAGTTTTTTTTCTTCATATTTTTCTGCTATTTTATGAACTCTAATTACTGAATTTGTCAAATATTCTTTTATGATTTTCCAAATGGACCCAATCCCATTTTTTCTGTGACTGAACAAAACTCTTATCAACATTAGAGTTTCTTTTTCCTTTTTCTTTCATTGGTATTACAAGCTCCACCTGTCCCATTTTGCCTCTAAAATATTGAGTCATATGTTCTCAAAATAGGAAAAAACAAAAGAAGAGAATATCCCAAAGTTCAAAATTATATGCCACTAAAACCTTTTTTTGGTTGGATGGGGTAGACCATGACTTCATTGGTCTTGTTATTGAT
Organism: Lycium barbarum; assembly: GCF_019175385.1. Taxonomy (NCBI): domain Eukaryota; kingdom Viridiplantae; phylum Streptophyta; class Magnoliopsida; order Solanales; family Solanaceae; genus Lycium; species Lycium barbarum. The sequence goes on from NC_083341.1 coordinate 4,263,730, forward strand.
ATATCAGCTCAATAAATGTGTTATATATGCCTTTAAATAAGTCATAGTTAATTAATAGTATATATTTTATCAGTCAAGGTAAATTAGTATGATTTGATAAGGGACAGTTTATTCTCCAAAGTGAGATTTCTCATGAGAATCCAAAAGACCTCAAGATAAAAAAAATGGACACCATATAGAAAAACGAAAATAAAAATTGGCCTTTTTGTTAGGTTGAAAGATGAAGCACTACCAGATCAGTTGAATTTTATTGTAATTAAAACATAAATTAAAGTAAAAAATAAATATCAATCAGTAAAACAAAACATATATATAGAAGACAATTATGTAACTACAACAACATATCAAGTATAATTTCACAAGTAGGATCTGGAGAGAGTCAAGTGTACGCAGACTTTATCCCTACCTTGGGAGGTGGAGATGCTATTTTCGATAGACCCTCGGCTCAAAATAAAATAATAATAAAGCAGGTCAAACATTTTATAGTATGCAATACAATTATGTATCTACAATATAACTAGTAAATTTTTTAATTATTCACCTAGGATTTGATATTAGCTTTGAGATTCGATTAGTTTGAACTGACGCTCATTTTTATTTTTTTTGTATTTATTATAGTAGTTTAGTTTAAATTTCAAATATAAGTATATCCGTGCTCCTTAAAGGTGTGCCGTCAATTGAATGTTAAACTAAACTAGGGAAAAAAAATTGATAGTTCTTTCAACTTATATGAAGACAAAAAAAAAAAAAAAACAATAAAGAACACAGAAAAGGAAGATAGAAGTCAATTCAATATGAATAAGATGATGGTAAACGATGCACGGCAGGAGACTGCGTGTGCCTATTAAATTCATTGACGTGCCCTTTTTGCCTTGCTTTTTCTATTTTTGTGTTTAACTTTAAACATTCTTTATGTAAGAGTTCGAGTCGAAGATTTAGAACTAATAAATACGAGTTATTATGATCTTGATAATAAAAAAAAAATGACATATATTAATAGTATGGAAGAATTTTAATTTTTTAGTATATTGTTTTTTACTTTGTGTTTGTCCTATTACTCCCTCCGTCCCATATAACTAGGCCATATTACTAAATTTGTCGCAAATTACTTGTTCATTTATAAACAAGATAAAATTAATTAAAACTTTTCCATCTTACCTTTAGTATTAAATGTTCTTGAAAAATAGTCAATATTGATTAGAATGTATTTATTGGAGAGAGATAGGAATAATACAGTAAAATACATCTTTTATTTATGATTTCTCAAAGAACGTGCAAAAGAAAAAAAGGTCAAGTAATATGGGACGGAGGGAGTCCTTTTAATCATGAAGTTAAGAATTTGTGTCATCATAGAAGTGCGAAGAATATATATTTGAACTATTTCTATACATGCACATTAAGTTCGAGCCAAAAAAAGAAAAAGTTTCAGCTTTGAACTCACAAAATCGTTCTAGAGCCCATACACCAATTAATTGAAGTGACTTATTATACTTAAATAAAATAGAAAAAAATTCATAAATTGATCTAGTTTAGAGCGTAGTTATGATATGTAGTTATAATTTGCGTATTTAAGAAACGTATCTATAATTGCGCATACGGTAACTATAGTTTAGAGCAGTGACAACATATAATCGCGAGTTTCAGCTGTATCACTGCATACTGCATCAGCGTATACAGTTACGCGCGTGTATTGTGTTTTGCTACAAAACAAAAAATGTAGGTCCATTTTGTAATTTTTTGAAACTATAACTATGCATCATAAATACAATCTAAATATTTACCGCATCGCATAATTTTTGTTAATAAAATATCTTAATAGCGTAGAAAAAAAATCATACTATCAGAATATAAATAACTTTTCTTTAAAAGATTATCCGAATACTTTCGATCATAAGGAATTTGTGGCATCATAGAAGTAGTACGATGAATAACTACTAATGGTAAACTAATGTCAATTTTTAAGGCAAAGTGTTGAGTCAAATTATAAAAGTGGGATGGTATAAAATAATAGTGACGTATCCAATGCCATCTTGTTTGCCGCCCATCTTCTTCTCGAGAGATTGATACGGCTGTCATCGAGACAGATCTATCATTTAAATATGACGGTGTTCAACTTTTAAAATGTTTAAAAATTCATTAATACATTTTTATATTATATAGGTTCAGATTTGTTATTTATTAACTTTTCTTAATTTTCATAAACATATTTAAATTTTATGTTAAAAATGTTGGATACAAAATGTCTGTACCTTTTACCAAGTGGGTTCTTCTTTTACTATATATTTCCTTTTTATTAATGGTGCCTGGATTAGAATATTGCATGCATCTCGACTAACTTTATGAGGTACATAATACTCCACCAACACATGTATTATATAACTCTGTCTATCAAGACTTGAATATGCAGGGGCGGACCCATGTACTAATTTTTGGTGCTCGAGCACTCATTAACCGTGACGGATATTCTATGTAGACATATTGAAATTTGGTATAAAATAATAAATAACGCCCAAGAAATAATACAATATCTTGGTGTTTTGGTTAAAACGTGGTAGGCTAAAGGCTAAGAGTCACGGAGGAGCAGGGTTCGAATCCTACTTAAAACAACATATTTTTTGTTAATTTTAAGGTGAGCACCCAAGACCATTAAATTATGGATCCCTCACTGTGAAGATGGGAAGAAATACATAATATTGTCGCCTTCGCCTAAAATTTAAACATGAGACTCATTATTCTAAAAGTTTTATCGACCACTAGGTCACATTTTATATATATAAGAAAAAACTAAACCTTATATATTGACAATACATTTGTTTGGTGAAAGAGATTGAAATGAATCGCTTTCGTCCCTCTAAGGCTCTAACATCGATCTTGCATGGCAAATAACTGGAATTCATTATCCTATAAGAGGTTTTGATTTCGGATTCTTAAAATAAAAATTTCTTGATAAGAAGCTTTTGATTATGTAATGAGTCCACTTGTCATATCAACTGATACTTTCTCTGTCATAATTTATGTGACACATTTTTTTTAGTTGAAACTAATTTAACTCCGTGAAGTGATTTACAATCACATAAAAATCTAAAGTTTATTTAGGATCACAAATTTTAAAAGTTTTCATTTTTTTTTCTTAAATCCGTATCTAGTCAAATAGTGTCATATAAATAGGGACGGGAGAATATTAGTTAATTCGAAAATTTTCCTGAAAACATAGAAGATAAATTGACACCGTCACTCATCTCCACCTTTTTATTGTAAGAAAAGAAATTGTTTGCTTTCGCTTTCATATTGATAAATATGAAAATTGCTAAAAGAGTGCGTCAAAAATTCGAAAAGATTCCCATTAATTTGGTTAGTGTGGTCGACCCCTAAGTTATCTCATTTCTATCCTTTTCTTTCTTTTGTGGGGTCATAATAAACTCTTTGTTATTTCCAACTGGACTTGTCAAATTCATCTTTATGTAAATTTCCATTCATAAATTTATGATCCTTTATTTCTTTCCTTTCTAAGTTTAACTTTGACTTCTAAAATTTTCAACAATGTTCATTATGGATGTGATCTCCATGTCTTTTAAATTCCAAATGGTAATTAGCTGGTCATACCCCATGTAAATGTATCTGTTTAATGATCACACATTTATGAACTATAGTTATTTTTCATTTATCCCTTATTAAAATGAGCTAATAAGGGATAATAACTAAAGATGTAGATGCAGCCATTAATATTTGTATTAGGGTAGGCTGTCTACATCACATCTCTTCACGTGGGGTCCTCTCCCGATCCTGTTAACGCGGACGGCTTGTGTTGAGCTACCCTCTTCATTACTTATTCAGAAACTATACAAAGGAATTAGAAATGTTTGTCATTACTTCACTTGCAATACGATGTCATTATTTGCAAATCAGTGTTTGATTATCACTATTTGAAAGTACTAAATTTCAGCATTTTTCTTGAGCCGTGGATCTATTCAAAATAACTTCTCTACCTTACACAACAGAGGTAAGGTCTGCGCACACATTACCTTTCTTAAACTCCACTTGTGAGATTACACTGGTATGTCGTTGTTGTAAACTTTAGCTTTTGTAATAACGATAAAATATTTAAAAACTTGTTTGAAGAACATTTCAAGTGAAATACATAATATTTGCTGATTTAATTTTAATTTGTACTTTCTAAATATTCCTTTTTAACGTCAACTTCAATATTAATTCTTATTTTCTTCTACCAAAAATAATGTCTAAAGTGCTATGAAGAGTATACACGTGGTGGAAGCAAGAACCTATACTATGTAAGAAGATGGGGATGATGAGAGAATAGCGGTGGTGAGCGAAGGAGAAGGGGTTAAGATATAGTTGGTCGACGCACCCTTTTAACTCAATGGACACTCTTGTCCTTTTAGGGAAGTGGTCCGAATTTTGTGGCCAATATAAGACAATTTTTTTTTTTTTTTGTATAATTAGTATAATTTCATATGTTGTAATATATTATTTATTGAATGGATTAATATGTAATTATCTTTAAGTAATCTGATTGTGTAAATAGATTTTTTTTAGAGATAGGGATAAAAAATACACTTGGACTATTATTTTCCGTAAGTTCTGCACCTCAACTATCCGTTATTTTCTTTTCCAACATGAACTATCACCATCTATCTATATTAAAACACACCTAGGTGATAGTTCAGGTAGGACAAGTGAGCTACTGATAGTTGACCTAATCAGCTTCAAAGTGTGTTTTAATACATAAATGGTGATAACTCAGGTAGAAAAAGGGAATAACGGATAGTTGGGGGTGTAGAACTCGCGCAAAAACTATATTTTAAATGTTTTTTACCATTAACTCTATTTTTTTTTACTATCATTATTGGTGCATAGTACGCATAACATATTAGCCAAGCTTTCATAATTTGCTTATTTTGAAAAATATTTTTTCGTTAGAAATATTTTTGGAGGATAGTAATATATATTTAGCTAATCATTTTTTTTTTAATATTAAAGCAATAATTTATAATTCGTCAACTTTCTAGAAATACTTCTGGAGAGAATTTTATGTTTAACCTTCTACTCCTACTCAAAAACACCTATCTCTTTTCTCAAACTTATTTAATACCTTAACTCTCTAAAATAAACATTTTAATTTCGAGATGCTTGCTCAAGCAACTTATTAATTAAGGGAGAGAATCATGAGGAATTCGAACTTTCCCCTTAGTGAGCTCTACCAGGACAAAATCTACGGACCTGTGTGTCCATGAGAATTTATCTTTTTTTTTTTGGAAATTTTTTCACTTTATTTGAAAGTAGTGTTTGCCTATGATTTTTTTTTTATTACATAATCAGTAGGGAAAGGGGAAATGGGAAAGGAAATTACAACGTTGGGTTCGAACCCTCACCAACGAGATGAAAATTTAGCTAGCCAACCAACTGAACTACTAATGTAAATCCTTATGAAATTTTCAAACACAACTTGAAGTTGATTTGAAACTTGAAAAACACTTAAAATCATATTTTCACCTTTTTTATTTTCAGTACATTCGAACAACCAAATTTTTACAAAAATTATAACCAAACAGAATTTCATCTTCCATAATTTCAAATAAAATGAATTTTTAAAATTTATATATTATAAATCATCTCATTTAAATATAAAAATCTAATTTTTAAAGTTAAATTAAATATAAAAGAATATAATTTTCATTAGGACACGTTAAGTGTACCACCTAAAAAGTTGTAGTTTAGTTATAAAAGAGAGAGAATAGAGAAGGGGTTTTAGCATATGTTTCTTTTCTTACCAAACCAAACCCACAGAGGTTTTTCATTTCTGTCCACAATTTCACTTACCCCCCAAAAGTAAATAAAATTAACAAACAAGTACACAATTACATAGATTAGATTTCTACTCAGGTAATTCATTTTTCTTTTTTGGTTTTATCTATGAAAAAAAATTTCTTGGGGTTGGTGAATTTTGTTATTTTTGTACAAGAATATGATGTGTGATTTGAATTTTTTATGGTGAAAATTGAGGTTGATCACGTTGAGATCTGATTAGATTTGTTGATTTTTGTTTGGTTATGTAAAATTTGATGTTTACAAGAGAGTTTTAAGTTTATATTGTTGAAATTATGAAACTTTGATGATAATTGTAGATTGTTATAATCGAATTGTTAGTTGTTTATTTTGATCCTATGAGTTTTAAAAAAGTCAATTATGGATATGAACTTATGAAAATTGGAAAAGAATTTGTTTTTGTTCTGAATTATTGCTGATCGGATGTTGGGGTTATAGAACTGGATCTCTTTTATGAAATGGAATTTTGTAGATTTTTTTTTTTTTTTTTTTTGGTGTTGATACCTTCTTGATGAACAAAGACTTTTTTAGTTTTTGTTTTTTTGGATAATTGTGGTGTATGGGCCGCTTGTGTGCATCTCGACTAATTCCTGGTAGAGATATCGGGAAATTTTGTTCACTAAAGCTTGGACTTTTTCACTTTTTGAGTTGAATAATAAGCATTTTAGCATATACTATATACTTGTGGTTTATGGAAAGATCTCAGATTTTGTATGTATGTATTTTCATGATGTTTGTTTAGAGTTATGATTTCCTTGTATTTGTGGATCAGCTAAGTGCATTGGAAAAATATGTTTGTTTTGTGTAGCAATATTACATTTTTGCTGTTCCTTTGTATTTTTAGTCAACTTAATGTTCTTAGTTTATTAAATAGTGATTGTCTTTTTTCCGTTAGTTCTATAATAATAAGCATTTTAGTATTTACTTGTGGTTTGTGGAACGATCTCAGGTTCTGCATATATATTTCCTTGTATTTATGGATCAGCTAAGTGCATTGGAAAAATATGTTTGCTTTGTGTAATAAAATTACATTTTTGCTACGCCTTTGTATTTTTAGTCACTTTAATGTTCTTAATTTTCGAAATTTGGAATGATTTGCATCTACTTTTGGCCAATGCTTTTTAGTTTATGGCATGATAATAATAACATTTTTTTTTTTTTGTGTAGATTGGTGAAGTTAGTGGCGTTGGCTCATTGTATCTGGTCATCACTTATTGGCATGCTTCCTGAGATATGGTGTATAAGAAGAAGCTAGATTTTGGTTTCAATGGCTTTCAAGTTCCATTTATACCTAAAGCTCCTAGATCAGTTAGAGTAAGGATGCTGAAATTGTTAAATTGTCTGATCTTTTAGAAATGTTGTATTTGTATATGCTTTTCTAAATATCGTCTGCGATTCTGAATCATTTCAGAGGAGACGTTCCTGTAAAAAATTGGACGATGGTCAAATTTGTGCATTTGAATTATTGGCGGCTGTTGCTGGAAAACTCTTACTGGAGAGCGAAAGCTCCGCTTCCAGTAACGCTGCGGAAGGGAAAAATGAAATTGCTGATCACAGGGACGGTATTAAAAACGAACAAGTGGAAGACGGTAAAGCTGTGAAATCAGAGTCCCTCGACCAGGGGAGTTGTGTAGAAAGCGCTTATGCAGAAAAAACTTCCTTTTTGGAGCATACTTCTACTATTATAGGTTCTGACACTGACATGAAGTTGGAAAACTGCAAGGAGGTTAATATAGCTGATGGAAAATTCCACGCCAAAGTTGAAGGTGGATCCTCTAATCTCGAGGATCCATGTGATAATAAAATTAGGACTGAAGACTTAACTGTGACTAACACGTGCAGTGTAAAGAATCCGATTGAACAACATGTTAATAACGATGGCTTGTTTAACTCGGAGAGTAGTGTACAGTTACCCTTGTACAGGGATTCAGTTCCGGTTCCTAGTGCTTCTTTTGTAAAGCAAAGGAACAGTGTAAAGTTAGGTAATAGAGATGATGACGAAAATTCTTTTGACTGCTATAGATATAGCACCAAGTTAAGAACCTTTAGGACGACATCACGACTTGGATTCAGAAGAATAAGGAAGATGCTGAAATCTCGACACTGGAGAGTAGCTCCTAAGTTGAAGGAATATGAGCGTTCTTACACAAGTAAGTGGAGATATACCTTTGATATTTTTCCTCTATAGTTTTTTCATGTCATTTTCTAACTACGTGGATTTGGTGGTTTAGATGGTGGAGTGGAGTCCTTTTACCTCAGTAGGAAAAGCACACGTGCACGGAAGAGATGCCAACCTGAAGTTCCTCCCAAGAGAAGGAAATTGAACCACCATGGTTTTGCTGTTGCATATTACCAGGAGGCCAGTAGTGAAAGTGTTTCAAATTCACCTGAAAAGGAAATCAAACGAGACATTAAAGGTCAATACTTCACTATCGACCTAGCAATTGAAGGTCCTGGTAGTTTATGTAGTCATACTAAGTAATATTCCATGTTTCCTTACAGGAACTGCTGATCCATCTCCAGCTAAAAATCATCACAAGAAGGATAATGGTAGGAGATTTTGGATTCCATTTGTATTTTCGATTTTCCCACTTTTATACGATGCGTTTCCTTCTTTTTGGATTAGCATATTTACCTTCTAAAACTTTTGACATGAATCCAATTTATCCTTTCAGTAAAATTTAGCATCAAGTCTTTCAAGGTGCCAGAGCTTTACGTAGAGGTTCCTGAAACTGCAACAGTTGGCTCGCTGAAGGTATTCAGGGTCTCCTCTTTTACTTCTTCTTCTCTGTTGTATACAATAGTCCCCCCGCCTCCCTAGTCTGACAAAGAAACTTCAGTTGATGATTTATGCACGTGCAGAATGTTGAAAATTATTGCTTAGAACTTCAGTTGATGATTTATGCACGTGCAGCATGTTGAAAATTATCGCTCTTTCTGCATCTGTCAATAAATACAGTTATTCATTTGATCTTTCTCGCAATTTAATGCCTCTCGGAAGTTGCTTAATTAAGAATTCTCTGATATGCAGAAAGCTTACATTAAATTTCAATGAATGATAATATCGCAGTCGTAATTATATTGATTTGTGCTTTTGTGGTGATGTTAGAAAGTTTTCTTTGTTGTAGAATTTGAAGTTCTCGAAGCTAAATGGTAATTATATTCTATGCAGAGAACAGTGATGGAGGCAGTTACAGCTATACTGGAAAGTGGATTACGGGTTGGGGTGGTTCTCCAGGGAAAGAAGGTCAGAGATGACAATAGAACTCTAAAGCAGGCTGGCATTTCCCAGAATGGCAACCTCGATAATTTGGGTTTCACTTTGGAGCCTCAATTTGCCCAAGTTTCTCCATCGTCATCTCCTAATAAACTTCCGGTTTCATCAACATTTGTTGCAGATCAGGAACTAACTAGGTATGATAGAAGAGTTTAGCACCTTTATGTTTTTGCGTAGTGTTAATTTGGGTAGTTATCAAAGAAAAGAGCATTAGTTGCTATAAATTTTGGTTACCATATAAGAAACTGATTGGGTTTAGAGGGTCTTACTGGCTTATAAAAACTTTTTAGCTTATCTACGCATTTGGTAAACACCAAAGTGTTCATAAGCCCAAGTGCTTATAAGTCAAAATCAGCCAAAAGCCATAAGCAGGTCATCCCCAACTTATGGTTTTTCAGCTTATGAGCACTTTTGGTTTGACCAAGTATTTTCCTATTTTATCCTTAATATTTTTTCTAATTTTCAAAATATCTTTCCCAAAACAAAATTCTAACTTCCTCTGACTCTGTATCCATTATTTCTCTTTTACTTTACACATATACTTTTAAATTTATAATTTTTTTTGCAAAAGATTAAGGGTATTTTGTCATTTTAACAAAGGAACAGCGTATCAGCACTTTTTACAAAACACATCACTAATTAGTTATCTTTATGCTCAGGCGGCGACCTAGTCCTATCTTGGAAATGGGGATTCACAATGCTTCGTCAGATCCTCCAGAGACCGAGATGGACAAGCAGAACGAGAATAACCATGTGTTAGAGCTATCTCCTACAAAATCTATTGATCCATCAACTGACGTATCCGTTCCAGATTCTAGAGCCTTGGTCATTGTTCCTCCAGTTAACGCAGAGGCACTTGCTATGGTTCCTCTGAACCAGAAAAGTAAACGTTCTGAACTTTCACAACGTAGAATACGGAGACCATTCTCAGTTGCAGAAGTAGAAGCGCTAGTTGAAGCTGTGGAGCATCTTGGTACTGGAAGGTATGAGAACTTTAAACCTCTTTGCAAGAAAAACAGTTGAGAGTTTGTTGTCCACTAGGGAACTGCATATTTAATGATCTCTGATAATGCAGGTGGCGTGATGTTAAAATGCGTGCTTTTGATACTGCTGATCACCGAACTTACGTCGACTTGAAGGTTAGATATCTTATTGGTGCCATTATTGTTTCTGAAATTTTAAGTTTTGCATGCTATGGCAGTTCTCGAGAAAATGAGGGTTTTTACATCCTTGATGTTATCACATATTGTTCTTAGCAAATAAAGGTCATGGTCTCATTATTGTTCGGACTTTGCAACCCACCCCTTAGATACTCCCTCTGTTTTCTATGGGACTGTTTTCTTTTTAGTTTGTCCAAAAAGAATGTTATTTTTCTATATTTGGAAACTCCGGGACTTTAAAATTCCCTCTTTACCCTTAAAGACATGCTCTAATGACATGTTTAAGACCACAAGTTCTAAGGGTACTTTTGGTATGTACCAAACGTCTTTTTTCTTTCAACTCCATATCCAGTCAAACACCGCTATATAAAATGAAATGGAGGGAGTATGTATTAGCATGAGAATAGGTCTCTTGTCACATGACAAGATGCTTCACATATTTTGATGATCCCATAACTTTACTACATTGTAAACTGTTATTATAATTGCTTGGTGAATCTTATGACAGCTTTGAATGATTGCCTAGAAAGCAAAAGGGAAACATATGAGTTGTTCTAAATTAAGCATATATCTCACCAATTTTTAATCTTTATTTAGCAAAGCTAATGATTGTTCCCATCATCCATGTGATGTGTGGTTATTTGTTTATATTAGGATAAATGGAAGACATTAGTACATACAGCAAGCATTGCCCCGCAACAACGAAGAGGGGAGCAGGTCCCACAGGAACTTCTGGACCGGGTCTTAGCTGCCCATGCCTACTGGTCTCAGCAACAGGGGAAACATCATGTTGAACCACTGAAAACTCCGGATGTGAAAGCGCAAAAAGTTGGCGCTTGAAGGAATTCGTCGAATTGTCAAGATGTAAAGAAAATATTATATTAGGAACACGACGAGAAAATTGTAAAAAGGATTCGTTCTGTTTCTCGTTAACTCGGTTAGACTCACTGATTCATTGCTAAGTCCCTTACAGTTGGTGACTTGTAAATTGTTCAGGAATAAAGCAGTGTAGCAGATGCCTTAGGGTTTCTGTTGGTTCTTTCATTCAGATGGTATTATTAGGTTGGTGGAAAGAATCAAATGTATTAAATATGTACATTAGTAGTAGTTCCATTGATTTCTAATGTAATTTCACTACTGCATGCAACTATCTTAAAGTCTATCCTGTTATTTAGTTGAATCTGATCCTTCAGTGTTTCATTCTTAAATATGTACATTCTATTGTATGCAAGATAAGACATTGACAATTCAGTCAATGTGATCACATTCTTCTCTCATCCTTCGAGCTAATTTTAGTGCATGGGGTTGCCTTTTATGTTTTTCAATACATTCGACAGTTCAAAAAATGAACTAGTCGAAAAATAACTTGAAATGACTAATTTAAGATGAAAACGAAAATGAGATGAATGATGCACTGTAACAATGGCTTAGAAAATCATCACATTTGAGCATTTTTTGTACCGAAGTGTAGCTTCATTTCTCTTCCTCCCAAACTGAAGAACCTTCCATTCCGTGGCGAACGCCGAATTTTCACCGATCTATTGTATATACATGAAAGATATTTTCGACTTAATACATACAACGTGATTTTTCAGATTTTTCAGTGAAAAATCCCCTTCCGCTCCTTTTCAGATTTTTCAGTGAAAAATCCCCTTCCGCTCCTCCAACTCCGCCACGGGAGGCTTCATGTATTGTTTTTCCTGAAGGATTAATACAAAATGAGAGGTCAGAAAAAAGAAAGAGGAAGAAATATGAGAAACTAGAAAGTTAATATAAAATGAATAAATAAAAGAGGATAATGAAAAGGGGTAGGGTTCAATTTCCACACATGATTTTGATTTTTGAGGAATATAGTTGTCGGTGATATTCATCTTTTTTTCTTTAATATATCCTCGGGGAAAGAAAAACTACACGTTACGCCATGTGAGATTATTACTCTAATAAATTGCTTCAAAAGTTAGGCAACTTATATTGTTAGGCTCTGATATATGGGTCCTCCTTTTTTATTTTTCTTCTTAATTTTTTTTGTTTGGTCATGCTTCTCTGTCTACCTCGAGTTTATTAGAAACATTTTTACCTTTTTTTAAAAAAATCGGATGTCCGGGTCAGTTTATGCTTACATCGACTAATCTCCGGAAGTGAACAAATTTACCATTTTAACTTAGCAGAGATGCAGAGGAACACTACTACAATTTGCAGTAGCGGCTCCAGAAATTTGAGTAACTAAGGAGATTTAAAAATGTAAATATATCACACCTAAAATATTGTCACGCCCCGAACCATGGCCTGAGCGTCACACGACACTCGGTGCCTGACTGCATGTGACCGAGCGAACCACATGACTTGCTGAATTAACATGGGCATCATAAAACATATATAAACTGTATACTAAAACATGAACTCTGATTTATAAAGCGGAAGTAAGTCTGAAATAACCATAATAATAGTACTGAGCCAAAACGGCTACAAACTGAGAAATATCTGAAATGACATAACTGTTGTGATAGTCTATGCTTCTAACATGACAACTGAGTACTGAACTGTTTACCAGGACAAAGCCTCTAGCATACCTTAAACTGAGCTAACTAGACATGACATGAAATAAATAAAACTAACTTAGCACCGAATGAAATGGGGCTCACCAAAGTGGGCTGATGGGAGTGATCCTAGCGAGCAGCTGTGTCACCCTGTAAATCTGTATCTGTATCATGAAATGCAAGCCCCCAAGGCAATAAACGGGGACGTCAGTACTTTGAATGTACTGGTATGTAAACACATGAGAGAATAAGCAGGCACATGATACATAGACATGAAATTGAAACTGAAACTGAATACTGAACATGAACATGAGTACTATAAGCATGAAATAATTTGTAGCTAATATGAGAACATGATAGTAACTGTAATACCGACATGAACCACCACGGGAGAAACGTAGAGTCTGATTCGGCCCGATCAGCTAAGCCATCTCGTACCTTGCCAGGGTACGAGACATGCATGACATGAATGGATTCAATCAATAAAAAAATCCCATATAGGGTAACATGAAGGAATCGTCCTAACTGGGTGGAGCGATCCTTATCCTACGTTGGCATACGTAGTTTCAGGCTATCTGAGCCTTCTAGGTATTAATACAGCTCCCGGACATGAAAGATAACTGAAGACATGATGATGAAAATCAAGAAGCTATAATAGGCTTTTGTTATTTAGGGCGTCAACAACAAGCATGAATGGATTCAATCAATAAAAAAATCCCATATAGGGTAACATGAAGGAATCGTCCTAACTGGGTGGAGCGATCCTTATCCTACGTTGGCATACGTAGTTTCAGGCTATCTGAGCCTTCTCGGTATTAATACAGCTCCCGGACATGAAAGATAACTGAAGACATGATGATGAAAATCAAGAAGCTATAATAGGCTTTTGTTATTTAGGGCGTCAACAACAAGCTCTTGTGAACCCAAGAATTGATATGTGGACTTGTCTTCAAATTCAAGAAGCCCAAGGATGATTTCAAGCCCAAGAAGCCAAGTTAAAATTATTTCTTTCTTAAATTAGGATTAGTTGTTTTCCTTTTTCTAGTAGGTTTTACTTTCCCTTTTCCTTGTAGAATAGAGATTTTATGTCACGACCCAACCCCGTGGGCAGTGACTGGTGCCCGAGCTGGACACCCTCACACACCTACTTACCGAATCGACATGTCTATAACTTATTCATATCCAACAAATATTAATCATCGCAGATATTAAGGCTGTCATATACAAGCAATCATATATAGGCCGTTAAGGCTGTCATAGCAAATAGTACCGCTTAAACGCAAATCACGGACATAACCGGACAATGACGACCCATGACCCACATATATGTCTACAGGCCTCTAACAAACATAACAGAGTCATATGTCGGGACAGGGCCCCGCCGTACCCCTGAATAGTCATATACACATGAATATGTACAGCGGAAAGATATATGCCAAAAGTGTGGGCTCCGGATCAAAGGAGCACTCCAAAGTAGCAGAAAGGGCACCCTAGACTGGCGGATCGCCACAATAAGCGTCTGTACCTGCGGGCATGAAATGCAGCCCCCGAAGAAAGGGGGTCAGTACGGAAAATGTACCGAGTATGTAAGGCATGAAATACAGAACGGGGAATCATAGCCAAAAATGGAACTCTACAGAACCACTAAAATTGTGTGAAATCATCAATACGTTTCCTTTATGTAACAAAGTAGTATATCTCAAATCATGAATCATATACATATACATATACATACATATATATACAACGTGTCCCGACCCTTTAGTGAGGGACTCGGTGAATAGGGTCAGACATATCAACATCACATACCATATGTACATATAACGTATCCCGGCCCTTTTGTGAGGGGCTCGGTGAATAGAATCATGTATGTCAACATCATGTATAGTGTATGCATATAACGTTTCCCGGCCCTTTATTAAGGGACTCGGTGGATAGAATCATGTATGGCAGAATCATATACCATATATACATAACGTGTCCCGGCCCTCTATTGCGGGTCTCGGTGGATAAGTCATCACATGCCATCCTGGCCTCCATCTCCGTATCATCATATCATCACATACATATACATATAACGTGTCCCGACCCGCAAGTGAGAGGGACTCGGTGAATAATGCAGAGAAGTGCGCACGATAACATGTCCTGGCCCGGGCTCAGTGAAATCCAAACTGAGGCTTGCACGAACAGAATAATGCGAAACCATATGCACATAAATCAAGACTCGATAGACAAGTATACTTACCGAATCCTGAAGGTTCGGAAACAAGTTTCGGGTCAATTCGACTTAGTATGAGAAAGTTATGGACGTTTGAAGTACAAAACCTTCTACGAGCATTTCAGAAGCCTTTTTTGGAAAATCGAAGCAATAATCATATCAAGTATCTTTCGGATATCGTATAGCATATATATATATATATACATATAACAGATTCATGCACGCATACTCGTAGAACGTCATACATTATATTGCTCCGGAACGTGCAGCCCGATCCATGAACGTATTATGTTATTACCGAGGAACGTTCGGCCCGATCCAAGATTGCATGCAAAAGTTAGAAACATTAATACTTACAAAATCATTTTAAGGACATGAATTCTTATACTTGGCTATTTATCCAATTATGCAACAATCCCAACCATACTACGTATAATCGTATCAAAAGGCCAATAGAAATCGTAGACGAACTTGGAAAATTATCAAATAGAGCTTCGGAATCATAAGTACGTATCAAAACCATATAAAATGACTTATGGTGGTCAAAGATATTAGCCACCCTAATGGCTCTAAGAACAAGAATTTCTTTGAAATCATGCACATACCTCATTTGTTCATTTCATAGAGATCGTGCCAAAAGAAAGAAAGGTAAGCCTTACATACCTTGCCCGCTTTCTATGCAAATCCGAATTTAAGTCTTTGGCTCCACAAGATCTACAACAACATTAATGCGCACCAACATTAGGTATAAACACTTAGGAATTCAATTCCAACCAACACCTTTTTTTCTACAGAAATTTCGGCAACATTTCCCCTGTAAATGCTACCATCCCCGAGAATCCAACTCGGCTATATCATCAACAACAAATCCGAGAATGTAACTCGGCCAAAATATCAACAACAATACCAACGATTATTCCAATAATACCAACAATCAATTTAAGACATATTCTAACATTAGTAACCTTCTTCTCTACATAATTCATCAACATTTAATTCAACTACGTCTTTTCAAGCCAATATCGACACTTACATATTCATTTACTAGCTCAAGATTATTCAAGCATAATCCAAGGACATTTCAAACAACCTACACAATATTCCGACAATCCCACCAAAACCATACTTCACCCGAAACCTTCAATCTTCGACACGGACATTCACAACACATTTTTATCTTCCAATTTCATGCCAACTTGAACTATTAGTCTTCCATTTACATCACAAAGGTCACAACAACACAATTAACATACTAAATAAATTTAATCCATCTTCCTTCATCAACATGAACCCCACGGCTACACCCACACACCCACAACACACAAATTTCATACTTTTCATTCAATTCCACATACTACAACATATATATATATATATCTTCCATAACATAAAAAGGATAGAATTTTACCTTTTCTTAAATTTTCCACTTGCCACAAAAGTAGTTTTCTCGCCTCAAAAATTATACCACGTTGAAGAGGGTCTTGAGCTTAGTAGGAATAAAAGAAAATTACAATTTTTGAATCAAGGATGGAAGCCCTCAAAACTTTTTTTTTTTTTTTCTCTCTTCTTTTGTTTTTCTTGAAACTTCTTGAACAATAATGAAGATAAGCCCCCTTTATATTTAGTTATGTCATGGACATAATTTACATGAGCTTGGCCCATTTTTTTGCCTCTATGGCCGGCCACCCACTTAATTTTTGGGCCTCTTTTTTTTTTTTTTTTTTTTTTTTTTTTTTTTTTTTGAGCCCAATTATTTGTGGCTAATTTTTTTTGTAATTCATGAACCCATTTTTTTAAATTTTCAATTTTGCCCTTAGACTTCCTCCACCTTTCTGCATCAATATTTTTCATGAACAACTTATGTATTAAATTAGATCAAGAATATTGCCTTGTCTCTTACTAGTCACAATTATTTCAATTTATCCGAATGTGCCAAATTACGGGATATAACATTTTACTTTCCTTGTTTTTAGCTACTTCCTTTCTAGAGTAGAATAGGGATTTGTAGTCATCAAAGAAGAGACCCTAGGCCTATATAAAGGGTTCTTATTCTTTGTTAAACACTATTCATGTTTTTTAGCAGAAACCCTAGTTTGCAATAGAGTTATTTTCTCTATTTGGTCTTCTTTATCCTTGTTTTTGGTTCCAAGCAAGGTGGTGATAGTATTTATCTTGTTTTCAATAGCGTGCGGTGTTTCTTTATCACGTAAGTTGATTTCAAGTGGTGACTTAGGAACTTTATTTGTTCTTGATCATTCAAGAACGCGTTTCTTGATTAAAGTTCGTTCTAGTCATTATCCAGAACCCTAATTTTCTTTCCATCATTCCGCCTTTAATACTTACTTGATTTAAACGATTCAATAGTTATTTTTATAGTTCAAAACGTCATCTTTCTCCTCGTCTTGAAAACACATAATTCCGAGAACTATAGACCGATTTACGTCCGTTTCTTGAATCTGCCCATCAAACCGCTTCAAGAACAAGATCCTGGTCGATTGGTTCTTTGTTAACTCGAAGAATCACATCACATGATTTCTGATTCTTAACATGAACATGGATACATTAAGACATGACAATAAATACATGGATACAAGCTTTTCATGGAAATAAGCATAATATCTCATATCTTGTGTTATAGAACCCATGGGATGCAAGTTATGGGTTTTTCATAGATTAAAACTAAGTCTCAATCTCCAAAACAGTAAATTAAGACTAATCAAACGGAATTATAACTGACCATATAATATATCATGGTTCAAGTGTCTAGGGTTTATCATGAATATACCTAGAACCCTAAAACCTGGTGTGTGTGTGTGTGTAATCATGGAATACTGAAACTTGGGGAAGAACAAGGATGTTCCCTCACGTGGATAGCGTCTACATACCTCGTTTGCTCCAAAAACGAATTAAAGCAACGAACTTGATGAAACAACTCCAAAGTTAAAGTCTTGAACCCTTAAAGTTGAGTTTTCTTGAAAGTTCTAGGCTAAGAACATGATTCTAGGATTAGAACTTGAACATACATGAATCAATACGCTTGGAAAGGCTTGGAACACTTACCTTTGGTGTTCTTGGATACTTAGGGAAGGAGAGACTTCGTGCTAGGGCTTAGGGAAAATAATAAACTGATTTTTAGAACTGATCTGCTATTTATAGGTTTTCTGGGTCGGGGAAATTCGATGGTGCACTCGACGGTTCGACGATATATCGACGGTCTGTCGAGTTGATTGTAAAAATACAAATCAGAAAAGTCTCGAGAGTTCAAAGGACGATGCATATTGACGGTGCATTTTGACGGACCGTCAACATGTTGACGGTTCGTCCTTGTACATGGACGGTTCGTCAATGTGCATTGACGGTTCGTCGATTTGCAGACTACTCTGCAACCCTTTAGTAAAATGGTCATAACTCTCTGTACAGATGTTCGTTTGACCTCCATAATATACCGTTGGAAAGGTATTTCAAAGGGATACAACTTTCATGGAGGAATTTTTCCCAAATTCCCAGCGGAGTTTCACTAAATAGGTATGGAAGACAGACCTACCGAAAACTTAGTCGATTCTATTGAATTTCATGCACCTCGCTATTCGAATGGATCTTAAATCAACTATTTCCACCCAAACTCATATTGATGGGACTTCATATGTCTAAAATGCCATATTAATACTCATTTATCACATTCACACCTAACTCAGACTCACGGGGTGTTACAAATATGAACCTAAGTTCAAACTCCTACCATATCGGGAAGCAAAAGCTTGTGTATAGACGCCTATATCAAGAGGATTCAATAGTTTATATATATATATATATATAAATTCTTTTACTTTTTTTACAGAGTATGATTTCTCGGCAAAGAGTAATTAAGTTGAAGCCCATTTATCAAAGTAACTAGTTATAACTGTCAATATATAGATTTTAATTAACTTGTAGTATTATGTTTTTCTTTTTTCCAATCGAACCATTCAATATTTGAAGTCCACTAATATGTCCAATTGATCCAAGATTCCCTCTATAAGAACAGACGCGAGTTAAAGCGCTTTGCAATAAATAACTTTCATTACTCAAAGTTTGAATTCGAGAAATCTGATTAAAAGTACGTCAATCCAAACTATCTCACCACACCTCTCTGTATCATTAGTTCGGTCCCAATTTCCCAAATAGGTTACACTAATTTTAGTCTTATAATAATTAGCATCCAAACAGAGTCCATTTTTTATTATTCTCAAAGGATAAGATTATTCTCTTATCAAAATATGCGGATCCAATCACGATCTTATATATAAGAAGAACAAAAGATCTTTCTTGATCAATCCCTTTGCCCCTCAATTCTTCAAGAAAACAGACACACCGGATGTTAGCAGCTTTTTGTTACGTAGGTTTATATATTAAGATTTTTAATTACAGAGAACAACAACTCCATGCACATGCAAAGTGCACCCTACTGAAACGTGAAGTCATTTAAATAAATAGACTTTATCCTATAATCTGATCATTGATAGCTTGGCAAGTGATCTGTCGGTGTTATTCATATTTTCCTTTAAATTTAATAAATATCAGATCTGACTTTCGTTACAAACTCTCTTGCTCTACAACTTTAGGTTTATTTATTTATACATATACTTAATGAAGGTTTTAATTTAAACAGTTTATATCTCAAATTATTAATTCTACTTGTAATTTTAAGATTCAATTTTTTAATGAGTTTGAGCAAATCTGAAAAATTCAGATTTTGAATAGAGTTTAATATTATTAAGAGATTATTATTTAGTAATGATTTTTTCGAATCAAAATTCTATACATAGATATAGATTCATGATCTAACATGTTTATTTCCCGGGCATTGTGCGGCACTCAATTTATGTACATAGTTTCAAAAACTTAAAAGGGATTATTCAGCGTAAATATGTACGAGTAACCACTTTTCGGGTCGACCTTTTTAAAATAATCAATGTTGGAAAATTCGTTGAAAAGCAATTACCATGGCAGTGTCATGAATTTCGAATTTAAAACAAATAAAAAATTCAGAATATTATCCTGATTTTAAAATCCATGACAGTGTCATGTATTTCAAAATTTGAGTATTTTTCTATAACTTTTGAATTTGTGGATACTTACCATGGGTATAACTTATAAGTCCCAAAAATAGGTATTTTTGAATTTTTACAGTTATTCCGTGAGAAGTGCGAAACGTAACAGTTTGAGTTGGGTTGCTTACACTAGGCCCAGGATGTGGATCATTCTTGGTCGTAAAATTTTCACAAACAGCTACCTTTTAACTCCTTTTAACAACCTATAATTATATGTTCTATATTTACAATTCGTAGCTGGAAGACCTATATTTAGCTAGTAGACGCATCGACTTAAATATAGGATAAATATAACGGAAATACACACGCTGAGAAAACTGAAAGTGCTATATTTATGGAAACAAAATCTATTCCAATTTAAATTAAAATCAGTTTTAAATGTTCCCTGATTCACGCAAATATCCTCCCATTCCATATCTGATCTCATATCTCATTCAAACAGCTAACAAATTAAAAAAAAAATTGAATTCAAAAAGTAAATTCATATTTTTAACCAAAAAAAAAAAAAAAGAGGTTCAAAAACTAGTTCATCAAAAAACTTTGAAAAATAACAATATCAAACCAGTGAACAGAGCTCGTTTTAAACGACGAATATATATTTGAATTCATCTATTGAAATATCGAATTAAAGTTGAGTTCATAATTGAGGTAACAACGTTTTCGCTGCAACTTTTTTTTTATTTTATTTTTTTATGAAATTTTGAAAAATATATGAAAAATATATCTGAAATATAGTCAACAGAAACCAGAATAAGTAATATTAAACATAATAATCAAAATACAATTAAAATATAGCCAAAATATAGTCATAATTGAGTTCATAATTGAGGTAACAACGTTTTCAATGCAACTTTTTTTACTTTTTTTTTTTATTTTTCTGAAATTTTTCTAAATATAGTCAAAATATATGAAAAATATATCTGAAATATAGTCAACAGAAACCAGGATATGTAATATTAAACATAATAATAAAAATACAATTAAAATATAGCCAAAATATATATGAAAAACAACTATTAAAATATCAATCCAAAACATTAGGAACTGAAAATTCAAGAAGTAACGAAAAAAAAAATATAGGTTAAATACACGGTGAAACGTAAAAATCAGTATAGAATCTTACCTTTTTTGGGAATTAGATTTGAATTATGAGTGAAATTAATGAGTAGTTAATTAGAGATAAACAAGGAAGTTGAACTATTATAAAACTGATTTGAAATTGGAGGAAATTAAGGGATATTGAACATAATGGCGTGTATTTAGGGGGATAGGAGAGAGGGACCTTTTTTTTTTGCTTAAATTTAGGGGCGTGGGAAGTTACCAGATGAGTGGTAAAAAAGTGATAGTTATAGGAAGTAAATATGTTATATTTTAGCTACTAAATATAACTATTGTAAAGTTTAGTTATGTTTCATAAATAGGTAATAATGTAAGTTATGCCAAGTAAATTTTACTTCTTGGTTTGCTTACCCTAGGCCCAAATTTTTTAGTACAAGAGGTGGATAAATAGCATTTTTTTTGCGCGGATTGTCCTTCTTTTGGCGTGGTCTTTAATTTTTGTCCTTCGCTTAAAAAAATGACTGAAAATACCCAGAGGTTCTGGGTTCGAACCCCGGCTCAATAAAAAAAAATCGCAAGGCAATGCTTTGGGAAAAGTCTGCCTTATGCGGCATAAGTTGCCTTGAGGCATAACTAAAGTTCTGTCGGATCCGGCAGAGGTTACCTTATAAGGCAGACGGCATAGGTTGTCTTAAGGCATAACTAAAGTTATGTCGGATCCGGCATAGGTTACCTTATAAGGCAGACTTTTAGTTATGCCTTAAGGCAACCAATGCCGCATAAGGCAGACTTTTCCCAAAGTCTTGCCTTGCGATTTTTTTTTTGATTGAGCGGGGGTTCAAATCCAAAACCTCGGGGTACTTTTGACCACTATTTTAAGCGAAGGGTAAAAATAAAGACCACCCCAAAAGAAGGGAAATCCGCGCAAAACCCCACTTTTAACACCTGCTATTAAATATTAACTAAGTACTATTTTAAAAGTTATTAACTATTTTTTATACAAAAAAGTTTTTTAAAAATGCGCTCAACAAAAACACGGAACCACTCCAGCAAATGCTATATAAATTCGAAGGATTGACAAGTGAAACTCATGAAATGATTCATGAGATGTTAAAATTTGCTAGAGTTTCAAATTCCATAAACACTGCATGGTGTTCAAAACAAAGAAATGATTTATGGGTTCAAAAAATTGCTGAAGTTCCAAACCACATGAACGATTCATGGGTTCAAAACTTTACTGGAGTTTCAAACCCGATGAACAACTCATAGGGTTCAAACCTCTATAAGTTCAATATCAAAGATTAATTTGTGAAGTCCAAACTTTTATTAGTTCTTTCGTGTTTTAAGTATACTTTTATCTAAATTTTATTTTTGTATTAAAATATGACTATTTTCCTATTACTTTGGCTAAAAACTCACAGTATGCAGAAATTACTGATCTCCATCAGCTCCCACTGCCATAATTCCTATCTTTTCATAGTATTATTGTCATTTTGTCGTACCCTCGTGGCTTAATTTCTCTATCCTATTTTCCCTTATTTCCCAACTAATTTTAAAATTTGGCAAAGGTAATTTTATTAGGATAATAATATAATAGTTATTCAACCCCAAATACCTACAAGTTAAATATAGACGGAGCTGCATCTTCAAGCTCAGGCAAAGGAGGGATTGACAATGGAGGATTCAGAATATTAACTAAAGAGATTCAAAATATAAAAAAGTAAACATACGAAGAAACAGATGCACATGAGGTCCTTTATATCTATACCTTTTTGCAATTTCTAAGTTAGCTTTATGTAACATTTTGCGTGATTGCAGGTGGTTACTCCAACAACTTAAATAATAATCCATCAACAACAACAACAAATTCAGTGTAATCCCACAAGTGGCGTCTACGGAGGGTAAGATGTACGCAGACTATACCTCTACCTTTTTGGAGATAGAGAGGCTAGACCCTCGGCTCAAACAACACCAACTTTTCTTATAAAGTAGTTGTTTTTTATGTAGGCGGTTGGTTATAGATTTTAAATATTTTTCACTTTATATAAAATTTATGGAGTTGGAGTTGAAAATGGAGTTATGTTTGGTTATACTTTTTACAACTAATACTTATGCTTGAATGTACTTAAATACAATTTCAAAAGTGAAATGTGAATTGGAAAACATATTATAAGCTAATTTCCAAATTTGAAATACAAATTCAAGTTGAATTTGAAATTTTCATGGCCAAACACAGATTTCAAATAAAGTGAAAAATTATTTCGAAAAAAAATTGAATAAGTTTTATGGCCAAAACGGGTCTATCTCTCTCTCTCTCTCATATATATATATATCCCACCATTGGCCCACGGGTCATTTGCACTTTTGCGGCTTTGTCCCTATTTTGTGCCGGTCTTTAATTTTTGCCTCCCAATGTAAATAATTTTTTTACGGGAAATAGATTTATATTTTTGCATAATAAATTTACTCAAGTTATGCTTGTGTCCTTAAAACACGTATGCCCTGCTATGCATAAATTCAATTTTGAACGACAAACATTAAAAACCAGCCCATTTGACGTACAAAACATGCAATTAAATGTTAGCCGAAACCCACTTTTTTTACCCGGCCCACTTCCCCTTTTAGTGTAATGACCACCTTATCAAACTGGACAGCTCTGACCCTCTATCCCCGTACAACTGTACTAATGTGTAGTTAATATATACTTTTATCTTTTCACAGAAAAGATTATTTTACTGATTGGCTTCTTTCTTTTGAACACTATGCATGCTAAAATTATATATATCTATAGTGGTACATCATTTGAGAATCCTGGGTGATTATAACGACATTACTATCTTACTCTCTCATTATTCGTATGATAGATTTAAGTTATGTGCACCGTTAGGATAAAAATAAAAGGTGAAATTGATCCGACTATAAAACTTATGAGTTTTCGGCTATTTACACACTTAGGTCACATTACATGTGAATCTTTGTGATAAATAAAAATTGATAACCTGGTAAAAGGGGTATCTGCTGTCACATGTTAAACTATATAGTATCTATAAAATAATCTTTTACTGTCAATGAAAATACCTTAAATTATTGGTAATCCCCCGATAAAGGGGAATAGGTAACGCAAGTCACCATGCTGCATCAAATGAACTGACCAGATAATTTAAAAATATTTCTTACTCCATTAGTGATAATTAGTTAAATTCTAAATTCTTTGCACAAATTCCATTTATGTATTCAACTCGGCAACATAAAATGGACAAGTTTTTTCCCATGTAATTAAATATTTGTTCAAAGGAAGATCCTTCACCAAACCATAAAAGAGACTACATCTTGTTGTTGATATATTTGGGTAGAAATCCCTTTCTGAATAAAATAAATTGTCTATCATGTGAATATTTTGTATGTCAAGTATATAGTGCAAGCTCACTTGAAGTTACTAGTATATCAATCTTTTTTTTTAAACCAGATGTTTCGATATTTATATTGGGATTCGACTAAATTTGAATTCGCGTTGAGAAGTCCTGCATACTCGGGTAATGCGCTCCCTAACAAAAGCGACTCCATACCTAGAGCTCGAACCCGAGACCTCTATTAAGGATGAAGGAGTAATACCACTCCACCACGACCCTTATTGGTAAGTATACTAGGTAACAAGTACACATTTAATTAACATCATTTGAGAATCTTGAGTGATTAACCACATTACCATATTACACCATTTGTACTATGGTTTAAGTCTCGTGCATCATCAGTGTATTGCATAATTAGGGCACTTAATTGCAAGGTAATTATAAGTAACTTTCTGTGATAAACATTAATTAATAACATGACAAAAATGGTTACAACTCTGCTATCACATGTTAAGCTTGATAATATATAAATTTTTATTGTTCTTTTTTTTCATTAAATATTTTGTTCAAAAGAAGATCCTTCTAACCAAACCCAGAAGGCAGAGTAATTAAATTCGGTTGTCGATATAGTTTTGTCAAATCGGTACAAATTCCATTCTGAATTAAGTAACTTGTCTATCATATGAATAGCTTGAATATGACTATATAATTAATGCGAGTTGAACTGGGCTTACAAGTGGCAATTTTTCTAGGGTAAGAAGTACACAATTAACCATTATTGACAACATATTTATGGCCATAGCCTTTTGTACTGACAGAGACTGCAATGCAAAAGTGATTATAACAGTAGCCTTTTTAAGCTTCTTAAAATATCTACAGATTACGGACCTCACCTCATATTTTACGGGGCGAACGGCACTAATACCCGACTTGTGCCCGTTTTTTAATGGGCAATTCGCAGGAATGCCTTATTTTGGGGTGGTCTTTAATTTTTGTCCTTCGCATAATACTATCAGGTTTGAGGTTCGAACTTCGGCTCAGTTAAAGGCAAGACAGAATTTTGTAGCAAAGTTAGGCTCAGAGGCGGATCTAGGATTTAAATTCTAGGGGTTCAACATCTTAAATTTTTAGCACTAAACCATTATATTTCTAAAGTTATGGGTTAATATCTACGATTTATTGTAATTTTAGTAAATTCTTACACATAAATTTATGCCCCGCATCGAAAGAACCCCAAGTTATAGTGCTCCATCCGCCTCTGGTTAGGCCTATTCGGGTCAAAGTTAGGCCTCAGGCAAAATTTTGAATGCAAAACTCTACCTGCAGGCAGAGTTAAGGTAGAGTTCAAAACTCTGCCTACAGATAGAGTTTTCCATTCAAAATTCTGCCTGAGGCAGAGTTTTGCAATCCAAATCTTTGCCTTGCGAAATTACGTTTTTTTTTTTACTGAGCTGAGGTTCGAACCCAAAACCTTGAGGTATTAGGCGAAGGGAAAAAATTAAAGACCACCAATTTAAGGGGCAAAAATTAAAGACCAGTGCTTTTGAAGGGAAATTCGCACAAAAAAATATTTTTTAAATACTATTATTTTTGTACGTACTCACTTTGGGACAAGTTCCGACGTACGGTATATGAAGTTAGCTTCTTGACAAAGTCTAACTTCAGACAAACGTTTGAAATTTCATATGATTAAAGTTCAGGCACATATGACTTAAGTTTAATCATTTCTGCATGAACTTCGGCCTTTTCGGTTAATAATAAGGCATGTTACTTTCTTAAATGTCAAAATTTACAGTGGCAATTGATTTTCATACTGAGCATATAAGTTAAATTTGTGTCTATATAGAGGTCCATCTACTAGTAGTATTCTCACATATTGCATTGAACATCTCTCGTCCTCAGAGGTGAATACAAATTTTTTAATTTATGGATTCTGAGTTTACTTTTCTTTTTGCTTACTTATTCGGTATTTATTATTTATTCATATTAAGTGGATAAATTTACAGGTTGTAGATCCGCCCTGATCTTCCCCACCACAAATCTCCTCCCCTGATGTTATGTTGCTCAAATATTATATTATAGATTATATATGTGCCGACGTCTCAAAAGGTAAAATACAAAGCAATTGCTTCTTATATATTTAATTTAAAGAGTAGGAAATGGTGAAGGCGCCTTGTTGTGAGAAAGTTGGGCTGAAGAGAGGAAAATGGACAGCTGAAGAAGATGAATTATTGGTGAAGTGTATTCAAGCTAATGGAGAAGGTTCATGGAGGTCACTTCCTAAAAATGCTGGTAATTAAGAATGTTTTTCTTGATCGTGTTAATAGTTTAATTTACTCTTGGTCTTTTTCTTTTAGGAGTATTTTTTCTTTATAAGAAACTTTCATGCGAGTGTACTCTTGAGAGTCCGGAGCCTAAAGGTTATAAAAATACACGGTATTTATCAAAAGGGGATGACAAAAAATTTATATACCAAAAGGGGTATATCGTGGGCTGATCTACGATATACCCCAATTTTTTTTTTCCTCTATCAGAACGAAGTCAACGAAACAAAAAAAAAAAATTAATTGTATATTGTGGATTGATCCAGTCCACGTTATACAACCACGACTCACTCATTCTGCTATTGAAGTATTCTATTACAACTATACTTTATTTGTCTTATTATAATACTGAGTGGGTGGACTAAATTGTTCTACTCATTCCAGAAGGAGAAAGCTTCAATTTATATTTTTTTCCCGTTTTACAAATACTTGGTAAGATGTCGCCTAAATTTAAATCATATTCGGTTATGTTTTTAATAAAAAAAAAATTATTTATTTTTTTAATTTTTAAAGCATGATTAACTCAAGTAAATATTTTAACACATGCAATAATTAAATGTGTTATATATGCGAACAGAAATAAAAAATAAAATATAAGTTAAATAAACGTCACACATTAACTGAGTAGTAAATGTTAAATTACATACTAACTATTAAACGACACAAGACATGTTATATATTCTTGGAAGAGTACATAAGGAAACAATAATCGTACAAGTTAAGAAAAAACATAAAAACTAGGAGTCTCATTTTAGAATATAATAAGTTTTGTTTTAATTTGCAACAAAAGAAAGAAAATTTCCCAAAAAATATGTTTTCTTGGTTTCTAAAGTTCTCACAACTTTTGAGTTTTATAAAATAATTTTAAGCTACTGTAATAGTGTTATTTAGTTGGGAGAATTATTTTCTTGTCATTTTGATTTCGTTTCAATATTTTGGGTGATATTTTATTTCATTAAATTAGTTAGTATATTTTATTTTAGTTTAAGTTTTCTTTTAGATAATTCAAGAAATATCTCATTACTTCTGTTTTTTTTCCTAACCAACTCACACATTATACCACTCTCATTTTGACACCTCACCTAGAATAATTCTTGCTCACCACTCCACTCTTCCACAAAATATACCACCTCACCACAAAATGACAAAAGTTATAACAAATTTTATCACAAAAATGGGGGAGGAACACGTGAGAGGGGGTGTTATGGTCAGGGGTGGGGCTCACACAATTAACAAAAAAAAAATGAAAAATGAAAGAAATAAGGGGTAGGACACGTGACAAAAAGCTTAATGAGGAGAATATTTTATAGGGAATGGGCCCCACTCTTTTAATGTTTGTTGGAGGGCAATAGAGATAGGATATAAAGTAATAGATATATCATAGATAGAGAAAGAGAAACGGAGAAAAAAAAAAGAATCAGCAACCAAGGAACCACCTCTAGAGCTCGTTTGGATTGACTTATAAGTTGGCTTATAAGCTGTTTTCAGCTTTTTTGAGTGTTTGGCTGGCCAGCTTAAAGGCATTTTATACTTAAAATAAGCTCAAAAAAATAATTAGACCCATTTGACTTAGTTTATCTAAAGCAGCTTATAAGCTGAAAACAGCTTATAAGCCAAAAAAAATAAGTTGGACTACCCCAACTTATTTTTTTCAGCTTATAAGCTGCAAACAACTTTAAGCTGTAAGCCAATCCAAACGGGCTCCTACTCCTCACCTTGCTCACCATTTTTCATCGCTTAAACCCCACAAAATAACCATGACAGCACCATAAAAACCTCCATTAAATTTGCACACCCTTCAACTATGGAGACTTCACCTTCAAGCTTCTATAATCACCATAAACCCCATTAAAATGCAACCAAGAACACCATTATTAAACTACACAAGCTCACCATCATTGTCGACACACCTCAAAACCATCTTCTTTTCTGTTGCTTGGTCAAGTTAGAGGCTCCGTTTGGATTTCTATTCGTGTTCCGGCAAAAGTTTCATTATTCTAGCTAATGTGGTATTGACGGAAAAGTTGGACACATCTGATCCATTAATATAAGGTCCATTACTTTTTAATGTACTCGGTTCTTGTTTTTTTTAATGATTTATCTAAATTTTGTTGCGTTACCGTGTTTAATTTGCGATGTTTGATTTTATTATTTACCCATTGTTTTTAAATAGTCCGTTTCTCAGCTTATGTTATTTAATTTCGTCTTTGTCAATTTGGTGGATAATCTGGATTGAGTTGTTTCTATCTTTAGCCATATGTTTCATTTGACCATTTTAATCAATTTATGTGCTTTCCTTCATATTACGTTAATCATTTTTTTTAGCTCGTTGAAGTACGTTTGGTTAAACATGTTATATGGTTTAGGTAAATGTACTATAGATTACCTCTTTGTTTTATCTAAATTTAGAAGCATTAATCGAGCTACTGATTCTACTGATTTACTTTTTGTATTGATAGATTCAGTTTAAAATAATGATAAAAATGGGTTTATGTATTATCCATAAAACCTTTTGTTTAAAATCACTGTAACACTAAATATGTTTGGCGTGGATTGTTGTTTATCGTAGTATCCCAAATGGGAGTTTTGCTCTTACTTTAAATTTTGTTCAAATTAATCATTTATCTTGATTTGGATAGAGTCTTTTATTTACGGGTTTTAGGCTAGAATAGATGAAGTAGGAGAAAAAAAATCAGGCCTAGATAAACATTAAGGCCCGATTAATTATTTAAATGTGAGATGAGCGACATGAGGTGCGAATTATTTCAAACTCCGTTGTCAATTATAGATAAGAGCGGAAAAACCAATTGTAAGAGAGCGAGATGGGTTGCGAATTTATTCAAAACCCGTTGTCAAAGAGTCGAAAAGGACTAAAAAAATATATATATAACCAGATAATAATTTTAAGTCTCAGATTTTAGAGACAAATAATTGTCTTTAACGCTAGACGAGCTTTAGGCACGTTTTAAGACGTTTGTTTCGATTAAGAATGCGGTTACGCATCTTATTTCGAGACGTTTTTTTTTTTATATAACTCAAGGATGCGGTTACGCACCTTGGCCGAACTCGTTTTAATAATTAATTTTGTTTCGAATAAGAATGCAGTTATGCATCTTACTTTGAGACGCTTAAAAGATTCGGAATGCAGTTACGCATCCCGTTTAAGACCAATAAATGTTCAACAATAAAAGTACGAGCAAATCAAGGCTCAAATACATAATATATTCAAAGATTAATTTAAGCTAGGTATGAGTCGATAAAGCGACCGTGCTAGAACCACGGGACTCGGGGAATGCCTAACACCTTCTTCCCGGTCAACAAAATTCCTTACCCGGTCTTCTGTTTTCGCGGACCATAATAAAAGAGTCATTTCCTTTTGATTAGGGATTCATAAGGTGGCTTGGAACACCAAAACTCAATTCCAAGTGGCGACTCTGTAAATAAAATAATCCCTTTTCAAAACCGTCACTTCAAATGGAAAAACCCTTTAATAATAAAACCTGCGCGTTTATAGCGCGGGGGCGCAAAAAAGGGGTGTGACAATGGCGATTGTGACAAATCCTCAAGAAAACAAGATGGAGTCACAGGATCGGAAGGGGATTCCATTGAAACCCTTTTGCCAGAAAAGTATACTGTTGATAAAGGTTCTAATCGAGAAACCATCTCCTCATTATGTCCCGGTAGCAAGGACGACAGAGTTATGTGGTCTAAAGAAGGTTCAATTGAATTTCTTTTGCCAGAAAATTATAATGTTGATGATATAGGTTCAACGCGGAAAAGTCCTGGAGGTAGTGGTGGAGCTACGTGGTCGAAAGGGGATTTAATTGAATCTTTTTTGCTGGAAAATTATAATGTCGTTGATATAGGTTCCACGCTGAGAACCAAGTCCTCTTTCCCCAGAGGCAAGGCACGGTTTGAAGGGGGTTTAATTGAATCTCTTTTATCATAAAAATATATTGTTGATGAGATAGGTTCCTCTCGAAAAACCAACTCCTCATTATGTCCGGGTAGAAGGGGCGGAGCTACGTGGTATGAAGGCAATTCGATTGAATCTCTTTTATTGAAAAATTATATTATTGATGATATAGATTTTATTTGGATAACCAACTCTTCATGTCCTGGAAGCAGGGACGGAGTTACGTGGTCTGAAGGAGATACAATTGAATCCCTTTTGACAGAAAATTATACGGCTGATCATATAGGTGAAGAAAAATTCTTGTTTATATATACTTTCGTCCATTTTATTTTATGCAAAGGTGTTTGATTGAGTGTGAAGTCTTAGAAAGACTTTTTGTAACTTGTGATCTCAAATATACCATAACTTTTATAGAATTATAAGTTCATGTGATTAACATGTAAATTGAGAAGTTTAAAATTAAATTATTTCAAATTTATAAAAGGTAGTGTCTTAATTTTTTTAAACAAATATAATTAAAGAAGAAAGAATATCACACATGGAACTAGTATAAATTGTTGAATATCCTAACATAAACCAAACTTCTGGTATAGTAGTAAAGATATGGCTCAAATTTATAGGTTAGGTAAAATCTCAATTATGTTACTCTTTAAGATTTTCTTGTTAGAATTTCTGACTCAGTTACTGTCTGACGAAATTCAAGGACTAGCCATGCAACAACATGAACATCATGCAGATGAGCCAAGTAATGAAGAAAAAGAAGAAGACAACAGCAGGAAAGACATTAATGTTACACCTAAAAGACAAGAAGTACAAGGACCACATGAACAAAATGATGGAAGTGAAATTGTACTTCGACAGCAACATATTAATGAGTTTTTGGATGATTTTGATAATAATTGGTCTGATATAAATTTTGATTATTTCTTGGAGGAAGAATATGTTAACCAGAACAGCAGCTTGGACTTGGAGTTTGGATCCATTGAAGAGTTGACATATTTGGAACATGACATGTTACCTTGGCTATGGAATGAATAAATAGAAATTCATACTCCCTTCGTCCCAATTTATACGGTGCGGTCGGAATTTTGAGAGCCAATCAAGTGTTTCTTTGACCGAAATTTATCTTCATATGCCTTTTAAATATTTAGGTTATTATTTATTGTGATTATTTATAATATACGTCAAAACACTTAAAACTTCTATGTTCAAATTCACGGTCTTAATTTAGAAATTTGAATCTCAAACTCCAATCGTACCACATAAATTGAGACAAAGGGAATAGTATTACTCTACTTGTTCCATTAACTTTTAGGAAATCTGTATCCATTTTTTTACTCTTACACCAATAAAATTATTAACTTATAGATCTTCTTTTTGGT
The DNA here is from genome assembly GCF_019175385.1 of Lycium barbarum. Taxonomy (NCBI): domain Eukaryota; kingdom Viridiplantae; phylum Streptophyta; class Magnoliopsida; order Solanales; family Solanaceae; genus Lycium; species Lycium barbarum. The sequence continues at coordinate 4,295,887 of NC_083341.1, forward strand.
TTTCATCTTCTTTGTTATTCACTAAAGTGACAAGAAAATTATGTACTGTCATAGCATAGACTAGGACATAATGAATACAACACAACCCCCCCCCCCCCCCCCCAAATCTCATTCAGAGGCGGAGCCAGGATTCGAAGCTTGTGGGTTTGGGGTTCTAATTCTTTAAAGTTACTGGGTTCTTAATTAATAATTTGCACATATTTGACAATTTTTTTAATACAAATATATGGTTCGGACAAAAGCTACTGGGTTCGGCCGAACCCACAACCGAAGGACTGCCCCCACCCCACACACAGATATAATATATATATATATGTGTGTGTGTGTGTTAGATAAACAATACTGATTCAGCAACGACAACAACGATAATGGTCGGCCGTTGAGCTTGAGACCAACTTCCACAGTCCGCTAGCTATCACGTTCTCACAATGCGGAGAATGAAAATGATAGGACCTCAGCCGCGCTACCCGTCACAGATGATTAATTGTTAGGACTAGCTTATTCACATGTACACAACAAATATTATCAGGACTATTAATTTATATCAAATTAACCTTGGGTCAAGTTACTATTCTTTTCAGACTATAACCAATTAACACAAGTCTATATTCCAACATAACAATCTTTGAACGCCAATCAAGATCATGTATTGTAATGACAACAGACATGAATTACGAAGCAACATTACATTGAAAAGAAAGGGGGGGATACAAAAGTTCCTCGCTCAAAATTCATCCAAGGAAAAGAGAAATAAAAAGAAAATGAAGGTTCATATATTTTCCATGTACAAATTAAGCATGCATTACAAGAAATGATGACCAATATTGGAACGTCACAAAAACAGCCATAAAACCATAAGAAATTTCGTCCACATTGATAATTCCGTCATGGAATTGTTAACTAATTCATTATAATGCTGTGACGGATCATCTGTCATAAATATTCCGTCACAAATCTGTATTTAGTGACGATGCACTATAGAAGAATATTTATTCTTGATCCAACGTAAGCTATCACGTATAGAATTCTTGAGTTTACCTTCAATAGTGTATGATTTGTAAGAAGCAACACGTTTTCTTCTCTTTGCTTCTAATTTCTTGCTTCTTTTTGTGGGTAACGTATATGAATTACTATTAGGTTTTGAGGAAGATTTTGTATCTGCCATGCCATAAATCTGTTGTGAATTATATTCTTTCAATTGCATAATTGCCTAATTGCAATTTTTGGTTCAATTGGTTAGAGGTGAAAGACCAATATGCATGTGGATATATTCATTCTATCTTTCCTCTCCTCTCATATACAATAATGGATGAAGGATAGAGAGAGAGAGAGGAAAAAAGAAGTGAATAGTTGAAGTTTAATTGTAAAAAAGAATATAATGAGGAATGTTTGAAGGAATGAAAAACTAACTTACTTGTGGTTGTTATGCTTGTTTGACTAAATAAATTATATAGTGAACATTCAATAGAAAAAGAATTGAATGTGTGATATTCAAGATCCTATTAAAGGGAAAGGATGAGCTTATTATTTTGCATCTTCAAAGTGTAGGCACACTTTTATAGGTAGCTCAAGTTTTATGTATTGACGGTATACGAAATATTAAATATTACTCAAGTAATTTGTTAAATAATTACATGCAAATCTCTTAATAAAATACATATTAGTAACTTGGTAAGGATGGTATAACTAACAATAGCATTTTATAATTCAGAAATAGTGTAAAACTTAAAATCTTTATACGGTAGATTGTCGTCGGCATATATAACTTAAAGTCTTAGATCCTTTTTGAATTACCTTTACCACTGCACTAAAAGTTTTCTGATAATACAAACATTCAATAACTGATAAATGTACGAAAAAAATTATTTTTACATTATTTACTCAATATAATTATTACATAACTACGTCCCCTCTATGCTTTGTGGTTGAAAAGTTCGTTATTGAGGAGATGTGCGACTTGTTCGAGTCCGCAACTTAAATGCCCAAAAAAAGTGGTGTTTGAGAGCAAAATAACCCATTAAAAAAAAGTTACATAAGTACCTTTTGCACACTAATTTAGTGAGCAATAGGACTAAACTGTAACTTTACAGTTTAGTCCTATTGCGTACTAAATTAGTGTGCAATAGAGGTTAATAAAAACCCTACCAGCTTCATTTTTTCAAGTTACTCTTCTTCACCTCCTCCATTTTCACTCTTTCAACATACTTTATCCCCCCCCCCCACCCCCCCCCCCCCACCCCACAAAAAAATCATGTCTCAAAGCTCTGAAACGTCAAACTTTGCTATAGAACCCGATGTTTGTGAATGTGGTCATTATTGTGACCTAAGAACATCAAGGACCCAAGATAATCCGGGGCGTCGTTTTTGGCGTTGTAAAGTGCCTGAAATAAGTGTGTTTTTACAATTTTTTAGGGTTTAAGTTTTTTTCACATTATCTACATATTTTACTTTAAAAACTGATTTTCTTGTAATATTTATAGGATATGGGCGGTTGCAAACATTTTCGTTGGGAAGATAGCATTCCTGTGGAAAAAAGGGTGGCGGCGAAGTTTAAAAAGCCTCCTGTTGATAGAGATACCCCGACCTCACGTATCACTAGAGAGACCGTAAAGTCTGACTTGCAGTTTAAGCTTATGGAAGCTCAAGAAAAAATTGACCTGTTGGAGGTCTTGCTAAAAGAATCCAAAGAAAAACAAAGTTTTTTCAAGGCTAGCCTTAGAGACACTCAACACGACAAAAATGCTTTGAAAGCAAAACGAAAATTTTGGAAGATTATTTGTGCCATGTTGTTGTTTATTATTTCTATGTATTTTGTTTATTAAGTTTAATATTTCTATGTATTTTGTTTTTCTATGTATTTTCTATTTAGTTTGTTATTTTTATGTACTTTATTTTTACTAGTTGCACGTTTTCATTTATTATGTAATCCGCACCCTTTATGTACTAATTTATTTGTGTTTTTTTTTTAAATTGTGAATTGTTGAACTTTTTATGTATTATTAAACTCGAAGAATATTATATAAATTAATAATAGACTATAACAATCAAAGCAAATTAAAAACATACTAAAAATATTCAAATTGATGACTTCATCATAAACTAAAAATACAAATTAACCGCATGAGTTCGAAACTTAAATGACCCAAAATATTTTGGGTTTCTTAAGATATATCTTTTTTCTATAGATGTTAATTCTCTAGTTGTGTATGATGCTTGTTCTTCGGCCAACTTTAGCATGTAAAATCTACAACGTCTTGCTAGCATTCTGCTGTTTTCTTTTCTAATCCTTTGTATGGCAAGCTCGCAAGTTTCTGGACCTACTTGAGGCATGGTTATTGAGTACCTTGTTGGGATTTGAGCGTTGAGATTTTTCAAGTCACGAACAAGACGTTCTGATTCGGCATGCCGATATGCCCATTCTCGGCATAACCCGCAATAATATTCTCGTGGATCTAAATATTTCACGCTGCAAAAATCATCATTACGCTCTATAAGAAGGTGGGGTTTCAAATCGTCTAGTTTGAAATCATTGTTATCAAGAAAACTTATTTCACTGGAATAGCTGCTATGATTTGAACTATCATCACCATTGCTATTCGAATCATTTAGAAGGAATAAAGACCAATTTACATTTCTACTACTCGACATTGTGTTGTAGTCTAATAACAAATAAAAGACTACTTATATAGTTGCAAACCCCCAAGTACCCTCGAGGGGTGGTCATTATGACCCTACCTACTTACTTTATTATAAAAAAAATATTGATCTTCATCGGACATCTCACAGTCCGAATCCCACTTGGATCTGAATCTTACGTAACCATCTTGACCATATTATACCCTTAGGCAACATATTTTTATCCGATTATTCTCTTCGCGAAAACAGTTAAAAGCAAAATTTAACTCTTGTGGAGTGCCACGAGGCATTGACATAGCACATTTTTTTGGGCATTTAAGGCTATCAATGGATGCTTCGGGGAATTGTTAAGCCCGATGGTATGTGGGTTATCACAAAATTCCACCAACGTCACACTTGTGATATGGGAGAGAATCGAGCAGATCATTTTAATTTAGATACAAATATGATTGCTCAAGTGTTACTTAAAGACGTTGCCGAAACCCCAAGGTAACCTATTCGACCTAGTTCATTATAATTCTTACATCAATTAAATTATCATTGCTAAATGTTGTTTGTTTAAACTTGTGCAGGATTCCCATCAAAGATTACATTAGAAACGTTAAGACAGTATATCATAAAACGATAAGCAAGAGAACGGGATATCTCGGGCGTAGGCGTGCTTTTGAGACGATTTATGGAAATTGGGAGGGCTCTTTCCAAACGTTGCCGAGGTATATGGCAGCTCTACAAAAATTCAATGCTGGTACTGTTTTAGAGTGGAGGCTTCTGCCCGATAATATTTCAACTTTGTGTTTTGGACATTCAAACCATGTATTGATGGTTTTGCTCACTACCCGGCCAGTCATATCCATAGATGGCACGCATGTATATGGTGTATACGACATCAAGCTACTGATTGCAGTAGGAATGGATGCCAATGTGTCACGACCCAAATGCCGCTAAGTCGTGCGGGCACCTACCATATCCCACCTCGGTAGGAGAACCCTTCCCTTAATCAGTTATATAACAATAATTAATAAATAAAGCGAAATTAATGAAGAGCCTAACATATATTATAAATACCAAGTGCGGAATTCCCAATTCTAAATACCACCTAAGGAAAATGGTCAGAAATAGTACAAGAGCCACTGATCAACGTGTCTGAATAATACTTGAGTCTCAAAACTAGCAATACTGTCTAAGGATCAAAGTAAGACAAGTAGTAAAGAAGGAATCCCAGGGGTGGCGGACTCGTCCAATAAGCTCGCCCTAGCAAACTCCGTTGATAGCCTCGGGATCAATGTCGAGGTGCAGAAGTGGTACCGATCTCGTACTCTGCACTCAAAAAGAATGCAGCAAGGTAGGGTCAGTACAAACAAAAGTACTGGTAGGTATCATAGGCCGACAACAACTAGCAAACATATACACGGGAAGAAACTGAAAGATAGACATGCTCGCAATCAAGTACAAGTAGAAATCACAATCCACTATATCAGTCTAAATATAGAAAGACATATACAGAATCCAAGGCATAAAAGAATGATATGAAGAATGAATACGCAACGCAAGGCAATACAATACAATGCAATGCAATGCCCGTACACACATGCTGTGGCGGTGTAGATCGTCGCCCAACAGCCATGACCCATGGAGGACTCGCGAAGTCCATGTACCACTCTCACGATCCCGGTAAGGATCTCGGGCCTCTCGTACTCTCACGATCCCGGTAAGGACCTCGGGCCTCGTGTACTCTCTTCCTTATCATCACTTCCAATCAAGTCACAACACAACCATATAAGGCTACAAGCCAACAAATCAGTCAACAATACCAACCTAGTCCATCCCAACTTCGTACCCGAAAGCGTACATGCTTTCTCCGACAGTATCTAACTATACATATGTTTCGCTAATCGAAGTCTAACCAAAAAGGTAAGCCGTAACCTACCTGAATGCCGAGCGAGTGCCACGAACAATCAAACCACTGCCTTTCCTTTACGTAGACTCTCTGAACGATCAAAATCTATCAAATATGCGATCTACGTTAGAATACGAATCTAAGGACACCTATATTGCTATACTTATATTCAAAACCCAAAAATACACACCGAAAAGTGACCATGGATGCACAAGGGTGAAACTGAAATTTTCTTTAAAAATAAATAAATAAATATATATATAGTTTCATTCATAACTTAAGGGTCATATATCCTGAAAATTAGCCAATTTCATCCATAATGAACGCTCAAATCATAAATTCTCAATTCTTAAGACTAGGACTCGAAACCTTTAATTACCCCAAAATCTTAACTTCGGATTAAAATCTAACTTCCACAACTCAAATAACATGAATTTAAAGGTGTACATACAATTCAATGCATCTAGTATTTAATTTCATAAACCTAATATGCTACAGTTGTAGTTGTAACATAATAATATATGGGAAAATCCGAAACTTGAACTAAGTGATGGAAACAGTACTTCAAACCAAGAAACAAGAATACATAAGAATCGTAAACCATACCCATTCGTTATTGCTCAATTACTAGACAATCATTACACTTAGCCCTCATATGATCGTGTAATCATTATGCCATGATGAATCCAACAATGCTCACAATATTCTAATAGCACCAAAAGCTAGGACCATAAAACACTCAATTGCCGTAACCAAAAAAATAAATAACAACTTGGCAGACTCAGGAATTTTGAAGAAGATAACTTTGTAGTATAATTAAAGTCAGTCACGTAATGATTACAGTGAATATCAACAACAAAATGTAAAGGCCATCTACCTGATGCCTTTTGATGCCTCTCAACTGTTGTGCACGAAGGAGTTCATGGTAGTTTTCTTCCGCTACTGTGCCAAAGGGTTTCTATTTTTTTTTTTCTTTCTTTGCCCAAAGTAAATGAATTATTTTTAAACCCTAGGCTTCTAAGATATATGGGTCATAGGAAGTGGGTTAAGCCCCATAACTTAATTACTTATTCACTTAACCATTTGTATTAAATATAGTCATTCCGTCAAACACCTTATTTACCAACCTACACCTTATATGTGTGAAACTCATATTCCTATAAATAACTATTCACACACATTAAATGCATATATTAAAAAAAATACCCGCCAATTAAATCACCATGCCACCAATTCCCGCACGTCAAAAATTACTTTTAAAACTACGGAAAGAGTATTTTAGCGGGAACAAGTTCGAACGTGTTAAACGACTAAACGGGTCGTTACACAATGGGTCGATATTCCCTCTTGCTTTCGCAATTGCGGCTAACGAGAGCAACAAGACATGGGGGATGTTTTTGATTTGAGGTGGTATATTATTAAGGATCGTATAGGCATATGCGCGCTATCTGATCAACATCAAGGCATATTGCACAATATGTCTACTTTGGAGGGGTGGCAGCCTCCTTTTTCTTACCATCACTATTGTTTAAGGCACATTAAGGTAAATTTTCAAACGAGGTTTGGAAACAGCACACTTAACAAATTGATGTGGGCAGCTGCGATGGAGCATCAACAAAAAAAATTGCTTGTAAGGATGGAGATGATCAAGGCAGTGTGTCTAGAAACATATACTTTGTTGAAGAAAATCGAAGTTGAAAAATGAACATTGCATGCTGATGAAGGCAGGAGATGGGGGATGCTTACAATAAACAGCTCGGAGTCATTCAATGATTTGTTAAAATCTGCTCGGGGACTACCTGCTACTACAATCGTGAGAATGACTTTCATCCAAGTTGTGGAGCGGTTTGTGACAAGAACAAAGCATACCAAAGCCATATTAGCACTGGGTGGGAGATGGATGCCAAATCCTAAAAAAATGATGGAGCATAATTGGAAAAAATGTGAGCTGCACAAGATAACCTAGTATAACTATGTTGAACGTGTGTATGAAGTCCGGACAGGTTATTACCAAGGTCAGGGAGGAAACTTATATACCGTTTATGAGGGCACGAGAACGTGTAGTTGTGGTATGTGGAAAACATATCACATGCTGTCAAGCATTTCGAGGCAATGGGAAAAACGGTATCAAGTTATGTGGTATCGGAATACAGCTTCAAAAGTTACCTTAAAGCGTATGCTGGCCATGTCTACCCACTTGGTGATCAAGCTTATAGGCCAAACGAACCATTTTCAATGGTTGCTAACAAGGAGTACATCCGTAAATTGGGGGTTAACGCACGAAGTCGGATTCACAATCAAATGGATGTCAATGATAGGACATACTCTCGAAGGTGCTCTACGTGTAAGGGGTTTGGCCATGATAAGCGTTTGTGTAGCCTACGAGGACGTGGTGGTGCAAGTACCTCTCGTAGTGGAAGAGCGTCTCGTACTTGAAGTATAGTTTTAAATATTTTGTTATTGTAAAGAATGATGTATTATTTTGTTATTGTAATGAATTAGTTTTGAATTATTTTGAACCTCTCGTATTGGATGAATTATTTTTTAATATAATATTTTTATTTGTACATTCGAAATAAAGTAATGCCTTGACTAAAAAATAAAACACTTAAATCAAAACCTTATAAAATAAAACACTTTAACCTAAAGATAACAAGATTCAAACAAACAAAACTTACTTTGGGGCACTTTACAACCCCTAAAACGACCATCCAAACTTTTAGGTAAACTTGATGTAATGAGCCGACATTATTGTCCGCAAAAAAAGATATCAAGTTCTATATAAAATATTGATATTTCAGAGTTTTGAAACATGACTAATCTCTGGTCAAAGTATGGAAAAAAAGTGAATTCGAGGAACTTTAAAATTGTGCCAAAAAAATATAACCTCTATTGCGCACTAAATTAGTGCGCAAGAGGTACTTATGTAACTTTTTTTTTAATAGGTTATTTTGGTCTCAAACACTACTTTTTGAGTCATTTAAGTTGCGGACTCGGACTTGTCCCGCATGACATTTCAATTGAGATGGTCCACAAAGTCAAGCGGTAACAAATCATTTGCATGTTTGCAACAAATCGAGCAATTTAAGCCAAGATACTACTTTCTTAACCTATGATTCTATGTTAGTATAAACACTTAATACGAATAAACAGAAAAAGTATTTTGCCGTTGTATACTTGGTTGCTTTTAGTCCTGGCAAGTGGGAAGTTTTTGCATGGATTGCCTTGAAACGCATTGGTCTTTTTATTTTTGTCCCTGCTGCTCATTTATTGGAAATATCCAGAATTCTGTAACGTTTATCTTTGGAAACTGAACTTTTGCTGCGTTCAGCGTAAGTTATGTAGGAATTAAATTATGCGGCATAAGTTGGGTAGTTTTTCTTCAATTTCTCTTGAGTGTGAAAGTCTTGACGTGTCCGGCATAACTTGTGCGGTATTATGATACATATGCCGAGCGAAATCTAAACTTATGCCGCACTAAATGTGCTAAAGAGCAAAAATTAAAAGGGCAAAAATTTCCCTTCTTTTGGGGTGGTCTTTAACTTTTGCCCTTTGCCTAAAATCCATGGGTTCCGGGTTCGAACCCCCGCTCAGTCAAAAATTTAAAAAAATTCGCAAGGCAGAATTAAGAAGGGCAATTCGCGAAAAAAATGAAATTAAAAATCACAAATCAGAGGGGCAAAATTAAAGACCACCCCGGAATAGGGACATTTGTGCGATTGGACCGACAAGTGATCCAAATATAGGGAAAAGGACACTAAGTGGCCTTTCGGCCCAAAGTACCGACAAGTGGACCAAATATAGGGAAAAGGACACTAAGTGGCCTTTCGGCCCAAAGTAATCCCACGCTTGGGCCTAATACCCCGAACTGGCCTTTCGGCCCAAAGTAATCCCACGTGCTAGCCCAGCAGCCCAAACACATTTTTAAAAAAAAAAAAAATAGACTTTTTGTGGCGACTTTGCCACAAAAGATAAAAAGAGTTGCCACTAAAGACTTGCTACAGAAAAATTAGACTTTTTAGTGGCAACTAAAGATCAAAAAGTCACCACTAAAGGTCAAAATTCATATTGAGCCTTCGAAAAATATTTCAAAACATGTATAATATGTATATACTTATACAGTGATTGAGCTTTCAAGAAATATCCCAAAACACGTATAATATGTGTATCTTTATACGTTGATTGAGCGTTCAAGAAATATCCCAAAACATGTATAATATGTGTATAATTTTAAAGTATACATTGATTATACATTTATTATACACATATTATACATGTTTTGGGATATAATCAATGTTGTATAGAATATGTATCACTACTGTATATGTATGATACATTTTTTATACGTATGATACACTTTTTATACAAGAATGATACAGTTTATATACATATGCTGGAATGATATATACACTTTCTATACAAGAATGATACATTTTATATACTGTATATTTAAGATACATTGTCTAGACGTATGATACACTTTCTATAAAAGAATGATACAGTTTATACATAAATTATACAACAACGATACATTTTCCATACTTATGTATGGAATATGTATAATATGTGAATCATTAGTGTATAATCAATCTATAATGTATAATATATGTATGATTAGTGAGTTTACGTTGATGATACATTTATTATACACAAATTACACAACAATGGTACAAACCTATGATACATTTTCGATACATACACGGTAGGGATACATATTCTATACAACAATGATACATTTTTTATACGTATGATACATTTTCGATACATAATATTTGATCTTTAGTGGCTACTAAAGTTGCCACAATAAGTCCTTTTTTTGCAACGGACTTTAGTGACTACTTTTAGTGGCGACTTTAAGGTCCTTTGTTTTTTGTATTTAATGGGCTGGGCTGGCTGCAAATTGGGTTTGGGGAAACTTGGGCCGTCGGGTGGAATTAGTTTCACCCGGTCGGCCATTTCTGTCCTTTTCCCCCAAATATGTTCATGAACCCGCAGTCTGGCCTAAACTGAAACATAATTTCTAATCAGCCCAAGCCCAAAATATAGAGCTTGTGGGTCAGCCTGGCTCTCTAATCGGCCCAAGCCCAAACATAATTTGCAGCCCATGAAGCAAACCAGCTCACAATACAAAGTGCAAGTTACATATTTGACTGGTTGGTCGATAATAATTATATTTACTATTCAAATATACAAATAATATATATTATTACTTATAAAATATATACATTTTCTGTGCGCTATTATTTTGATAGGTGGATAGACAATGTAAAATCCCAAAAAGAGTATCCCATTTTTCTCGGACTTATTTTCTGCAAAATCTCTAAAATATATCCTCTTTATTTGTTTATAATCTTAAATCTTTCGGTGGATCGTCTCTGCAAAAGAAATAGGTTTCATACTGTACCTGTAATATGAAAATAAATTAAAATTGGCTCTTTCCTATATAAAAAATAATTAGTAGAGATAACGAAGTGATCGATATGAAAAGAAGTCGTTGCCATTTTCTGCCATTTTCAATATGACCAACTCAATTAGTAGTACTGTTGATTTATTTTCTAGTGCGTGGCAAATAACTAAATAATATGATCAGAATGATTAATAAATGTCCAAGTGTTTTACATGTTCAAATTCAAATAAAATAAAGCTACTTATCAAATTGATGACTCAACCATGGTCATGGGAACTTTTCTGTAGGTGTAATTATTAGTGACATTTTTTCACTTTCCTTATTTAGTTACGATGTTTATTTATCCCAAAATATTTGTATCTTTTCAATTTTCGAAAGTTAATTTAACTAATTGAAGCTAAATTAGATTAAATTAATATAATATTTTTATATTAAAATTTATAATTTAAAAATATATGAAAGTATTATAAATTGCAAGTCTTTTTGTATCTTCATTTGCTCCAATTTTTCTCATACCAAAATAGTTGAAAAAGTATCTTAAAATATTAGTGAAAATTCATGTAGTTTGAATTTCGGAAATCTAACCAGTATGTTAACACATAGGATAATTTATTTTGTTTCCACATCGTCATTGGAATTTAGTAATTTATTTACTGTTCCCCTTTGTCATTGAGCATGTAGTAATAATCTAGTTTATGTTCTGTTTTTAAAAAAAGTAACCAAATAACCAAGAAAATTATTTCCATTATGAAGTAAGCAAAATTATCGCGATACTTAACTCCTGTCCCCAGAGGCGGACCCAGGATTTGGAGTTCGGGGGTGCTGGATCCAGGAATTTTGAGTTCGGGAGTGCTCTATTAACTATTTATATCTGTTTCCTTTATATTTTCTATACAATTATACACTCCGTAACTGAATTTAATGGGTGCCGGAGCACCCAAAAACTCTACATAGGTCCGCCCCTGCCTGTCCCTTGATCAAAGGGACTTTTTAACCTAAATTCTGTTTTTCTTTCTTCACAAATCAGTTTGGATTCTAATACTATTTAAAAGAGTTCACTATTCTTTATAATATTTGTCAAAGTTCATATTATTTAAATTTCGAAAAACAAAACATAACAAGTATTTTGAGATACTAGTATACGTACCCGCGCGATGCACTGAAGATATTAAAAGACCAATCATAAAAAATTTAAATGTCATCTCCCTCATTCTCCATTGGATTGTAGTAATTTATTCTCTTTTTTTTTTGTCATGGTCATTGACCATGTAGCAATAATCTAGGGGTCAATTTGCAAGATTGCCCTACGCTGGCGGTGGTCTTTAACTTTTTCCCTTCGCTAAAAATTCCTTGGTTTCAGGTTCAAATCCCCGCTCAGTTAAAATTTTAAAATAAATTCTCCAGGTAGAGTTTGGATTCGCAAACTCTGCCTTAAAGCAGAATTTTGGCCTTAAGACAGAATTTGCATGGGAAGAATTTATTTGCAAAAATTTTACAAATTCTTGCAATTTTTTTTTTTACTAAGCTGGGGTTCGAACCCACAAACACGGGGTATTAGGCGAAGGGCAAAACTTAAAAATCACCAATTTGAAGGGCAAAAATTAAAGACCATCCCAAATGAAGGACAATCCGCGCAAAAAAATGATAATCTAGTTGTCATATTTTCTATTTTTCAGAATCATAACCAAATAATCAAGAAAATCAATTCCATATAAGTAAGCATAATTATTGCCATACTTAACCCATTTCCCTTAATCAAAGAAACTTTTTAACCTAAAATTTGATTTTTTGCTTTTTCAGAAATCAGTTTGGATTCGAACACCATTTAAAAGACTTCACTATTTTTGAACCAAAATTTAAACTTCAAAAGATGATCGGTTAAATCACCCTGACATAATTAATCAAATCAGCTTTTTCATTTACTCAAGGTCTTATCAATATTTTTTTTGAACAGTCAAATTGTTGTCCTTTTCAAAATTGGAGTGGAAGTTGGTTAATCAATCCTTTTTAAAAACTTAAGGGGTCGTTTGGTTGTTGGTTAGGAAGTGAGCTATCATTAAAATCACCGTAATATTGGGTAGCATTTTAGTTGTTATGTATAAAATTTACGGAAAAGGGCCAAATATACCCCTGTACTATTGGAAAAAGGTTATATATACCCCTCGTTATACTTTGGGCTCAAATATACCCACTTTAGGCTCAATTATACCCCTATCGTTATGCAGTGGCACAAATGTATCTCTCATTTTAACTGATGGACACATGTCATCATCTTATTAGTTTATTTTAAACTAGTCTCTAATTAATTAAAATTTAACCTCTAAAGTCTAACGCGGTATCCAATTAAAACATACCATCGTGTTCCTAAGGCTACCCATTTGTGTGCAGTTGAGTCCAGAGAATCTAATGGATACAACCAATTTACATTTGACTTTTTAACCCACTTAAACAATTCCTCCTATTATTGCCTTTGTGTTTTAAATTCGCCCGAACCTAGCGATTCCATATACCAAGAAATCAGTGGTTAAAATCTGCACAACCATAAGATATTTAAATCTGAGATAAAATGGTTCATTATCACACCAGAAACTGTCATCATTTATTAAAAATTTTTTGGGAGATTTGATTAACCCTTTACTCTTTAGCATAAGCTATCATACTTGATGAAATCAACTGAAATCCTAAGCTTAAGCTGATGGGGTAAGCAGCTTATAACTAGAGACGATGTAACGGGTTTTAGGATCTCCTCTGTAGATTCTTCACTATTGTCGCAATCTTGGTCTTCATCTCCGTCTTGTTTCTTCTCCTCTGCGCCTAAAAGAAGTGCCCGGATTGAAGAAGCTTTTCCATGCTTATTGCTTGCCTCTAATTTTTCGTGTATGGGTATGGGTTTTTTTAATTGGATATCGGATTTAATTAACGGAAAATGATCAAATATACCCCTCTACTGTTGAAGAAAAATGATCAAATATACCCCTCGTTATACTTTTAGTTTAAATATACCCCTATTGTTATACTTTGGGCACAAATATACCCCTCCACTGTTAAAGTTGATCAAAGTGAACATGTGACATTGACATTTTGGTAAGATGGACGCCACGTGGCATGCCACCTCACACCCCCAACCCATATCTTCACTACCACAAACTATCTTCATCATACAATAATAACCGCCGGTGCCGCGCTTAACCCATCTCTTTTGTCCGTTCAGTTTTCTATTATACGGTAAACTCGATTGTTCTTAAAGAGAGAAAAAAAAAACTTTTGATACAGCGAATATTAATAGTAAACTGTTGAACAGAGAAAATGGAGTACTTACTTAATTGAGTAGCCAACAAATTACAACTAATATTCGGGTTGTTCCCAAAAGAACGTTGCTATTACTGTATTATTTTAAAATTTAAATACTAGTTGTTCTTTTTCGTGTTGAATAGTCAAAAAGATAATTTTAACAAGTCTTTTAGATGCCTTTAACTTAAAAATGATATTTTGTTTGGTTTTAAAATTTAACCGAAAAGTATAGCTTATTTGGTTGCCATTATATGGCGCAGGTGGGTGGTAGCGCCGGCGGAGATGGTGAAGATAGTTTGTGGTAATGAAGATGTGGGTTGGGGGTGTGAGGTGGCATGCCACGTGGCATCCATCTCACCAAATATCAATGTCACATGTTTACTTTGATTAACTTTAACGATGGGGGTATATTTATGCTCAAAGTATAACAGTAGAGGTATATTTGGACCAAAGTATAACGAAGGGTATATTTGATCATTTTCCAATAGTAAAGGGGTATATTTGACCCTTTTCCGTTTAATTAATTAGGGAATAATTTAAAATAGACTAATAAGATGATGACACGTGTCTCTTCGTTAAAATGAGAGGTATATTTGTGTCACTGCATAACGACAGGGGTATATTTGAGGCCAGAGTATAACGTCAGGGATATATTTAGACACAAAGTATAAAGAGGGGTATATGTAGCCCTTTTCCAATAGTACAGGGGTATATTTGGCCCTTTTCTGTAAAATTTAACATATCAAGTATGGTGTTTGGTTACCAGTTTAAAAACCAGTATAATTAATACAAGTATAAATTATGAGGGAAGATATGTATTATTTATATAAGATATAAAATGAAATAATTAATACATAAATAACTAAAACCTGCATAACTAATCTTGACATTATTGAAACCAACCTTAATCTAACTAGCAACCAAACGACTCCTAAATACTAAAAAGTTAACTCAAAAATACTTTTTTTCTCCAACATGTTTGACCAAATACATCAACTTAAAAAAATACCGCCTTGAAACTTGACCAAACAGGCTACTCGTTACCATATGAGTTTTTGTCCTCCAGCATTTATTATGTTTCCGCACTTGCAGTTTCTCTTTTTATACTTCGATCTTAATTAATCAAATACAACTTTCATTTTCAACTTAGTTACCAAATGAGCTTTGTTCCCCGACGTCAACGTGAACGAGAGAAAAATAAAGTTCATTACTTGATCAAAAAACTATGGCACGATTCTATTTCCGACTAGAAATCTATTAAGAACTCCTTTAAGGGAGTGATGCTCTCTCTATCTCAGCCCCTTTCCCTACTTGGAGCACTAGAGACACATAAATTCATTGATATCTTCTTTTAGGAAAACTTCGATTCTCTAATAATCCACGTTATTTCTGTTTCTATTGGAACACAAGATGCTTCCTTCTTTATCTTTATGTGTTAACCTTAATTAGTTAAATGTCACTCACTTTTGACTGTGTCATAAGATGATTTTTTGTCTTGGAACGCTTGTACTTATTTGTTAAAAGAGCTAATGGTTAAAAATCCAGATCATATGCTCCTTCCCTGTTTTCCATCTATTTGTAATCAATCACATAAAAACATAGGAGTAATGATGACTAGAAAGTAGAAGCTTCCTGTATTTCTCTCTCTTCTGTACGACTTACGACTATTAAACTCGTGTGTTCAACAAAAGGATTTCATTTATATATATATATAATATATGTACTTATTTAGAGCTAGTTTCGCTCAAAATCAGGTTACCCCGTAACTAAAATCTGGATTATAATTTTGGGGATTATAACCAAGATTATTTATCCATCTTTTATTTTGATAGAAAAGCTCATAATTGTGGTATAAATTCTATCGTGATTTTAGCTAATACCTTTATTCAACAAGGATAAATGTAATCACACATTGTATACTGAGATAACCCACTTATCCCGCAAAACAAACGGGCCTTGTCTGTTTACTGAAAATCACGAGGGAGGTAGCCTAACCTTAAGGGAAATTTGTGAAATTAAACCCTATGTTTTTATATGTTATAAAATGCAACCTATCTTAAAGCGTCAATTATATGCAACTTCTCATAGCAATTGCAGCTTCATGCCTGCAAAATGTGGTAAATGACATATTATATTGTTATTATATATAAGTTAATTAAATTTATTGTTGTTGTTGTTATTGTTACATATCAGTTAAATATATTATTGTTGGTGTTATATACTGTATAAGTTAAATTAATTATTTTCTTATGTAACTTCCAGCAAATTATTCTACTATCCGCACATGAAAGTTAAAACTCACAAACAAATACTCTCTCCGTTTCAACTTTTGTGACTAGTTTGACTTGGGCAACACAGAGTTTAAGAAAGAATAATTTTTTTTTAAAACTTGTGATCTTAAACACGACATAATATTTATGTGGGTATAAAAGTATATTAAAATAAAAATTAAAATTAAAATTAAATTGTTTCTTAATGTAAAAGTGTATATATCTTTTTCACCGCTAGAACATGGTGACAGAGATGGATGAAATCTCTCTGCTTTTAATTAGAGTATTGGATCTGAATCCTAAAATGAAAAATTTTGAGTGACGTGCTTTCCCCTTTATAGGCTATACATTGTATGAATCTGAATCAATCATGGCGAAAAATGGCAAATCTATATATAATATAAAGCTAGGCATAGATAAGGTGATGTGACACCTCTCTATGGCCTAGAATGCTATTTATCTTTTTTCTCAAATTTTTGACATTTTTTTCAATTTTTCCTACTTATATAATTATGATATACTACTAGAAAACCTGAAAATTATTTCTTAATTACATTTTCTGAATTAATTACCAATAACTATTTTCAGTTTAGAAAACCCAAAAGTCATTATCATTAAATTAGTAATTTAGTGATAATTTATTATGCAATAAAACTACATAAATGTAGAAATATGGCTCTAAGGTCTCCTCCTCTCGCCCAATCTTCCACTTCCCATTTGTTCATCCAACAAGAAAGATTCGACGTCATCCTGGACTTAGAAGAACAAGTGGACACTTCTTTTGTTGGGGGATAGGACTTTCGGTGGAGCAAGTAGATAATATTACGGGGCATCCCTTTTTTTTGGGTTGATTGAAAATGTATCATATCTACTGTTTAATTTTGGTGGTACAATATTGCAAATTTTAGATTGTTTTATTCTTTTTTTTCTTTCCTTTGACAAATTCTTTTTCAATATAAACATTTTAACAAGCTTTATACATGCATGAAGGAAGTACTCAAAGAGAGATTGTGTCACAAAGCAGTAAGCTTCCGGAGGTGCTTAAAATTCCAGCAATGAAGATAAAAATTTGATGTGTACTATATTCTTAGTTTAATTATCCGGTCATTGAAACTATCATTTTGAAGTTTTAAGAATAAACGTATTGTTATAGGCTGATCAAGAAGATTTTTTTCTTTTTCTTTATAGGGCATGAGTTGAGATACTTTGGCCCTTTAGTTTCTTATATGAGGTGTTTGATGCACACAATATGTAAGTCTATCTGATGTGAATATGGTTTCGTTTTTAGAAAAAATCTTAATTACGTTAAACGTGTCAGTTTTTTTTTTTTTTTTAAATTCTCCTAATTATGCTTAGAAACTATGACTTTATGCCATTAGTCAATTTTTCGTTACTTGTATCTATCTATATATTATATAAAGTTAGGCATTAAAAATGTGATGTGATATCTCTATTATACCAATAAAGTGATTTAACTTTTTTTTTTCTCTCATTTGTTTTTTGCTTTTTTCTTATCGTTTTTTGAATTAAATTATATGTTTAATTGTTTATTCCTTTCAAAAGAAAGGGTGTAACAGATTCAACAATCATAATGATGGAATTACATTGTGATAAATTAAATAATATCCTTAAATTGTATGTCCGTCTGGCAAGGAACTAACTATTCACATCCCTTTTATCCATATTTATTTATTTATTTTAAAGATTTGAGATGAAAATTCTCTTTGCCCATATTTTGTGCAAGAAAGGTAATGTAACTACACCAATTCATCTTCCATACACGAATATATATAAAATTGTAATTTTTTCTTCACATACCTATGTATTTTAAGCTCTCAAGTTCTTTCATAAAGGCCTCGAGGCCTTATTTCTGGTATATATTACGATACTTTAATTTATGTTCTCATTTTATTGCTTTTTTAAAATGAATGTTGATAAGAAGACTTTAAAATATTTAAAATTTCTATATCATACATGATAAATGTGCAAGTACCGGGCAATAGAAGAAAGACAAATTTGCATAAGTTCATAAGGCATAAAAATGGATCACGAAGTTAATTTTCAAGAAATTTTAACAAGTTTATAAATAATGCTCTTACTTCTTAGTCATTATGATGGCAAGATTATTTTATATTGTCTTTCTTTCCTTTTTCCCTTTTGTTTTGTTAATGTCAGGTTATTAGGTCCATTTTGTATTTCGGAACAGAGAGAGGTACGAGGTTAACAAGCACGTGTTATATTCCTATTCCCTTTTATTTTCCTTTTCTCCATATTTTTTTTCTTTTCAGAAAATCTATCGTTTTGTGCTTATCATTAGCATGTTCATTCTACTTTTTGTGCATATTTTAAAATTTCATTTCCCCAATAGAAACAAATGTTTTAAACTATATATACGCATTGATGTATATACCTTCAGTTTATTTTTCTGCATAATTCTTTTTGTATTCAATTTTTATTTTTGTAAGATAGAATATTTATAACTGCGCGTAGCGCGGACATATTCACTAGTATTAAGTAATTGTAGCATAAATTATGTAAAAGATATTTAAATGCACTAATAATTAAATAATACTTCCTTCGTCCTAATTTAAGTGTCTTAGTTTAACTGGGTATATAGTTTAAGAAATAAAAAGAGAATTTTGAATCTTGTGATCTTAAATTAATGATAAATGCAATATAATATAATATCCTTTGAATCGTATAGTTTTAAGCTTGTATGTTTGAATTGTCAACTTACTAAATATAAAAAAAATGTTCCTTTTGGGACAGACAAAAAAAAGACACTTAAATTGAGACGGAGGGAATATCTTATTGGGATAAAAACACAAATAGCCGAGCCCAATAGTAAAGTTTACTTTTAGTAGGCCTTACAAACTTTAGCCATAAATTATATAAGCCAGCAAGTAAAAAAAAAATGGAAAAATAAAACACTCCCTCTAAGACTGTAGCTATAATCAGGGAGGTTTCCTACATTATCTCCAAGAAAATTAATTCCTAAAATTTCTCCAACAATTAGTTAATTCATATCTCCAAAAGTTCCCAACGTTGAAAACACTTAAGGTGATAGAAGGCATTTTTTTTTTAACCACATCTTCACCAAAAATTCAGAAAATTTATGTGTATAATTCAATGTATAAAACAATGTATAATCAGTACATAATGTATACACACTAATTATATACATATTATACAATGATTATATATGAATTACACAACGTATAAATGCACTAACAATTACATGTATAATCAGTATATAATGTATATATACACTAAATAGACACACACACTAATTATACTTTACACAATGCATGAATGACTTATTTTCTCAGTCTCTTATCTTGTCTTAAAATATATATTTTATATAGTGATTATATAACGAACGACAGTGAAGAGAGACCGACAAATCTTGATGGACAAAATCGCCAATCTTCCATTTTTTCTTCATCTTCTTCATGATCTTCGTACAATTAAAATTAGTAGGGTAGAAAATATGAAAACACGACTGGAGGTTAGTGTCACGCCCCAAAACCCACCCTAGACGTGACCGGCATCCGACGTCATGAACAACATCGGAAGAACCTAAACGATACAATAATAACACTTGAACCCGCCAGGTTCAACATTCGCCTCCAAAAGTTTATAAAGTAAATGTAACAAATCATGAATATATAAATTAAATCAGCGGAAGTCTCTATTCACCAAATACTTAGTCAAACGTAATAACGTGCCCGAGAGTTAATCAATAACTCAACAACTACCCACAAGAACGTATACTATGGAGCTTCTAAGATAATGAGCAACGTCTAAATCATCGGGACGCAGCCCGAAACTAAAAGACGAAGAGTTAAGATAGAATGGTGCCCCCACGAACAATCATGTGGGCTCACCGAAATAGTCTCGAAAGCAGCAAGTTCTCTTAAGTCGTAGGCGTATCACGAACCTGCTCCTCAATGATACCTAACATACCATAAAAAACAACAATGGTATGCCTGAGTACCGGGTACTCAGTAAGTGTCTAAAGGGCAATAGTTAACAAAACAAGATATAGTGAATAAAATCAATAAAATGATATCAATGAAAATAACAGTTCAAACCGAGGAATAAAGTAAGTCAGCAACATTAAAGAGTCATCAAAGAATCCAACAACGAAAGACATATTAACTTAACTCCTTACCATTACCATGCCAAGCATTTCACTTGCGAATTCAATATCACCACAAGCCACTCACAGGAAACAAGATACGAAACAAGCCACTCATAGGCAAACTAATCAATTAATCGATACTCCGGGTTAGGAAACCACGGAGGCTAATCGTCCTCTGGACTAGCACAGCAATAGATACTCCGGCCTAGGAAGCAACGGAGGCTAATCGTCCTCTGGACTAGCACAACAATAGATACTCCGGTTTAGGAAGATACGGAGGCTAATCGTCCTCTGGACTAGCACAACAATAGATACTCCGCGCTAGGAAGCAACGGAGGTCAATCGTCCTCTGGACTGACACAGCAATACTCGTATCGATACGTTAGGATCCATAACGGCTAATCGTCCTCTGGATTAGCACAGCTTGCCCATACAGGCCCGAACACCAACAAAATACAAATCATGGCATATTACTGAATCATCAATCATGGCTTAAAGCCGAATCTCACTTCTCAAGTCATCATCTCAAAATGGAAGCATTTCAAGTCATAACCGATTTAGAATCTTATTCAAATCTCTTATTCAATTTCAAGTTCAAGAAACCCATTCAACAACAAAACAAGTTTAAGGTCCAACCTTTAGAAGATTAAGTTCAATCATCCAATAATGGGAAAAGCGAGTTTCACAAAGTAGTATAGTTCGTATAAGGTTCGATGCGGGCTTGACTCTACACACGCATGACCTTGTCTAAAAGAAATCATCTTTAATTCCAGAATAAATTCCACCAAACAAGAGTTATAACTTATACAAACAATCAAGGAAGGATTCTCAAATACAATTCATGCTTTCACAATATAAGCGTACTTCACAAGTAGACATAGTTGAAAAGATGATTTTTGGAATATAGACATACTTCAAGGAAGATTTTTGGGAAAATCTAGACATACATGAAAAGACGAATTTTGAAATATAGACATACAAAACACCTTCATAGTCAAAAGGATTTTCTTTAAAAGAGACATACAAATTACCTTTATATTCAAAAAGGATTTTAATTTTAAAGAGACATACATTAGGGTTTTGTATGAGAAGTTCACCCTTTTTATTCAATAAAGAACTTTCGAGAAATGACATATATCCATAATAAGGTTTTTAAAAGAGAGACATACCTTAATTTGTTAAACAAGGTTTAACAATTCATTTTTCTAATGAAGAACACCCAAACTCTAGCTTGAATCACTTTGGGAAGAATTATGTTGCAAACCCTAAGTTTTGGTCACAAAAATCATGTTAAGAATCATGGGTTTGATGTTAGAATGAATTAGTAATGTTAAGGATGCCCTTACCTTTGATTTGAAGACTTGGGGGAATGATTTTCATCCTTAGGGTTGCTTAGGAAGTGGAGGAATAAACAAAACAAGAGTCCTATTTATATTTTTCTGGTGAAAACGGGCCAAAGGACGCCTCTGAAGGACAGACCGTTCTTCGTGTTATGGACCGTCCCTTAGTGGAAATTTCCAGAGAGTTTCTGGAAATTTTTGAGACGTTACGGTTCATGTTACGGCCCGTAACACGTGTTACGGTTCGTAACATCTCACCGTAACACAGGCAAAATTTTCAGTGAAGACAGGCTTCAGTAAAACGGGCATAACTTTTTGTACGCAGCTTTGTTTGGGCTGGGCGACCTACCGTTGGAAATCTATTTCAAAGATCTACAACTTTCATCGAGGAAGTTTTTCCAAATTTGCAACAAATTTTCATGAAAATCGCCCAGAAGACAGACCTACCAAAACTTAAGTGAATTTAAGAGCCCTTAAGAACTTCACTAGTTGGTTTGACTTCAAAACGACTATCCTCTACCCGAATTCATCAAGAATGGATTCATATAGATAAAATATCATCTTAACACTAGATTTTTACATATTCAAACCTAGTTCAAGTTTACGGGGTGTTACAGTTAGCAACAGACAGTGACACAAATTATCAAAGAGAAAGAGAGATTATAGGGAATGGGTAGGGGTGGGCACGGTATGGTGTATATCGATTACCATACCGAAATCGAATTTTTTGATACCGCAGTTTCGATATTATGGTATTTGGTATGAATTTTTGAAAAGTTTGGTATTTGGTATTGATAAAGAAAATACCGAAATATAACAAATATATAATTAGTATTAGTACAAACTAATTGTTTAGACGTTGGAATTGCTTGTACTTTCTTTTGAATATTTTTACATGTGTAAGATGTTAGTATGATGTAATTGATTGAAATGCCCTTTTTGTGTACCGAAGTATATATATATCTTGATTGAAATGCTCTTTTTGTGTAATTGATCAACGAAGGGCATTGATTGTACTTTCTTTTGAATATTTTTACACGTGTAAGATGTTAGTATAATATGATTGAGACGTTTCTTGAATAGCCGAAGTCATCATTCTTTATTATATGTATATATATAAGTCGTAGTCGAATAAACTATGGTTACCGAATTACCGTACCGTAAAATATCAAAACCGAACTTAAAAATACCGAACCATACCGAATTAATTTGGTATGATAATGGTATATTATTTTTAAATACCGAAAATAGAAATTACCGAATCGAAGTTTATAATACCGTACCATGCCTACCCCTAGAAATGGGTGAAGTGAGAAGTGTGATTTAATCTAAGAGAGAGAAATATGGTATATGCTTAACAAAAAATAAATCCCTTGATTAAAGGATAGAAGATTGATTGAGTGATAGAGAAAACGAAGTTTTGTTTTTGGCTAAGAAAAATTACTCAAGTACTTACAAAAGTTAAAGTTGGATGGTTTCTAAAAAGTAGGGTCATTTTGAGTTTATTTTTAATATGGGCTGTTAATCTACGTGAACGATTAATCCCATCTATAAAATACTAGAGCAGAAATGGCAACAACATCGATCTCTCCAATATCATATTATAATCAATTCTTTATTGTATCATAATACATCGTGGAAGCCGCTTGTCCCCACGTTGGCCATATCATCTGTCATCATTCAATTTTTTTTAATTAAAACCCCCCAACCCAACCTGAGATCCATAAAACAGCTGCAAACACACATAATTTCTTAGCTAATTCAACTCTCCATCTTTTAACCCAAAAAATATCCTCTTTGAACAAAAATAAGATGAGAAATATTTCATTTAGTGATGAAGAACAAAGTGAGTTATTGCCAAAAACAGCCAATTTATGGTGGAGAACACCACAAGATTTTGATGAAAATGGCCATCTCAAAGTGGACATTTCTGATCTTTCTAAACTCACACCAAGGCTAAAAGTGCTAAGAGAAATGGAAAGATTGGCTTTTATTTCAACTGAGGGACTTGATGACCTTAGACACAAGCTTATTGCTTACAGGTTAGTAGCTAAATAGTGTTTGCATAATATTTATTTGACACTGAAACAAAAACAGAGTATTTAAAGTTGTTTTTTTTTTTTTTTGGTGAAATTCGAAGTTGTATTTGTACATAGAAAGATATGTGACTGAAAGCCAGTATTTCACTCATGAAAAGTCTTTTATTTTTAAGTTTTTCATTTGTTGTCCGGTATCTGCTTTGGAGTCCGATTAATTCGAATTTACCTAGGAAGTTCGAGTTTGCGATAAAATGTTTTGTACTGAATGTGATTCTATTTCAAGAGTTGAACTCAAGCTCTTTGGTTAAGTACGTAGAAATAGCACCCACTGATCACCTTTTTTTTTTTTTTTTGAGAATGCGATCACTTTTTGATTTTGTAATTGAAAAATAGTTATTAATATGGTAGTGAAACTTCGTGACAATATACTCGAATTTATATGTGAAATTTGAAACTTCATGATTGTGACTATTTTTCAAATACAAAAGTTGATATATGGTTATTCATGAATCTTACCCGGATAAAGATGGAGGGTACTTACCACTCGGTAACATTCTTTAGCTGATAGTTGAAATTCACATTCAAAATTTTCAATTATATATTATGAGTTAAAAATGGCTATTTGTGAATATTCCATTGACATTTTTGTCTGTACACTATCGGTCATTTGGAATTTTCATCGAAAATAGTTCTTGATGAGCAGCACATTTCCATGAATTTTGTGGAAAATACGTGTGTTTTTTTCTTTTTTGGGAAATTACGTGTGTTTCTAAAATTTTACACGAAATTGTATTATTAAATTGAATAATAATATTACAGGTCAGGGGATTTTTGGTTGCCAGTGGGAGGAATTAAAAAAGAAGATATGGAAATACCACCAGTGA
Organism: Lycium barbarum; assembly: GCF_019175385.1. Lineage (NCBI taxonomy): Eukaryota > Viridiplantae > Streptophyta > Magnoliopsida > Solanales > Solanaceae > Lycium > Lycium barbarum. The sequence goes on from NC_083341.1 coordinate 4,320,795, forward strand.
TCACAATTTTACTAGTGGGGTTATCTGCTTCTGGGAAAAGTTCACTTGTTAATTACATGTACAGTGTTCTTGGTCGATCTGGTCTCATCCCTTTTGCTCAAACTTCAAGTATGTTTCCTTATTCTCTTCTCTATTATTGCCCCCACATTTCATTAAATGTAATTTTGTCATTTTTTTTTTAACTTTAACTATATGCACTGCTAGTTGGGGAATTAACGTGTTGGTTACGGTTTAACGTGAATACAATAATTTTTGGCTAGAACCTTGAATGTATATTAAAAATTTACTACTCATCTAAAGATATTTGATTGTGTTCTCGATTATTATTGTATAAATTAATTTGAAATGATTGTAAGAATTCATAAACTTTAAAACATAAATTCGCAGGATGTTAGTGTAACAACTTATTTACACTGACTGTGTGCAAAAATTAAATTCTTATCAATTTATGAGGGGCGCAAAAAAGATCAAATGTGATCCTTTTTTCGGGAACACTTTAGATTTGACCAACGGCTCTCAAAATCCAAGACAAGTGTTTCCAAGAAAAAAAAATTAATTTGTTTTTGAATTCTAGTTTATTTTTAGATAAAAAATATGCAACGTAAACTAAATTATTTTCGAAACATAGCTATTAAAAGTAGACATTTAAAAACGAATAATTTTATCTCTCAATTTTTCTCTAAAATGACACGTTTGATTTATACATCTTGGAATTCTCATTGGGTGGTTAGAGGTTACCGTCATGCAAGTCAAACAAAACTTTAATTTCTTAAGTCTCTCACTAATTTGCTGTCACTGGGGACAGAGGAGTTGGACAATTTAATGAAATATCACATGCAAGATGTGAGGTGTGTTTGAACATTATCCGGTTAAAAGAATTTTTCAGAAAGGCTGATCGAATATGAGAGACTATTCTTAATTCTTGTTAACAAAAACAAAAGTGGGGTCCATGCAATTTTTCAAATTTGATAGTTGTGACATATGTATACATCATCAATAGTACTGTGAAAACATGGTAAACCCCACCAATAGAGCAACTTGCTTCAAAGGATTATATTAAAGGAACACCGGGGGTTCTCATATGATCCCTTCACCTCTAAGGTAGAAGTCTCGAGATCGAGCCCTGAAAATGAAGACGCTCCTAGTAAGTGCTTCCTCCTTTTAATAGACTCTACTGTTGGATCGAAATAATCAGGACGTCATGCGGAAGCTAATATTTGCAAACCTTGAACGATGATAAATCAGACGACACAAAAATATACTAAAAGAAACATAATATTTAATATGATTCGGTCAATTGACCTACATAGTAGAAAATTGATTTAAAAGAAACTATAAAACCTATAGAGGGTATAATCTCCCCTAAACAAGACCATCCTAAAATACTACATTGTGGATGCTATTGTGTTCGTTGTAAGAGATGGATTCTTCAATTTATAGAGATCTAAAACATTTTCCTCCAAGAAAGAGGTTACTCAAATGTAAAAATATTAAAAAAAATTCCTTTTGGGAAAAGTAAAACCAAATATGGTAAACTCTTTGCCTTCCTTCAAGAAAGGTAAAATCCAAATATGGTAAGAAAATCAGGGCAAAACTCTAACATCTACCAAAAAAAAAAAAAATCGAATGAGTCAGGCTAGTAGATTTCGTATACCGGATGGGTAATTAAAAAAATTGGCTTTAGAGGGGTAGTGTAGATACACTGACATGTATATTATATGTATAGTAATGTATATTATATGTTTATTTAAGTATAAATATACAAAACCTATACATGCTGCCTATTTTGTAAACTAGATCACCCAAATGGACTGTAATTGTCCCATTATTTTATATATTGTCTTAAATTTCTGAATCTGTTTCTGATTGTCAACCCTTTGACGCTATGGTGAGTCTTGTAATAGGTGGGAATTCACACTATACAACCATGTTCTTGGAAGAACACAATGTCTTAAGATCAATGAGAAGTGGATTTTGTGTGTATGATTCAAGGGGCGTAGATTCTAATGATATGATTGAGGGATTAGATGAAGTTTCAACATGGATGACTCGTGGAGTTCGACATAATCAACCTTGTTTTAGACATGGTGATTACAATAATAATAAGCTTATTAATGGTGGAGGAACAAATACAAGATACACTAAGAGGAAAGTTGATTGTGCAATAATCGTGGCTGATTTATCAGAGATTAATAAGGCTTTCCACTCTGGAGATTTAAAGCCTGTGGTGGCCTTGAAAAGCCTTTTCACCAATCCTTCTATAAGGAAATCAAGTAAGTTTTTTTTAACTTAATTCAAACTCTTCAATTATGATGGTCGGACTCTTTGAAAATATTGTTGGGTGCGTGTCGAATTCTTCAAAAGTAATACATTTTTGGAGGATGAGACACGAGTGTGACAACATAGCAATTAAAACTCTGTGCAAAATCAAATATTAAGGTTAAACCTAAGAGAGATATTTAGACATTTAAAAGATAGGAAGGGTAAAAAATTAGGTGTTTACCGTAAATGATTACAGAAGATTCTTTTAAAGGACAACTAGAATCGCAATGTTTAAAATTATATTTCTGAAAACACATTTATTTGTTCTGTTTCATAGCTCTTGTAGATAAACTTAATTATGTACACATGTGGTAGGTTTAACTTAAAATATAATGTGAAAGATAAAAATTTGTTAAAAGGACATGAAGGGTCAGAAATAGTGTTAACGATAATTACGGGAAGATTCTTTTAAAGTACAACTAGAATTGCAACGTTTCAAGTTATGTTTCAGAAAGCATACATTTGTTTAGTCTGTTTATTAACAGAATAAACAAATAGATGTCTACACATGTAGTTTGTACACATGTATGTCTTATTGGTTGGATCTGAATCTGCTTTATAGTTTTTAATTTTCTTTAAATAGATGAGAATTCGTTAATTACGGGAAGATTCTTATAAGTACAAGTCGAACTGTAACGTTTCAAATTATGTTTCAGAAAGCACATTTGTTTATTTTGTTTATTAGAACAGAATAAACAAATGTATGTCTACACATGTATATGTCTTGTTGATTGGATCTGAGTCTGCTCTGTAATTATCTAATCTCTTTCTTTTTCTTCCGAACAGATGAGAATCCGTTGTTAATCCTCACACATGGTGACACTACTAGCACGGAGGAGCGAATCAACGGCCGACTGAAAATATGTGAATTTTTAGGGATACCGGAGACGACTGGGGCCTATGATATAGCATGTTTGTCTGAGCAGGGAATATTGCCAGAAGAATCAGATCCAGTAACAGCATTTGCACTAACTGAAGCTGTGTATAGGTCATTAATGCAATCTGATAGAAATCATGAGCCAAAGAAGAAATTGAAGGATTACATTGTGCTATTTGTGACATGGACCATGTGTTGCATTGGTGCCTTCTTTGCAATTCTTGCAAATTTTTTCTCAAAATTTAGTCAACATCACAATGACAAACTTAAGTATTCGAAGTAGTAGTCTATATATAGGTCCAGTGGCGGAGCTACATGTAACGAGAGGAAAAGAAGCTCGACTGAATATTGTTCGTTGTAAAATTGTACCGAGTGAATAGGGTCGATTGGAAAGTACTTTGCTTTTTTGTAATTCCCTGTTAGAATTTCTAGCTCCGTCACAAATTAGGTCTGCTTAAGTATCCCCCGTTTTGTTTTGTTTTATTTTTGTTTTTCGGGCTGGTAATATTTTTGTATTATTAATGTGTGTTGGTTGAATTTATTTTAATGGCTAGCTAGCCAAAGTTGGTATAAGGTCCCATGAATGGTTTTAATTAGCTCAACGTGTTATGGGCCTTTGTGTTAATGATATATAGTGCCAAATTGGTTTTTTTTTTTTTTTTTGTGGGGCCGGGGGGGGGGGGGGGGGGGGACTTGGCATTTGGATGTGGATGTGATGTCAATCACTCCTCACTTGTAATGTTTGCGTGCAATATTTTATCTTATCAAGTTGTTGAATTGTGAGTATTTTCTCTTTTAGTTTCTTTTGGTATCATTAAGTACATGGAGGAAATAGCCACATAAATGATTCCTTTCTTATTGCTTTAGTTTATGTGCTGGTGGAATGGTTCTAATGTTCTCTGTTAATGGTAGAAATAGCGTCAACCGATCACTATTTTATTAGAAAATTTATTGACATGACATTTTAGATGGCACAACTGAAATTTAATAGTTAGCTCAATGTGGTGACAGACAGATCTAAGATGTGAAGTATGTGAGTTTCTATCAGCGATCGCAAGTTAAAATTATAATAATAATTGAATTGATAGTCAAATTAAATATACATAAATATTTAATGAATTACTTAAATATATGTAAGATCTGTAACCAACTATCTAGATCTTCCCTTGAAGATGATAAATCTTTTGTTTTAATGTGTAGACTTTCAAGGTCGAGGAATATGTTGAAGGCATATGTGTAACTGTTTAGATCATGAATCGATACGTCTTTTACAGTATCAATAATGAGTATGGTTGAATAGAAGCTATAGGGACTGGACATTTGGATTTGAATGTGTTAGTAAATTACTCTTTTACTTGTAGGGTTGTGTAAAATATTTTGTCGTCCTTTAGGGTAACAAATTGAATTGTTAAGTATTTTTTTTTTAATTTTTTGGTCTCTTTTTAGTATCATCACAAGAGAAAGAACCTTATAGTTATTGTTTGTCCAGTATAGTTTTGTTTTCTATCGTTCTTTTCGAAACGTTGTGTCACGACTCAATTCAACTAAATCGCGCAGGCACCTACCTTTTCCACCTCGGTAGGCGAACTTTCAACCCAACAATAGTAAAAACACAAAGAATTACTAAAATAAGCGGAAGAAATAAAATCACGTAAGTCTGACGATAATAATATAGAAAGTATGCAGCAGTAAGGAAAATACACTCTAGAATCTGGTCTAATCCATACAAGAGCATCCAACTAGAATCTATAAGTCTAGAATATCAATAATACATCAAGTCTGAGTATGTCTCGGAATAGAAAATAAGACATAAATAAAGAAGAGTCTTCAAGGCGGCGGCCGTCTCATGCTCACCCTGTGGACTCTAAGCAAATCTCGAAGCAATTATTAGCCACGAGAAGCAGAAGTAGATCCAACCTGGAATTCTGCATTCATAAAAGAATGCAGCAAGTGCAGGTCAGTACAAAATCACAATACTGGTAGGTATCATAGGCCGACTAAGTTTAGCTAACATAATTCAGACAATAAAGTAAGATAAGCAGATAAATCAACAAAAATAAATCAAACACAAGTCAGAACCAAGTACACGTCATCACCTACATTGAAGCATCTAAACCCAAGTGTGCCAAGTCTCAATATATCCAATCCTAACTAAACAACACAAGTAAATCACCAGATCATCACAATATAAGCCATAATGCAATGCAATGATGTATGAATGCAAATGCAATGTATGAGTCAACATCAATAATCAGATCAATATCACAAGTACCAAGCATGGGTACGCCAACAATATCATGAAAGACTATACAAGTCATATAAAATACTATCCTCATATCAAATGTCAACAAGCAAGATACTACAATATCATGATCAAGATATAACAATAGTCTCCAAAATTACCATCACTACGTGGCATCAAGCCAACAACAATAGAACAATTCCAATCACTACACAACAGGGTGGCTAGCACCAATCACACAACAGGGCCCAACCTAAGACAATATCCAACCCAATTTCATACCTGAAGGTTTACATGATTTCTCCAATAATTCATCTAAATATATGCTTCGCTAAACGAAGTCTCACCAAGGGTAAGTCGTAACCTACCTAGAAGGCCAAACAACAATATCTCCAACAATCACACCTTAGCCTTTCCTTTCCTTTGAGCCTTGATATCAAGAAAGCCTAGTCATATTCGAAATCTAGATTAGAAATCATAAAGATTGATACCTATATTGCAATCATTCAAATTGGGTCAAAACCCAACACTAGAATTTAGGGAAACGGGCCCACAAGGGCAAAACGGGAAATTCAAGGGTAAATTATCCAATTAAAAACTAGGTGATCAAAATCCATCAACTAATTGCTAAATTAACTCAAGGATTCATCCAATTTCGAAATCCAAGCAAAACCCCTAATTTTGGGTATAAACCCTAACTCTTAAATTCAATAATTCAACACTAATAATGGAAGGTATAGGATTAACAACCTTAGATACATCATAATCTAGCATAAACCCAATCAATTTCATCATTTAAAGCAACTTAGGAAGTCTAACCAATTTTATAAACTTCTCAAAAAAGACCCATTAAACCTTCTTTCATGAAAAAACCCCAATTTCTTACTTTAGAAACCATGGATTAAAGATTAAACCAAGGAAATGAATCAAAGGAAAATACTTAGATTATGGTTTAGACCTTACCCCTTGGAAGAAACTTGAAGAACATCCTTGAATTCTCCCAAACTGAAGCTTTCAAAATGAGAGAAACCCAAACAACATAAAAATAGCAAAAACGCCCAGCTGTTCCGCCTCGTTTCTGGTGCCAAACTATCCCAAAACTAGCTTTTGATGCCTTCAATGGATTCCTTGAGGAATTTAACTCAAGTTAGGCTTTTGAATCACTTCATTTGACCTTATAATGAATGAGATATGGTGGTTTCAATATTAGGAAGAGTGCAGATTTTTTAAATACAAATTCAGTTGCAATTTCGTAATTAATCTGAAAAATCTAGCAACCCAATTCTTAGTAAACGGACCATAATTCCCTCGTACAATGTCGAGACTTGATGATTTCAGTTGCTATGGTTCCGAAATTACGATACGGATATAATGGTTTAGTCGAAACACGAATCAAAGGTCGTTTGCTCAATATGGTACCCTTTATGCTCAAATCGACGTCGAAGCCGAAAACAATCACCATACAACCCAAACTTATCCAAAACTCATCGGAATCTAACCAAACTTTTTGGACATATCCAAAATCATCTTACAAACTTATTGGAACTTTCAAAACATCGACACGGGTTCATCTTGACCTGATGTTGACCGTGGTCAACTCCAATTCTAGCTTAACTAATTTCTCAACCATGACCCAAATCACACCCGAACCCTTTTGGAACCAAACCAAAGACACCACTAAGTTATAAATCACCCTCCGGACCTAATGGAACTGTCGAAATTCGATTACGGGCACGTTTACCCAAAAGTCAACTTCGAGTCAAACGATTTCACTTCAAGACCAAATTTTCTAAAAGTCATTCAAAAACCCAAAAAGATGCCAAGGGATCGATGCCACCGGTACTTGCGGGTCAAAATAGTACTAACAAGGATCGGGGACGAGTCAACGGGGGCAAAAACGGTAAAAACGCAATAACGACCAAACGGGTCGTTACACGTTGTTCCTTTGTATTTATTTCTCCCACTACCGTTTGTGAACATTATTCATTTGTTTTAATTTCTAAACAATTTTATTAATTAAACATACTTTGTTTTTTCATTTTTCCTGGTCTTGTTCACTATGTGCAACTATTTAATTCTGAGTGATTGTGTCTCACGCGTGGATTCAGAATTATAAGTTTATAATAACCTCAAGTTAGTTTACTGTCACGACCCATTTCAGCATTACGTCATGCGGGCACCTACCTTTTCCACCTTGGTAGGCGAACCCTTAACTCAACAGTCACAATAACAGAAAATAGCGGAAGAAAGTAAAATAACGTAAGTCTTACAATATAATATAATGTTAACAAGTGCGGAAGTAAATGAAATCCACCTTAGTATCTGGTCTGGTCATACAAGAGCATCTAAATCTGAATACTAAAGGTCTGAATAATAATACATAAGTAGTCTCAAATCATGTCTCTGAATGGAAAGCAAGACATAAGTAATAGAAGAGTCTTCGAGGTCAGCGGACGCCATGCTCACCCTGGAAAACTCAAGTGGAAGCTGAAGAGTCAATCAGCCACGAGTCAGAGAAGTAAATCCGACCTGATACTCTGCATTCACAAAAGAATGCAGCAAGTGCAGGTCAGTACAAACAACAATAGTGGTAGACATCATCGGTCGACCAAGCATAGATAACACAATTCAGAAAATAAGTAGATAGCAAGGAATCCAACAAGTATAAGATAATAAGATCACAACCAAGTATTCGTCGTCGCCTACATAAAGCCTTTAAACCCAAGTACACCAAGTCCGAAATATGTATATATCCAATTCACTCATCACAACAGAATCATCACAATCCATCGTCATAACAGAGTCATCACAATCCAATCATCACGACACCTCAATCAAGTCATAGTGTAATGCAATAATGGAATGGATGAGATATAATGTCATGCAAATGAGGTGTACACATGTACTCCAGACGGAAATATCGACGTCTCGGTAGCACAACCCAGTGTGACTCGCGAAGTCTAAGTGCCACCCGTCCCAGATCTTTGCCCAACAGACAGACGGGACCCTGGCTAATTGCTCACAGGGGGAGTTTCACCGGCACCACTCTGGGGGACCCGCGGAGCCCATGCACTAACAACGATTCCGGAATAACATCGGAATCGGTCATGCAACAACGATGCCGGAATAGATCATTGGTCATCGGCCTCTCACAATCACTCAAGTAAAAGAGTCGCTTAATCAACGATATCGGATAATTACCGGCTAGCGGCCATGCATCATGAACATGAGGGAATTTATGCAATGCACTTATCAACGATTCCAGAATTGAACCTCGGACATCGACCTTCTCACAGTCACTCAAGTAAAAGAGTTTATCAAACATCAGCTTACTCAATCAACGATACCGGATCATCACCGGGTATCGACCATGCATCATGGATGTGTGAGAATGAGTGCAATGCGTACATCAAGTATCAACAATCGAGTCCAATATCACAAGTACCACGAAGGGGTACGCCATCAATGTATCATATCACAATACTATCAAGGGTATGCCAACAATGTATCAATATTACTAGTACCAATAACGGGTACGTCAACAATGTATCACAATGCAAATACCAACAACGGTATATCAACCATATCTCAGTCAAGATAGTAACACAGATTTTGATATTCACCACTACTCGTAGCATCAACCATCAAATGGAACAATACACACACATAACGGGGTGGCTAGTCCCAACACATATCAGGGCCCAATCCAAGGCAATATCCAACCCAACTTTATACCCGAAGGTTCGCATGCTGTCTCCGACATTATATTCTAACTTTGTGATTCGCTATGCAGAGTCTCACTAGAGGTAAGCCATAACCTACCTGGACTGCCGAACCGCAACACCAACAAGTCACTCTATCGCTTTGCCCTTCCTCTGAAGCTCAGAACCAAAGTAGTCTAAGCATAATCGAATTCTAAATTAGAAAGCATGGAGAATGATACAAATATTGCTATGACATTAATTAGGTCCATTTTAACCCTAGAAATTAGGAAAACGGGCCCACAAGGGCAAAACGAGAAATTCGCTGGCAAAATACCAAATTAAGTGATAGGGAGTCCTAACCCAACCATTAATTGTTGAATTAACTCAAGAATTGTCCTAAATACGATTTCAAATAAAAACCCCCAAATTAGGTATGAACTCTAATTCTCCAAATCCGAAATTCAACGTTAAAAGTGGAATATATGAGGTTACTAAGCTCAGATTCACCATATTTTAACATCAACATCATCAATTTATCAATTTTAATCCGAGGGAAAAGTCTCCCAAAATCCTCCTTCAAATTTCATTCCTAAGGGATTGAAAAGGGAAGGGGAAACTCTATGATGATTGTGAGTTAAGAGGAGTAAAGGATTAGACAAAGTTTTACCTCTAAGAATTTCTTCAATTTGACTCCAAGAACAGTATCCCCAAGCTATAATATCAAGATATGAAATAATGAGGGTCTAAGACTCATTTAATGAACAGTCACTGCCCGTCACAGTTGTAGCGGTACCTGGACCGCCCCAACGGTCAAGCCAAAATGGCTGGGACCACTTCAGCGGCAGGGCTACCGCCCCAATGGTGCCGCTACTGCGGTGCTGGCGCCACCAAAGCGGACACCAAACAACAGAACTTGGCCTAAGTTTTTCGTTTCGATCCGATTTTTTTACTAACTCCCAAGGCCATTTGCTCACATACAAGATACCTAGTCCCACATAAAAACATGTTATGAATGCGCCTGGGGCCTCGAAATTTCCAACGGAGGTTTCGTTGACCGAGTCAACCACCGATGCCTTAATTCCCATTTCCCGAAATGCATCCAAATGCATTGGGAACCGAATCAAATGCACACACAAGTTCTAAATGACTATCCGGACCTCTCGAAATTGACGGAATTCCGAAAAAGGTCCATTTGCCCAAAAGTCAAATTTGGGTCAACCACTTCCACTTTTAGCCCATTTTTTTACCAAAGTTACCTGAATCCTGTCTAGACACCCCGGGAAGCATATCAACGGTCTCCTCGGGTCAAAAGTGAGCCAATCAATGCTCGGGAATGGGCAAAAGTGCCAAAAGAACTATAACAACCAAACAGGTCGTTACATCAGATACCAATTGAACCGTTGCTCGTCTTCGAGCAAAGAAAAGAAGGAGAGTAGGAAATACCTGAATCAGCGAACAACTGGGGATATCCATTATGCATATCAGACTCAGTCTCCCAAGTAGCCTCTTCCACAGGACGATGCTTCTATTGCACTTTCACAAAAGCAATCTCCTTGGACCTCAACTTTCGAACCTGTCAATCCAAGATCACGATAGGCTCCTCCTCATAAGTCAAATTCTCATCAAGCAATATAGAATCCCCATGAATAATATAGGTACCGTCGGCATGGTATCTCTTCAGCATCGAAACATGAAAAATCGGGTGAACTCCCGCCAAGCCTTGCGGCAATGCTAACTCGTAAGCTACATCACCGATATAGTCCACGACCTCAAACGGGCCAATGTATCTAGGGATCAACTTACCCCTCTTACCAAACCTCATAACACCCTTCACGGGTGAAACCTCCAATAAAACCTGATCACCAATAGCAAACTTCAAATCCCGAACCTTCTGGTCCACATACATCTTCTGTCGGCTCTGAGCCTCCACGAGTCTGGCCTGAATAATTCTCACTCTATCAAGGGACTCTCTCAATAGATCCGTGCTCCCAAGTTGAGCCTCAAACCCATCAAACCAACCAATCGGAGATCTACACCTCCTACCATATAAGGCCTCAAAAGGCGCCATACCAATACTTAAATGATAGTTGTTGTTGTATGCAAACTCCACCAAGGGAAAGTGTTGATCCCAATGACCACCAAAGTTAATAACACACGCTCTCAATTTGTCCTCGTGCACCTGAATGGTCCGCTCGGACTGGCCATCGTTCCGGGGATGAAAAGCTATATTAAAGTCCAATCGGGTACCCAAATCATCGTGAAATGCTATCCAGAATCGGGATGTGAAGATAGTACCCCGATCAGATACAACAGAAATAGGGATCCCATGTAATCTCACAATATCCCGAATATACATCTTGGCTAACTTCTCCGCAGTATAAGAAACCTGAACCGAAACAAAGTGAGCGGACTTAGTCAATCGATCCACTATCACCCAAATATAATCAAACTTGCCAAGGGTCTTCGGAAGACCCGTGACAAAGTCCATGGTAATCCTCTCCCACTTCCACTCGGGAATGGGCATCCTCTGAAACACCCCACCGGGTCGGTGATGCTCATACTTTACCTGTTGACAATTTCCACACTTAGCCACAAAATCAACTATATCCCTCTTCTTACGGCGCCACCAATAGTGCTGTCTCAAGTCACGATACATCTTAGTCACTCCCGGATGAATGGAAAAGCAAGAGCTGTGGGCTTCAGATAAGATCAACTGATTCAGATCACCAATACGAGGAACGCATACGCGTCCTCTAATCCTCAGAATGCCCTCAGAATCAATCACGGCCTCCTTGGCCTCACCTCTCGACACCCTATCTCGGATTTTGCTCAACTGGGAATCCTCAAATTGATGAGCCTTGATCCCATCCAATAACGATAATCTCGCCTCTATACCAACCAAAATCCTGCCCGGGGTCGAGATGTCGAGACGGACAAAACTGTTGGCCAGAGTCTGAGCCTCCATGGCCAACGGATGCTCGGAAACAACCAATCGAGCTAAACTCCCCATACTCACTGCCTTGCGACTAAAGGCATCAGCCAACACATTGGCTTTACCAGGGTGTTACAGAATGGAAATGTCATAGTCCTTCAGGAGCTTCATCCATCGGCGCTTCCTGGAATTAAGATCTCTCTGGGTAAACATATGCTGAAGGCTACGGTGATCGGTAAAAACCTCACAATGGACACCGTACAAGCAATGCCTCAAAAGCTTCAAGGCGAAGACTACGACCAACAACTTCAAATCATGGGTAAGGTAATTCTTCTCGTGAACTTTCAACTGACGGGAAGCATAAGCTATCACTCTACCCTACTGCATCAAATCCGCACCCAAACCCATACGGGAAACATCACAATAGACCGCGAAGTCCTTGCCCTCCACAGGTAAGGCTAGGATCGGGGCTGTGGTCAAAAGAAGCTTGAGTTTTTGAAAGCTCTCCTCACAATCATCCGTCCACTGGAAGGGAACATCCTTTTGAGTCAATTTAGTCAAGGACGAAGCAATAACAGCAAAACCCTTTACAAAGTGACGGTAATAACTGGCCAAACCCATAAAACTACGTATCTCGGTAACAGTAGTGGGCCTCGCCCAACCCCTCACAAACTCAATATTCTGTGGGTCAACCATAATTCCTTCTTTGGACACCACATGACCCAAGAATGCCACCGACTCTAACCAGAACTCACACTTAGAAAATTTCGCAAATAGGCTATGTTTCTTCAACAACCCAAGGACGGTACGAAGATGGCTCTCATGCTCCACTCTACTCTTGGAATATACCAAGATGTAATCAATAAACACAATCATAAAAGAATCAAGGAACGACCTAAAGATGCCATTCATCAAGGTCATAAATGCAGCTAGGGCATTGGTAAGCCCGAAAGACATCACTAGAAACTCATAGTGGCCATATCTCGTCCGAAATGCTGTTTTCAGAATATCTTCCGCCCTAATCTTCAACTGGTGATAGCCGGAACACAAATCAACCTTAGAAAACACCGAAGCACCCTGAAGCTGGTCAAATAGATCATCAATATGAGGCATAGGGCAATTGTTCTGGATAGTGACCTTGTTCAACTGGCGGTAATCAATGCACATCCTCATGGTCCCATCTTTCTTCTTCACAAATAACACTGGAGCACCCCAAGGGGAGACGCTCGATCTAATAAACCTCTTGCTCAATAAATCTTGCAATTATTCCTTAAGCTATCTCAACTCGACAGGTGCCATCTGATATGGGGGGATGGAAATAGGACAAGTAACCGGGTCCACATCGATACAGAAATCAATGTTACGATCGGGTGGCATACCCGACAAATCTGACGGAAATACCTCTGCGAACTCGCTCATAATAGGAATAGACTCAAGGGATGGAGATACAACAGTTGTATCACGAACATGCGCCAAATACGCTAAACACCCCTTACTTACTAACTTCTTCGCCTGAAGAAAGGAAATAATCTTCCTCGGAGCGGGACTAGGAGTACCTTTCTACTCAAGCCTAGGGATGCCCGGCATGGCTAAAGTGATTGTCTTGGCGTGACAGTCTAAGATCGCATGATAAGGAACAAGCCAGGACATACCCAATATAATATCAAAGTCCACCATATCAAGAATCATCAAATCTACCCAAGTGTCGTACCTCATAAAAGTGACCAAACAAGACCGGTAGACTCGATCAACAACCACAGAATCTCCGACTGGAGTAGACACATGAATAGGTATATCTATGCTATCATAGGGTAAATCCCAATCAACGACATGAAATGCAGATACGTACGAATAAGTGGATCCAGGATCAAATAACACAGATGCTGCTCTATGACGGACAGAAATGGTACCTGGGATCACAGCATCTGAGGCCTCTGCCTCGGGTCTATAAGGTAATGAGTAACAATCGGCCATGCATCATGAATATTTGAGAATGAGTGCAATGCGTACGTCAAGTATAAACAATCAAGTCCAATATCACAAGTACCACGAAGGGGTACGCCATCAATATATCATATCACAATACCATCAAGGGTATGCCAACAATGTATCAATATTACTAGTACCAATAAGGGGTACGTCAACAATGTATCACAATGCAAATACCAACAACGGTATATCAACCATATCTCAGTCAAGATAGTAACACAAATTTTGATATTCACCACTACTCATAGCATTAACCATCAAATGGAACAATACACACACATAACGGGGTGGCTAGTCCCTACACATATCAGGGCCCAACCTAAGGCAATATCCAACCCAACTTCATATCCGAAGGTTCACATGCTGTCTCCGAAATTATATTCTGAATATGTGATTCGCTATGCATAGTCTCACTAGAGGTAAGCCATAACCTACCTGGACTGCTGAACCGCAACACCAACAAGTTACTTTATCGCCTTGCCCTTCCTCTGAAGCTCAGAACCAAAGTAGTCTAAGCATAAACGAATTCTAAATTAGAAATCATGGAGAATGATACTAATATTGCTATGACATCAATTAGGTCCATTTTAACCCTAGAAATTAGGGAAACGAGAAATTCGTGGGCAAAATACCAAATTAAGTGCTAGGGAGTCCTAACCCAACCATTAATTGTTTAATTAACTCAAGAATTGTCCCAAATCTGATTTCAAGTAAAACCCCCCAATTAGGTATGAACCCTAATTCTCCAAATCCGAAATTCAACATTAAAAGAGGAATATATAAAGTTACTAAGCTTAGATTCACCATATTTTAACATCAACATCATCAATTATAATCCTAGGGAAAAGCCTCCCAAAAGCCTCCTTCAAATTCCATTTCTAAGGGATTGAAAAGGGAAGAGGAAACTCTATGATGATGGTGAGTTAAGAGGAATAAAGGATTAGACAAAGTTTTATCTCCAAGAATTTCTTCAATTTGACTCCAAGAACAGTATCCCCAAGCTCCAATAGCGAGATATAAAATAATGAGGGTCTAAGACTCATTTAATGAACAATCACTGCCCATCACCGCTGTAGCGGCCACCTGACCGCTTCAACGGTCAAGACAAAATGGCTGGGACCGCTTCAGCGACAGGACTACCGCCCCAGCGGTGCCACTGCTGCTGTGCTGGTGCCGCCAAAGTGGACACCAGACACCAGAACTTGGCCTAAGTTTTTCGTTTCGATCTGATTTTTCAACTAACTCCCGAAGCCATCTGCTCACATACCAGCTACCTAGTCCCACATAAAAACGTGCTATGAATGAGCCTGTGGCCTCAAAATTTCCAACGGAGGTTTCGTTGACCGAGTCAACCACTGATGCCTTAATTCCCATTTCCCATCCAATGTCCCAAAATGCATCCGAATGCATTGGGAATCGAATCAAACGCACACAAAAGTTCTAAACGACTATCTGGGACTCTCGGAATTGACGGAATTCCGAAAAAGGTTCATTTGCTCAAAAGTCAACTTTGGGTCAACCACTTCCACTTTTAGCCCATATTTTTACCAAAGTTGACCGAATCCGGTCTAAACACCCCGGGAAGCATATCGGCTGTCCCCTCGAGTCAAAAGCGAGCCAATCAATGCTCGGGAATGGGCGAAAGTGCCAAAAGAACTATAATGACCAAACGAGTCGTTACATTTACACTATCGTAATAATTAATTTTAAGATCATATATATATATATATATATATATATATATATATATATATATATATATATATATATAGAGAGAGAGAGAGAGAGAGAAAATTTCTTAATGCATAATAAGATCTAAAAAAAAGTTGTTGAGTTTACGTGAACCTATAACTTATATGATAGATCCGGGCCTCGGTCCTCTCACATATATACATATGTTTGTGTGTGTGAGAGAACGATTAAAAGTGTACTGACCAGAAGAGACAAAAGGTAAAAGGAAAACAAAAAATTAAAGAGAGGATGAAAATTATGTTGTAAAAAACAAAAGATGCTTTCTCACGAGGTGTTTAAGTATTACGCTATTTGAATCTCGTATATTCAATTCATAGGATCTGATTTGAGCGATCTCGTATACCAAGAAATTTGATAAATTATTTGGTATTAAAAAATATTTTGAGCCAAACAGAATTCAAAACTAAATTCAAACACACAACTACTACTCAAAATTATTTTAGTCCTCCTTCGTATGAAGGCATCATAACATATACAACAAGATTAAATAAAAGATTATTTTTTTTTATCATTTTTATAGTCGTTTATTCCTCAGTCAACTAGATAGATCTAGGATAAGGTATTAAAAAATAATTTTGCACAAACAGCTGGTCGGATTCATTGTTTACTTTTTTAGCTGGTACATATAGATCTTTATACATAGAATTATACACATATTATATATGCATTATAGATATTGTATATCCGCCAACTATTTTAATTTAAGAAGTTGGGTGAACGAATATTTAAATTCTTCTTAAAAAGTTAGCAATAAGTGGGTTGATCGAACTGACTCATGATCTACAATTCATTTTTGAAACCTAGATGTGCTCCTGCGTGAGGAAGGAGGAAATGAAAGTAGAACCAATCACATGGATGAAAGACTATTAGGTAAATATTTTGTCGTCCTTTAGGGTAACAAATTGAATTGTTAAGTAATTTCCTCTTCTTCTTTTTTTGTCTCTTTTCGGTATCATCACAAGAGAAAGAACCTTATAGTTATTGTTTGTCCAGTATAGTTTTGTTTTCTGTCGTTCTTTTCGAAACGTTGTTCCTTCATATTTATTTCTGCCACTACCGTTTGTGAACATTATTCATTTGTTTTAATTTCTATACAATTTTATTAATTAAACATACTTTGTTTTTTCCTTTTTCCTGGTCTTGTACACTATGTGCAATTATTTAATTCTGAGTGATTGCGTCTCGCGCGTGGATTCAGAATTTTTAGTTTAAAATAACCTTAAGTTAGTTTACACATCATAATAATTAACTTTACGATCAAATTTTTATATATATTTAGCAAATTTCTTAATGCATAATAAGATATAAACAAAAGCTGCTTAGCTTATGCGAACTTATAACTTATATGATAGACTCGGCCCTCGGTCCTCTCACATATATACATGTGTTTGTGTGTGAGAGAGAACGATTAAAAGTGTGCTGAGCAGAAGAGACGAAAGGTAAAAGGAAAACAAAAAATTAAAGAGAGGATGAAAATTATGTTGTAAAAAACAAAAGATGCTTTCTCACGAGGAGTTTAAATATGACACTATTTGAATCTCGTATATTCAATTCACAGGATCTGATTTGAGCGATCTCGTATACCAAGAAATTTGATCAATTATTTGGTGTTAAAAAATATTTTGAGCAAAACACAATTCAAAACTAACTTCAAACACACAACTACTTCTCAAAATTATTTTAGTCCTTCTTCGTATGAAGGCATCATAACGTATACATCAAATTAAGATTAAATGAAAGATTATTTTTTTCATCATTTTTTACAGTCGTTTATTCCTCGATCAACTAGATAGATGTAGGATAAGGCCTTAACAAATAATTTTACACAAACAGCTGGTCGGATTCATTGTTTACTTTTTTAGCCAGTACATATAGATCTGAATATATAGAGCTATACACATATAATATATGCATTATATATATATATATATATATATATATATATATATATATATATATATATATATATATATTGTACGTTCACCGGCTATTTTAATTTAAGCAGTTGGGTGAACGAATATTTAGGTTAATTCTTCTTAAAAAGTTACCAATAAGTGGGTTGATCGAACTGACTCATTTTTGAAAACAAGATGTGCTACTGCGTGCGGAAGGAGGAAATGAAAATAGAACCAATCACATGGATGAAAGACTATTAGGTAAATATTTTGTCATCCTTTAGGGTAACAAATTGAATTGTTAAGTAATTTTTTTTTTTTGTCTCTTTTTAGTATCATCACAAGAGAAAGAACCTTATAGTTATTGTTTGTCCAGCATAGTTTTGTTTTCTGTCATTCTTTTCGAAACATTGTTCCTTCGTATGTATTTCTGCCACTACCGTTTGTGAACATTATTCATTTGTTTTAATTTCTATACAATTTTATTAATTAAACATACTTTGTTTTTTCCTTTTTCCTGGTCTTGTACACTATGTGCAATTATTTAATTCTGAGTGATTGCGTCTCGCGCGTGGATTCAGAATTTTTAGTTTAAAATAACCTTAAGTTAGTTTACACATCATAATAATTAACTTTACGATCAAATATTTATATATAATTAGCAAATTTCTTAATGCATAATAAGATCTAAACAAAAGCTGCTGAGTTTACGCGAACCTATAACTTATATGATAGATTCGGCCCTCGGTCCTCTCACATATATACATGAGCTTTTGTGTGTGAGATAACGATTAAAAGTGTGTTGAGCAGAAGAGACAAGAGGTAGAAGGAAAACAAAAAGAGAGGATGAAAATTATGTTGTAAAAAACAAAAGATGCTTTCTCACGAGGTGTTTAAATATGACAATTTTTGAATCTCGTATATTCAATTCATAGGATTTGATTTGAGCGATCTCGTATACCAAGAAATTTGATCAATTATTTGGTGTTAAAAAATATTTTGAGCCAAACACAATTCAAAACTAAATTCAAACACACAACTACTTCTCAAAATTATTTTAGTCCTTTTTCATATGAAGGCATCATAACATATACATCAAATTAAGATTAAATGAAAGATTTTATTTTTTATCATTTTTTACAGTCGTTTATTCCTCGGTCAACTAGATAGATGTAGGATAAGGCCTTAACAAATAATTTTACACAAACAGCTAGTCGGATTCATTGTTTACTTTGTTAGCCAGTACATATAGATCTGAATATATAGAGCTATGCACATATAATATATGCATTATATATATATATATATATATTGTACGTTCACCGGCTAGTTTAATTTAAGCAGTTGGGTGAACGAATATTTAGGTTAATTCTTCTTAAAAAGTTACCAATAAGTGGGTTGATCGAACTGACTCGTGATCTACAATTTAGTTTTGAAACCAAGATGTGCTCCTGTGTAAGGAAGGAGGAAATGAAAGTAGAACCAATCACATGGATTAAAGACTATTAGGTAAATATTTTGTCGTCCTTTCGGGTAACAAATTGAATTGTTAAGTAATTTCCTTTTTTTGTCTCTTTTTAGTATCATCACAAGAGAAAGAACCTTATAGTTATTGTTCGTCTAGTATAGTTTTGTTTTCTGTCGTTCTTTCCGAAACGTTGTTCCTTCATATTTATTTCTGCCACTACCGTTTGTGAACATTATTCATTTGTTTTAATTTCTATACAATTTTGTTAATTAAACATACTTTGTTTTTTCCTTTTTCCTGGTCTTGTACACAATGTGCAACTATTTGATTCTGAGTGATTGCGTCTCGCGCGTGGATTCAGAATTTTTAGTTTAAAATAACCTCAAGTTAGTTTACACAATCGTAATAATTAATTTTAAGATCAAATATTTATATATATTTAGCAAAGTTCTTAATGCATAATAAGATCTAAACAAAAGCTGTTGAGTTTACGCGAACCTATAACTTATATGATAGATTCGTCCCTCGGTCCTCTCACATATATACATGTGTTTCTGTGTGAGAGAGAACAATTAAAAGTGTGCTGAGCAGAAAAGACAAAAGGTAAAAGGAAAACAAAAAGTTGAAGAGAGGATGAAAATTATGTTGTAAAAAACAAAATATGCTTTCTCACGAGGTGTTTAAATATGACACTATTTGAATCTCGTATATTCAATTCATAGGATCTGATTTGAGCGATCTCGTATACCAAGAAATTTGATCAATTATTTGGTGTTAAAAAATATTTTGAGCAAAACACAATTCAAAACTATATTCAAACACACAACTACTTCTCAAAATTATTTTAGTCCTCCTTCATTTGAAGGCATCATAACATATATATCAAATTAAGATTAAATGAAAGATTTTTTTTTTATCATTTTTTATTGTCATTTATTCCTCGGTCAACTAGATAGATCTAGGATAAGGCATTAACAATTTTGAGTGATTGCGTCTCGCGCGTGGATTCAGAATTTTTAGTTTAAAATAACCTCAAGTTAGTTTACACAATCGTAATAATTAATTTTAAGATCAAATATTTATATATATTTAGCAAAGTTCTTAATGCATAATAAGATCTAAACAAAAGCTGTTGAGTTTACGCGAACCTATAACTTATATGATAGATTCGTCCCTCGGTCCTCTCACATATATACATGTGTTTCTGTGTGAGAGAGAACAATTAAAAGTGTGCTGAGCAGAAGAGACAAAAGGTAAAAGGAAAACAAAAAGTTAAATAGAGGATGAAAATTATGTTGTAAAAAACAAAAGATGCTTTCTCACGAGGTGTTTAAATATGACACTATTTGAATCTCGTATATTCAATTCATAGGATCTGATTTAAGCGATCTCGTATACCAAGAAATTTGATCAATTATTTGGCGTTAAAAAATATTTTGAGCAAAACACAATTCAAAACTAAATTCAAACACACAACTACTTCTCAAAATTATTTTAGTCCTCCTTCATTTGAAGCCATCATAACATATACATCAAATTAAGATTAAATGATAGATTATTTTTTTTTTATCATTTTTTATTGTCATTTATTCCTCGGTCAACTAGATAGATCTAGGATAAGGCATTAACAAGTAATTTTACACAAACAGCTAGTCAGATTCATTGTTTACTTTTTTAGCCGGTACATATAGATCTGAATATATATATATATTGTACATTCACCAGCTATTTTAATTTAAGTAGTTGGGTGAACGAATATTTAGGTTAATTCTTCTTAAAAAGTTGCCAATAAGTGGGTTGATCGAACTGACTCATGATCTACAATTCATTTTTGAAACCAAGATGTGCTCCTGCGTGAGGAAGGAGGAAATGAAAGTAGAACCAATCACATGGATGAAAGACTATTAGGTAAATATTTTGTCGTCCTTTAGGGTAACAAATTGGATTGTTAAGTAATTTCCTTTTTTTTTTGTCTCTTTTCAGTATCATCACAAGAGAAAGAACCTTATAGTTATTGTTTGTCCAGTATAATTTTGTTTTCTGTCGTTCTTTTCAAAATGTTGTTTCCTTCGTATTTATTTTTGCCACTACCGTTTGTGAACATTATTCATTTGTTTTAATTTGTATATTTTATTAATTAAACATACCTTGTTTTTTCCTTTTTCCTGGTCTTGTACACTATGTGCAACTATTTAATTCTGAGTGATTGTGTCTCACGCGTGGATTCAAAATTTTTAGTTTATAATAACCTCAAGTTAGTTTACACAATTGTAATAATTAATTTTAAGATCAAATATTTATATATAATTAGCAAATTTCTTAATGCATAATAAGATCTAAACAAAAGCTGCTGAGTTTACGCGAACCTATAACTTATATGATAGATTCGGCCCTCGGTCCTCTCACATATATACATGAGCTTTTGTGTGTGAGATAACGATTAAAAGTGTGTTGAGCAGAAGAGACAAGAGGTAGAAGGAAAACAAAAAGAGAGGATGAAAATTATGTTGTAAAAAACAAAAGATGCTTTCTCACGAGGTGTTTAAATATGACAATTTTTGAATCTCGTATATTCAATTCATAGGATTTGATTTGAGCGATCTCGTATACCAAGAAATTTGATCAATTATTTGGTGTTAAAAAATATTTTGAGCCAAACACAATTCAAAACTAAATTCAAACACACAACTACTTTTCAAAATTATTTTAGTCCTTTTTCATATGAAGGCATCATAACATATACATCAAATTAAGATTAAATGAAAGATTTTTTTTTTTTATCATTTTTTACAGTCGTTTATTCCTCGGTCAACTAGATAGATGTCGGATAAGGCCTTAACAAATAATTTTACACAAACAGCTGGTCGGATTCATTGTTTACTTTTTTAGCCAGTACATATAAATCTGATTATATAGAGTTACACACACATTATATATATAGTGTACATTCACCAACTATTTTAATTTAAGTAGTTGGGTGAACGAATATTTAAGTTAATTCTTCTTAAAAAGTTACCAATAAGTGGGTTGATTGAACTGACTCATGATCTACAATTCATTTTTGAAACCAAGATGTGCTCCTGTGTGAGGAAGGAGGAAATGAAAGTAGAACTAATCACATGGATGAAAGACTATTAGGTAAATATTTTGTCGTCCTTTCGGGTAACAAATTGAATTGTTAAGTAATTTCCTTTTTTTTTGTCTCTTTTTAGTATCATCACAAGAGAAAAAACCTTATAGTTATTGTTTGTCCTGTATAATTTTGTTTTCTGTCGTTCTTTTTGAAACATTGTTCTTTCTTATTTATTCCTGCCACTACCGTTTGTGAACACTATTCATTTGTTTTAATTTCTATACAATTTTCTTAATTAAACATATTTTGTTTTTTCCTTTTTCCTGGTCTTGTACACTATGTGGAACTATTTAATTCTGAGTAATAATTAATGAAAGATTATTTTTTTATCATGTTTTATAGTCGTTTATTCCTCGGTCAACTAGATAGATCTAGGATAAGGCCTTAACAAATAGTTTGACACAAACAGCTGGTCATTGTTTACTTTTTTAGCCAGTACATATAGATCTGAATATATAGAGTTATACACATATGATATATGCATTATATATATAGTACATTCACCTACTATTTTAATTTAAGCAGTTGGGTGAACGAATATTTAGGTTAATTCTTTTTAAAAAGTTACTAATAAGTGGGTTGATCGAACTGACTCATGATCTACAATTCATTTTTGAAACCAAGATGTGCTCATGTGTGAGGAAGGAGGAAATGAAAGTAGAACCAATCACATGAATGAAAGACTATTAGGTAATTCATCTTTGAAACACAAGATGCGCTCCTACTTGAAGTTATTTCAAAGTATAATCTTTGGGAATCCAGGCAGACTTAGTAAAAGCTAAGGCACAGTAAAAGCAAAAGATTTATATTTGCAATGTAGAGAAATTCTATTACCTTTATTTATATTTGCATAATATTGGCGTGATATGAAATTAAAATGGAGTACTATGATTCACTTGTTTGAAACTAAAACATAGTTATTGTTGTTATATAAAAATATAAAACTACTAGAGTAATTATATTATTTCTAAAAACTAAACACATATATATGTAATAGGTCAACACCACTATATAAATGGCGGATGCAGCATGATAGATTGGGGTGAACCCCTAACTTTCGACTCGGAACATTTATTTATGTGTAAAAATTATTAAAATTGTAATAAACAGTAGACATGAACTCATAACTTTTAAAATATAATTGGTTCAAACTAAGAATTTAAAAGATTGAACTTATAGAATTTAAATCATGAATATGCCTCTACAATAGATGATATTAAGTTGTGTAGAGGTAAAGACTAAGGAGTAAGGAGGTTATGATCCCCTTGCGCTCCTTGAATCTTTCTTACTCCGGCTACCGTGCAGAAATCCCTTTTTTAATGACATGAAATTCATTTGTAGCGAATTGTTTGAAAAAGTTGCTAACAATTTATCTGAATTAACAGCCATATTGCAGGGTCTCAAACTAGCTTAGCAACACAAGCTCCTACCTCTGAAAATAAATTTCGATTCACAGATTGTTGATGGATATGCTGGGAACCCCTGAGGTAGAGCACACCTATCGAGAGCAAAACAAGGTCGATGATCTACTAGCAAAGGAGGGAGCTAAGAAAAAACTTTTTTGAAACGTTAATGTTTTAGTAGATCCCCCTACGTTTGTTAGTAAGGTGTTTTGAGCAGACATGTTAGGAACTATTTTTGAACGTTATGTGCCAGTTTGTAATGCAAATACATTAAATGGGGCAAGCCCAGAACATGCTTGGGATTCGCTCTCCCTCCTTAGTTTCTGTAATAGTTTTCGTTAGTGTTAATGTTAATTACGTATCTTGATTTACCAAAAAAAAAAAAAAAGTTGCAAGGAAAAATGATTAATTAGTTTGAAACCCCTAGTTTTGAAGTAAAGCGGCAAATGGCAAAAATGAATTTGTCTCAATTCCCAAAAATACAAAAACCAAATTGTAATGGCGCCATTTTGTTTTTGTAATTGTAATTTTATTATTGGCTTAGAATGGCGCCATTTTCTGTTATAGCTCAACTCATTTGGCGGGTAAAAAAAATTCTCAAAAGCAAGGATACTTTCGTCTTTTCACACTCCCGCGCACCTAGGGTTTTCGTATACTTATATATCGCCGTTTCTTTTTTTTTTCCCGCTTATCGCCGCTCACTTTCACTGTTTTCTTCAATAAAATCATTCTGTTATTTGTTTAATTATAGTAGTAGACTTGTGAGGGTAAAATTGCTCTTCTTTGTACTCGATCAAGTTCAATAATCAAGTTTTGGTGAAGTCTACTCAATTCTAATCATTCATTTGGGATTTTTTCTCAGATCTTCTGATTGGGTGATCGCAAAATGGTGGATCTAAGTGATAAAGTAAGTGTTCACTAGTTTTTTTTTGTTTTTTTAATTACTTGGGGTCAAATTTAAGTTTGATTCAGCTTATTTTGAATCTTTTTAGCTGTTTCCTTTGATGGGTCTTGCTTAATTGGCTGTAAAGTTAACTCAATTGCGATCATTTAGTAGGGATTATTCTTAGATCTTCTTATTATTGATGGTTTTCTATATGTTTACTAAAATTATAATAAATAGTAGACATGAATCCATAATGCTAGTAATCTTAAAACTGAACCCCCCACCCCTTAGAGTTTAAATTCTGGATCTGCCTCTGGTAAGATTTGCGTACATTCAGTGGCGGATTCAGGATTTTCATTCAGGGTCTTCAGAATAAAGAAGTTAAATATATATTATAATTTTTTGTCGAGGTGTTCAAAAGTTAGTATATGCACATAAACACAGAAAATTTACCCTACATATATACTGTAAATTTTTGCCAAGGGCGTTCTGAACACCCTGGCCCCCAAGTAGATCCGCCCCTGCGTACATCCTACTCTCTCCAGACTTCACTTTTGATAATACACTGGGTATGTTGTTGTTGATTTGAATTGTTTTTCATGTAACAGGGTTTAGGATCTGAAGAAATGAGTAGTGAAACAACTTCACCTGAAACAAGTCAGAGTAATGTAAAGACTTGTGTTGATTGTGGAACCACAAAAACACCTCTTTGGAGAGGTGGACCTGCTGGTCCCAAGGTTACTACTTGCTTACTTTCAAAATAAATGATCAATTTTTTTTTTTTAATGATTTCAATTTGACGAAGGGTAGCCTTGGCGTAACTGGTAAAGTTGCTGTCATGTGATCAGGAGGTCACAGGTTCAAGCCGTGAAAACAACCCTTGCAGAAACGTATAATAGACTCTTGTGGTCCGACTCTTCCCCGGATCCTGCACATAGCGGAAGCTTAGTGCACCGGGCTGCCCTTAATGATTTCAATTTGACATTGATCTTATTTTTACAAAAGAAGAATAAGTTATAAAGTTCTTGTGTAGTGGAATAGTAGGTGTTGGTTCAAATTGGCTCTAACAACACAGTTTAAAGAGAAGTATTAACCTGAATAGCCGCTCACCCAATTGTTTAAACTAAAATTAGCTGACAAATGTTGTATGTAATATGACTTAGGAAAAGCAAATCATGAATCTGACCTGCAATTTGTGTAAGATCTCTAAAAAAAAATTGCAAGTCATAATTATGATTTTTTTTGAAATAGCATTCAAGATATCTTAAAAATTGCATTACAAGTTTAGTCAAAGGAATTATTTTTTGATTGTATATAGTACTCATTCTTTTCATTTTGTACGACAATTGTCTGATTTGGTACCTAGTATAAGAAAGAAAGATTGTTGGCATATTTTAAAATGTCCCTAGAAATTTGTGACTTCATACATGCTATTAAAAAGTAAAATGCGTGTCAGATTTATAAAGGTGTCATTATATTGCTTGGAACAGATTATTGTGGAAATGTGTCATGTAAACTTGAAGAGTAATAGTTTACTAATAGAATGAAAAGTTTCTTATTTGAGTAGTAGTGATTTTTCTTATTTGTACTCAAATTTGATGATATGATCATTTTGAATGCAGTCACTATGTAATGCATGTGGGATCAAAAGCAGTAAAAACAGAAGAGGGCTTCTGGGGTTGAAAAAAGAAGACAAGAAACCAAAGAAATCAGTGTCATTTGGAAATAAAAGTTGTAACAGTAGTAGCAGCAGCAGTGGAGATAGTAGAAGCAGTAATTTTGTGAAGAACATAGTTTCTTCTTCATTGAAAAAGAAATTATTACCTTTTGGTAAAGAGGAAAAAGTTTTGCAGAAACCAAGATCAAGTTCTACTCAAAAGAGGAAACTGGGAGAAGTAGAACAGGCAGCATTCTTGTTGATGGCTCTTTCTTGTGGCTCTGTTTATGCTCAGAGAGAAATGAAAATGGAAAAAGAAAGGAAAGGAGAAAACTGTTGTACTTTTGACAGTAAAAGTAGTACATTGTGTGTTGGTTGAGTGTGTGGGTAGAATAATCAGGAGCTTATCCAAGTTGGAAGCTCTATGTTTTCATTTGAGTTCATTAATGAAATTGTTTTCTAATGTTTGATGATCAGTTGATCACTTCATTGATGAATTATTTTCTAATGGTCATTACATGTCAACAACCTTTATACTACTACAACAACATATCCAATGTAATCTCACAAATTGGGCCTAGGAAGAGTAGAGTGTATGCAGACCTTTATATGTAACAAACTAAAAAGCTTCGGGAAGGGGATCACTTGCTGAAATTACATCGGAAATTACCAATATGTTCACAAATAAAATTTTGAATTGTGTATAGAAACAAAGAATCAAGGTATATGAAAAATGGTTTTTTGGTCCCTTTCATCCAATGGTTAGGTCATTGTCTTTTCATGTCGAAGATGAGGGTTCGATTTCCATAAGGGATAGGTACTTATTCCCCAACTGTTTTCAGTTAGCGTTCATGGTGATCATTAAGCTTCCTCTCCCTGAATAAGGGAGACGAGATCACCACTTCAGACATAATAAGACATATAGTAGTAGTAAATAGATCAAAGACAACCATAATTGTACGAAAAGTTATTACATGGCAATTGCCTTGTTTTCCAATATTGTAAAATTATATCCAAGGTGAAACACCACGGAAACAGACATAAAACATACTAGTAAATAGATCAAAACACACTTAGTTTTATTAGCTTAATCAAGGTCAAAATCTAAGCTTTGGAAAGAATATGTGGCTAGCAAATAGAATAACATCTCTATTTTCACATCACCTACTCATATAAAGAAAAAAGCATGAAAGGAAACAAAAAAAGTAACAGCTAAAATGAGCAACTAAAAGAATCTCAGAGACTTGCAAGATCAATTCCTGAAAGTGAAATATGGAAAATTAAATCGTGTTATTGCAGCAAGTAAATAACTCGACTGTTTAAGAGAATCCCTACGCCAAAGCGTTGCATCCCACAAACCGAAAAACACCTCCACAAAATTACTTTTAAGGATGTGCAATTGTCCTATAATCACCTAGCTATATAGAAAGTCAAAACTTTGCATGTACGCCTTTGCCTATACCATGCAAAAGTATCATACACAAATTACCCTTCATACTTGCCATCTAATTCCACAAGAATCAAGAATCAGCAGCCAGACGAGAATCCAACATCAAGAATTGAACCGACGAGCTGAAACTCCACCGGTGTTTCTTCACAGAAGTCAATTTTCAGCTGTAAAGACAACTATGTACACTACTGAGGGGGCCCCAAATCATATGTTCACCGAGTAAGCTACAACTACTACGCTCTTTTCACGTCTTACACAGGAAGGTTGTCCAGTGGTGAA
Source organism: Lycium barbarum (assembly GCF_019175385.1). Lineage (NCBI taxonomy): Eukaryota > Viridiplantae > Streptophyta > Magnoliopsida > Solanales > Solanaceae > Lycium > Lycium barbarum. Next base: position 4,348,784 of record NC_083341.1, read on the forward strand.
TATCCATCAAAGCTGAACTCACTTTCAACTTGTCCGACACTTTCTTGCTGTCGGAAATTCATTAAATGGAAATTAGCGAAAAAATGTCATCACTACAATTAATAGCTTGGCCAAGCTTCTGGGAAGCCAAAAGTGCATTTTTTAAATAGAAAAAGTACTTGTTTTAAAGAATTGAGGTGTTTAGTCAAGCTTTTAGGAAAAAAATAAGTGCTTCTAAATAGTAGCAATAGTCGTTTTATAGAAGGTGAAAAAATAGTCTTTCCCCGGAAGCACTTTTGGAACCTTGGTCACGCACAAATTACTGTTCTAATTTTAAAAAATTGATTTTAAAATTGATTTGCCGAACACAAACTGCTTACTCTCCAAAAGTACTTTTTCGAAAAGCATTTTTGACAAAAAACACTTGCAAAATGAGCAGATTTTGACAGCTTGGGCCAAACAGGCTATAAGATACTGAAGCAAGCTACCCTACGGATAAGAACCACGGACTAACCTGCTTTAGAAGGGCACTCATGAGATCATCCTGTCCAAATTGCTCCGGGAAAAAGGTACTTTGATAGCTCGTATCAGGAAGTTGTTCAGCTTTAACCGTGAGCAAATTTCCACTAGCAAGTAGGTTAAGTTGCGGTCCACCTATAGAATTAACACTTCCACTTTCTTCCCTGCTACAGAAAACTTTACTAATAGGAAGAGAATTCCCATTTTGTCCGTTCTTCATGGAAGAAACTTGTTGAACTAACATGGACGGAGAGACGTTTAGAGTTCCTGGTATACTTGAATGATCAGTAGAGGCACCGAAGGTTGATCCAACATTTGGTAAGCCCCATTCCTGTGATTTTTGCTGATGCAATTCTTCAAAAATATCGTAACCCGCAGGGAATCCTCTAGATCCTTTAATATCAGAATTAACCTCTTCTTGAAGCAATCTTTTAGATGTCAAAGTCGACATCCCTGAATTACTTCTCACTAGAGGAAAACCGTTATTTTGCAACTCTGCATTTTGATTCAGCGAGAAATCTACCACTGAAGATGCTTGCGAGACTGGATTGTATACCGGGCCCCGTACGGTTTCAACAATGCTATTTCGTATCCCATTTGACGACAAAGGTTGTGACATGGACAATGGCAGCCGTGAAACTTGACCGTTATTGGTTTCGTTTAGCATTTGAGCCCTAGACGGTTGTTGCTGAGACATCTGCATTAATAGAGTGTTATTTTGTTGCATTCTGGGGTTCCCTTGCATATTCATAGCCACAAAGGACTGTGAGGACTGGTGCAAGTCTGCTAGCTGCTTCGGTTCCATGGTCGTTGGGATCCCATGAAGCAAGTTAATTTGCTTATTGCTATTATTTAATTGTTGTTGTCCCTCTGGAAATCTCAACTTGGGATTTTCAAAGCTGAAAAGGTTTCTTTGATCTACTAGAGGCATAGATATGGCGGATTTCGCGGACCGACCGAGCGCAGCCGCCTGAAAGGTAGCAAGACTTTGCGCCGGTAATTGACCGGTGGCTAAAGCCTGAAGCTCAAGCCCGTTGAAAGAAGCCATCGTCCCATATGTCGCTTCGGAGTGTCCCATGAACGAGTTATTCAGTCCACTCTGATGCTGTGATACACCGCTCAACCTCCTGAGGTACAGCCGATATTTCTGCATTTACATGATTACCACCAATAAGTGCTTTACTAAGAAACTATAGAAATATTATGAGAAAATGACAAAAACAGTCCCTCATGTTTGAGAGTAGGTTTAAGATAGTCCCTAAGTATGCATTGAACAGTTCTGGTCCTTTAAGTTTGCCAAAAGTTAACACTCTTAGTCTCCGTCAGTTCATAATTAAAGGACGAAAAAGGGACTATTTTGAACCTACCCTCAAATATAAGGGACCACTTTTTTCATTTTCTCGAAATATTATCAACTAAATGTTGCAAAACAAACATGAAGTCTTCCACTAATAAACTAATTGTGCACGACAACATGAATTCTTGAAAAGGGAAGAAATAAAGTTGCTCAGTACCTGAAGGTGACTAGCAACATTTTCTCTGGTTAGCCCGGGAACATTCATCAGTTCAAGAATTTTCTTGGGAACAGCCTCTGAAATCATAGACAGAATTGGCAATGAAGAATAGACTAGTAAGTATCTAGAATACACGTAAACATTCTTAGGTAAAAGACACTGCACTACAGTTAGAATAAGCATGTTGGATGAAGAAAAGTTGCAAATGTTAAACTAAACCTCACACAAAAATTTAAAGGAATATGAAATATTAAGGACACTGGAGAGAAGAGAAGTGAACGCTATTCTTGTGATACCAACTAGCAATATCACTAAGAAGTCAAACATCTTCCTATCATATCCCGGATTTATAGAACCTTGAACATTTTATTTTATCAGTGATGGTTAAGAATAAACAGAAACTGCAATAAAACTAGGGTATAAATCTAGCAGAGACAAAAGAACGCAAGGTGATTCTTCCCATCCGCCTAAGCATTGGTGGACAGAGTAACATGGTAGTCGTGCTAGTACGAGGTACAAGTACCCCGTGGAATTAGTCGAAGTGTGAGTAAGCTGGCCCGGACACCACGGTTATAAGACAAAAAGTCTAACTTCTTGAAATAATAGTAATCAGTTGAGCACTGATCTAAAATGCAATTCAAGTACTAACTTAAACATATTTGTGCTTTACTGCAATTGAGTAATCTGTTCAAAGTTTCCTACTTAGTATCTGCAAGGGTAAAAGAGGAGCAACTAAAAGGACATGAAGGAAGCTAGCATGTTAACAATGTAATGGTGTCAACTTAACCTCGCACCCTTCTGAAGAGGAGCGAAATGGACAAATATTCTGCATGGTAAAATCGCAAAAAAAAAGATGGAAAAGACATGTTATCGGTATATCAAGGTCTACTAAGCACAAAGTTAAATCACCTGGGAAGTAGGATACATAGCTCTATTGATTAGTATGTATTACTTGAATGAGGTTTCTCCATCCCAACCCTAAAAACCGAGAACAAAGGAGAAGCAGTATAATAAGGGGTAAATTAGGCAAGGGTTAAGTCAGTTGGTAAGAACTCTTTTTACCAGGTATAACGCCAAATATTTCTACCCATTTTCCCTGACACAAGTGACAGGGAAGAACTCTTCTTTCAGTTCTAAAGGTCCTAAATATGCATACACTCCCCTGGACCAGAAATACCCTAAGTACATAGAAATTTGGAAAAACAGCCACATGGAAATATTAGGGCAAACAAATAGCCAAGAGAAGTAAATGGTCCATACTATCAATTCCAAGTTGATTGACAGCTTGTACAAACTGTTGATGAAGCTCGACCGACCAAACCACACGTGGCTTCTTTAATGTGGATGAATCATCCCTTTCTTCGTTTTCATCTTCCTCCTCTTTCCTTCTCTTTGAGCTTTTCCAGTTCCCTTCGTTAGCTGAAGATGAATAATCAACATCTTCTGGTGGTTTCTGCTGTCGATCTCCATTATCTTCTACGCTTGTTGACTGAGCAAAATCTTTGTCCTTAGGAAACTCGTGCTTCTTTTTACGAATCACATGCTGCCAAATGTTCCTCAATGCCTCGATGCGCACCGGTTTGATCAAATAATCACATGCACCGTGAGTAACCCCTTTCATAACGACATCTTTAGTGTCATCCGCAGACATCACTAGCCAATGACAAATCAGAAATCAGATCCCATCAATTAGTACCGCATCAGCAGTTCCAAAACTTGAAAAAAATACTATAGTTTTTATGAAATCAAACGAGATACTCACTTATAACAGGCAGGTCCATTTCCAAACCAACATGCTCGAGAAGTTTGAAACCATCCATGTCTGGCATGTGGACATCACTAATAACGATGTCGAAACCATTTCTGTTTTCCCGGAGCATTGATAATGCAATCTCTGCTCGATTAGACTTGGTGACTGGAAGAAGCACAAAATTGGAATAAATTATGAGGGGACACACTGAATAATCAAATGAAAGAGTTCACTTGACCCAGTTGACCCTAAAAGTTAATTGGGGAAGTTTAAGATCCTTGATAAACAAGTAAATAGGAGATCCAACAACAAATCTTTTTTCATCATGAATTTCCCAACCTATCATTTCCAAATCTCATGACAATCTACTCTTTATTGGTTTATCCTATCCTTTAAATCCAAAGCAACCAACTAAATTATGTTAAAACACACATCCACTATCTTCTCTACAAGTTCAAATTCAACACAAAGAAACAAAAAGAAGAACAAAGACTTCAACTTTAATCAAACTAATGAGCACCAAGAGAAGGTCAACCTATCATATCCAAATCTTATACTATTAATTACTATACTCTTTATTGGTTTATCCTATCTTTCAAATCCTCAATCCAACAGATTTTCGAACTCCAACTTAAGTAAAGAACACATCCTCTATTCCACAAACTCAAATCCAACACAAAAATACAAAAAGAAGAACAAAGACTTGAACTTTAATAAACTAAGGAGCACCAAGAGAAGGTCAATAGGAGATCCAAAAAAGAAATCTTTCACCATGAATTTCCAATCTATCATTTCCATATCTCATGAAAATCAAATCTATATCAATAATACTCTTCATTGGTTTGTCCTCTCTTTCAAATCCTTAATCCAGCAGATTTTTTAACTTCAACTTAAGTAAAGAACCCACAAATAAAAAACAAAAAAGAACAACAAAGGCTTGAACTTTACTAACTACTAATGAACACAAACAAAAGGTCAACTCTTAAAATAAACAAACTTTAAGTACCATTCTTGATTTGCAAAATTGCAAACACATAGTTCATAACATCAAAAATGAAATTTAATTACCTTCATAGTGACAATTCCTAAGCATTTTTTCCAAGATCCGAAGACAAATAAAAATACACATCCACCATCTTCTCTACAAGTTCAAATTCAAACATAAAACAAGAAAAAGCACAACAAAGACTTGAACTTTAACAACTAATGAACACAAACAAAAGGTCAACTCTTAAAAAACCAAACCTTAAGTTCCATTCTTGATTTGCAAATTTACAAATACATAGTTTATAACATCAAAAATGAAATTTAACTACCTTCATAGTGACAATTCCTAAGCATCTTTTCCAAGATCCTAAGACAAGTAAAAAATACACATCCACTATATTCTCTACAAGTTCAAATTCAACATAAAACAAGAAAAAGCACAACAAAGACTTGAACTTTAACAACTAATGAACACAAACAAAGGTCAACTCTTCAAAAAACAAAACTTTAAGTAACATTCCTGATTTGCAAATTTACAAATACATAGTTTATAACATCAAAAATGAAAAACCTTAAGTACCATTCTTGATTTGCAAATTTACAAATACATAGTTTATAACATCAAAAATGAAATTTAACTACCTTCATAGTGACAATTCCAAAGCATCTTTTCCAAGATCCGAAGACAAATAAAAATACACATCCACCATCTTCTCTACAAGTTCAAATTGAACATAAAACAACAAAAAACACAACAAAGACTTGAACTTTAACAACTAATGAACACAAACAAAAGGTCAACTCTTCAAAAAACAAAACTTTAAGTACCATTCTTGATTTACAAAACTGCAAACACATAGTGTATAACATCAAAAATGAAAATTTTAATTACCTTCATAGTGACAATTCCTAAGCATCTTTTCCAAGATCCTAAGACAAGTAAAAATACACATCCACTGTCTTCTCTACAAGTTCAAATTCAAACATAAAACAAGAAAAAGCACAACAAAGACTTGAACTTTAACAACTAATGAACACAAACAAAAGGTCAACTCTTCAAAAAACAAAACTTTAAGTACCATTCTTGATTTACAAAACTGCAAACACATAGTGTATAACATCAAAAATGAAAATTTTAATTACCTTCATAGTGACAATTCCTAAGCATCTTTTCCAAGATCCTAAGACAAGTAAAAATACACATCCACTGTCTTCTCTACAAGTTCAAATTCAAACATAAAACAAGAAAAAGCACAACAAAGACTTGAACTTTAACAACTAATGAACACAAACAAAAGGTCAACTCTTCAAAAAACAAAACTTTAAGTACCATTCTTGATTTACAAAACTGCAAACACATAGTATGCAACATCAAAAATGAAAATTTTAATTACCTTCATAGTGACAATTCCCAAGCATCTTTTCCAAGATCCTAAGACAAGTAGGATCATCATCAACAACAAGTACTCTTAAACCTGCTGGAAACTGTTGGTCTGAAACTCTATCATTATTACTAGATTTCCAAGAAACACTAGAACTAGCACTACCAAGATTCATATTTTCTTTCAATTTTTTTTTTCAACCAAATTTACATGTAAATATGTAATGAAAAGTGGGAAAAAAAAATACCCTTAAACAAACAGGAACAAAAGTATCTTAAAAGTTAGTAGTACTAGTACATATCTCAATTGGTACATCCATATGGAATCATATCAGTAAGAAAATTGTAAAGAGAGAGACAAGGAGAATTTTTATTTATTTTAAATAAAGTTTTTTTCTGTTTTTTTTTTTTTTAAGAGAAGAACAAAAAGAGGAAACAAGGGGGATTAAATTAAAATTTATATGTATATATGTAGTTTTTGTGTATGATGGAAGAAATGAAGAACATGGGTGTTTGTGCTTGGAGTTGTCAAACTTTTTTTTTTTGATTTATCTTGTAATAATATTAGTAGGTGTTTGGCCGTGAAAATTAAATATTTTTCACTTTATTTGAAATTTTACAATTGGAATCGTGTTTTGTTATAGTTTTTGTAGAGAATATTTAATTATTATAATGTATAGAAAATGAAAAGAAAGTTTTATTTGGTTTTTAAATTTTAAATACAACTTAAAGTTTATTTGAATTTTTCATGCTTAATTGCTGATTTTCAACCAAAGTGAAATAATTTTCTTTAAAAAGTGAAAAAATTGCCCTGGCCAAACGGGTCCTTAATACACCAATTTTATATTATGATATTTTTAAAATATTTCTTTTGTTTTTCTTGTTTTTAATAAATTATTATTGTGGGGTCTTTCCAGTGAGCGTGGATCCAGCTCATATATGAGCTTGACTAACCCCACACCAGCTAAATTATATTTGTATTTTTTTAAAATAATAAGTACTAATATTTTATTATTGTTTGTGGATTTTTACGTAATAGACCATTATCTAAAATTTATCTAGCTGTAAACTTTAGGGTCTATTAGACTATATTACCATGTTATTTTACTCGTCATTTTGTTATTTGTTCTTTTAACTATTTTAAAATTAATTGTTAGAGTGTTCGAGTTGTCAAGCATCGTGTGAAAGTGAATATATATTTTATAACATTTGAGAGTAAATTTTTGGCATCATTTTTGGTGTTATTACTATTTATGGGCTCGATCTTGCTTTGAGAAATGTAAAAATAAAATAAAAATCGGTGTTTGATATTTATTTAAGTTTTAAGTCCTCATCTTACGGATAAAGGCAATAAAATAGTAAGGCTTTTAATAATATGTGACTAGCAATTTAAATACGTAAATTTTTAAATCTTGCCATCTTAAACTATAAATATGTATATCATTTGAATGTCTAATCGTAAATATGTAATGTGATAAATGCCTTTTGGATAGGACCAAATGTTATAATTAAAGACTTACTAAATATATAAAAATACCATAATTTTGTAACTAAACTAAAAAGGGAAATAAAATATAAAAATTAAAACGAATGGAGTATGTATTTATGTTAATTCCAAATCACGGTTTTCATCGAACCCTTATATAATAGTTTCCTTATACACCTTTTTGCAGATCCATTCCTTAGTTCATCACCTTTACTTCTGCTAGTTTTTTCTTGTAGTTGTTGGAGTAAGTTGAACATAATTAGGTTCAACTTAATTAATGTTAAGCACGTGATGCATTTCCCTAATTACTTAGCACCTCTCTGGTCAAACTGATTCCATCTATTTCCTTTTAACATTATTAATAAAAAAAAATTGATTAAACAACTTTGATATATATATTTTTTGCGCGATTTGTAATCTCTTGATCACTAAACAATCACTCTAGAGACAATTATTTTTAATATTTTGTATCACAAACTCTTGAAACATTGCATGTTGTGTCATCTCCTTGCACATCTTTATTATTCTAATACACTGCATAATTCCACATTATAAGCAAAAACAAATTTAAAAGGATAAAGAATTTAATAATTTAATTAAAACTGTGGTCTATGATGATATTCAATTGAAACATAATTTATTTGATCCCAAGAAAATAATATAATTAGCTTGGTCTCTCGAGTTAATTAGCTGTCTGATTTGACAAATCCTTTTTGATTGTTCATTTCTATTATATATAAGAGCGGTGGAGGGACGAACACGGCTGTCTCTCCTTGTACCAACCGCTTCAAAAATTATACACTTAATAAATTCTTATATTAAAAGTTATATAACTTGTACTCTTTAACTAACTATTTTTTTATCCTATATAGAAATATGTCATATTACTTAATATTTATTTTATTTTTATGTATACACGTATGCACTTATTTATTTTCCCGTGCACATTTACTTGTTCACTTTTAACTTTTCACGGCCAACCGTTTCAAAAATTGTACACTTATACTAAAAGCTATATAACTTGTACTATTTAACCAACTACTTTTTTATCTCACATAGACATGTGTCATAATACTTAATATTTATTTTCTTTTTATGTATACGCGTATGCACTTATTTATTTCCTCGTGCACATTTACTTATTCACTTTTGACTTTTCACGTTCTTTAGGAATTAATAAATCCCACGTAGACATATGTTATAGTACTGAATAGTTATTCTCTTCTCGTGTATAGACGTATGCACTTCAATTTTAATTCTTCGACACGCATTTATTTTCTCCGTGCACTTTTAATTGTTCACTTTTGACTTTTCACGTTCTTGCTGAATATTTATTTTCTTCTCATGTATACATGTATGCACTTCAATTTTAATTTTCCGACACATATTTATTTTCTCCATGCACTTTTACTTATTTAATTTAGATTTTTCACGGTCTTTAAGAATTAATAAATAAAGTGCTCCCTCCGTCCCATATTACTTGGCCTATTTACTTAACTTTTCACGTTCTTTAAGAATTAATAAATGAAGTACTCCCTTCGTCTCATATTACTATAATCAACTTTACACATTCTTTAAGAATTAATAAATGAAATACTCTCTTCGTCCCATATTACTTGGCTACATTACTAAAAATATATGTCTATTTTTCTATTCTATATATTTTTTTTTCTATCTATTATGTATAAGTGTGGTGAGTGGACGAAAATAGCATAAAATGCTTGTACCACAAGCTTTACAAATGGTACACGCAATAAATTCTTGTATCAAGAGCTATATAAATTGTACACTTCAATCAACTACTTTTAATTCCATGTGGACAATAAATTGTACACTTAACATCAATTAAACAAATACGCATAATTCTTGAATGGACTATGAATTCGGATACGCAATTTCTAAATTTTATGAAAAGATATATATATATAATATAAATTATAATAATTGAGAATTTTTTTAAAAAAATAGATAGCTGTCAAAAAAAATCTTGTTTGACTCTCAAAATTCAAATTGTATCACATTAAACGAATAAAAAAAGTATTGATTAATATAGTACATATTTTCAACGTATTAAATTATTTAATTAATATATTGAGTTAATTTAGTGTAAATATGCAGATAAATATTTACTCATGTGACCCTTAGAGGATGTACTGTTCCAGAAAATACGAGCGTCCCCTAATTAGGATTAGTTAGGATGATAAGAGCAATAGGTAAACACATATCACACGCTGAGTGTTTAAACTAAATCAATGTACTGCCTCTCTTCTCCCTCTTATTACGTTCTTTAAGAATTGATAAATGAAGTAAAATCAGTAATGAATGTGAAGGGTAAAATAAGAAGATTTTTTTTTCTCTGTCTTGATATGTTAGCATGGACAATTACTTTTATCCTCATTTTCCCTCTTCGTCAATACTTTACTTATCTCACTCTTTTTTGTATTCTCTGATTATTGTTTCTTTACATTTATAAAAATGTATTATTTCATATTTTCATTTCAGAATTAAAATTTGGTAATTTACGATATATATCTTTCTAATTTTGATTTCTCTGTAACAATTCATTTTATCTATAATTGTTAATATAAAAAATTATAATGTAACTAATTTTTTTGATTAATTTAATAACAATATTTTATTAGCTTTGCTTTTAAAAAATTCAATATATACAACATAATGGTTCTTATATTTGGATCTGAACAGTTAATTAATTGAGATAGATATTAATTTGTCGGTATACATATAACATATTAAACAATTTAAAAGAAAAAATCTAGAATCAAAATATTAATTTTCCCTCACCTTCATACTAATTTTATTTTTCACATCGAAGACAAAAACTTTCATTGTCATGACAATGAGAATTTTTTAAAAATTATTTACAAAATACAAACCTTAAAGTCTAGTTAACTAAAGTAAATAAACACGTTCAGCCCGTGCATCACACCAACAGCTTTAGAAATTGTACACTCCATGAATGCTTATACTAAAAGCTATATAACTTATGCACTTTAACAAACTACTTTTTTATCTCACGTGGACATATGTTATAGTACTTAATATTTATTCTCTTCTCATGTATACACGTATGCACTTATTTATTTCCTCGGTGCACTTTTACTTATTCACTTTTGACTTTTCACGTTCTTTAATAATTAATAAATCCCACGTACACATATGTTATAGTACTAAATATTTATTCTCTTTTTTACTTAGGCAAATTACTTGACTTTTCACGTTCTTTAAAAATTAATAAATGAAGTACTCCTTTCGCCCCATATTACTTGGCCACATTACTATACTTGTTCTTTAAGAATTAATTAATAAATGAATTACTCCATTCGTCTCATATTACTTGGCCACATTACTTGTTATATCCCGTATTTTTGAACCTCGGAGCATCTGCTGGGGTGGGGCCCACATACCGAGATTTTTTTTTGGAAAATCTGAAAAGTCATATGAATCACATATGTAAAGTTAAACACAACTCATGAAGTACCTTTGGACCAAATCAAAGTGGAAACCCTCCAAACGAATATTTTTAAGAAAACGTTTTCGGGTGACCTGACTTTGGGGGGCAAAAACTGTATTGTAAGTTTGGAATTTCGAAAATACCTTGAAATAGAAGTTGTAGATAATTGAATTAGCTTTCCATCCATAGGTCGTGGGTTCCCAGGTGACGTCGGTACAAGGAGATATGAACGTTTTAAGGTCGAAAGGTCAGTGGGCTAGGCCCAACTCGGGACCAACCGAGTTGGCCCAAAAAAATGAAAAAAAAATTCAGGCCCAAGTGAGGAGCCATTCGGCCATGGTCCATAAAAAGGATCCAAGCCCATGGAATTAAGTCATGTGGTCAATGAATAAAAGACCACTTAATCATCCAAATTCCATAGAACTTTCAAGAGAAAGAATAGGAGGAAAAACAAGAGAAAAACAAGAACAAAAAGAGGGCATTTCGGGTTTGGCCATAGAAAAATCACCCCTCAAAATCTTGCCTCTAAAATTATTTTCTTGTTGAATTCCTACTAAATTAAGTGTCCTCTACAACTTGGTGTAATTGTTTTGGAAGAAGGAGCACTTATTTCTTCAAGTTGACAACTTGTTCAAGTGAAGAAGTTTGTAGAAAAAGGTAAGAATCAATTCCTTTTTCTTATGTTATGAAGGTTTGTTTATGTTGTGGTATGTGGAAATGAGTAGAAATTATGGAAATAAGGAAGTTTGCAAAGTGGGTATGTACATATATATGTAGCCATGGGTGTATATATGTTGTATACATATATGAGTTGAATTTTATGTTGCATTCTAGTTGTGGTTATGATGGAAATTATATTGGGAATGAAAGTTGAATGAATTTTGGTTGAAGTTGGAATGTAGATGATTATGTCACTTTAGAATAATTTTGTGATATTATGGAAATGAAGTTGTTAAGATGTGAATTATGATTATGGTTGATGAATTTGGAAGTTGGAAACTTGTTATGAAGTTGTATGCCAAAGATTTGATGTTTTGCATAAGTTATGATTTTGGCGGAAGATTGTATATCATGTATATCGAGTGTATATCTTAAGGAAAACGATATGAAATGTTTCTAGAACTATATGGTGATGATCATGATGGTTGTTGAATATGAAATTATTGATCTTAGTTGAAAGTTGGGTTGAATTGAAGATTATGTCAACTTGTGAGAAAAATGACTAGTTGAAGGATATTTGTGTTTTTAATGTTCATTGTTGATATTGTTGTTGTCGTTTGGGTTGTTGTTGATGATTTATAGCCGAGTTGAATTCTCGGGGTGTCATATGTATAGGGGAAGTGCTGCCGAAATTTCGGTAGCCAAATATGCTTAAAGTTGAAATAATGGCATTAATAATTCACAATTGGTAAACTTGACCAATTGCAGTTTTTCGACGAAACGGGAAGTGAGTTTGGAAAGGCTTAAGGAGCGCGAAAGGTATGTAAAGCAACCCCAATTCTTCCCTTGGCATGCCCCTAGTGTGTTAGGGTCGGATCCGGGCCTCGAAGGACCTCTTGGCCCTCGGAATCCGCAAGACAAAATTTCAGTTTTTCCTTCAGTAGAATTGAACCATTTTGATACGCTTTTTCTGAAATTATGCAATTTTGCTCTAAATTATTCAGAAAATCATAGAATGTTTGTATAACCTTTTTAGGTGATACTATATGCTTAGAGGGCACAATTTGAGCCCGCCGCCTTGTTTGTCCCAAGGCGGGCCCGCTATTTACGGTTTTGCCCCTAATGTGTTAAAGCTTCCTTTTTAAGCGATTTTTTAAAGAAATGTTTTAATTACCCTACTAATCGCTTAACGAATATTATTCTAAATATTCTGTTAAATATTATAAATTATTTTGACACTCGGAATGACTTCGGGAAAGTTATACTTCTGTAATTTATTATGATATCCGAAATACATTTATTATGATTCCGTCCGACCCCATTGGATTTGTTTGTCTTTGATACGCTTCATCGAGTCTTTGAAAATATTTATTATATTTTTAAATTGCATTAGTCTCTATTACTACTCCATTCGTGGATGTCCCAATGTTTCCCACACTGAGCCCGGGCCAGGATATGTTGTCAAGCGAAATTCTCTGCATTGTTCGCCGCGTCCCGATGTGAGGGGGCAGGTATACGCGTACATGGGTCTGTGGAGTATGATGTGCCATGTCCGCCTATTCTGATCTGATCTGTATGGCCATTTTGATATGACATTATATGATACGGGGCCACGCCCCTTTTTCTGATTCCTCTGTATAGTGGCACCAGCGTCGGGAGGGTGGCCACATTCTGTCTGCCGAGTCCCGTGTCAGGGCCCGGATATGATATGATATGACATATGTTTCTGTACGCATTCTGTCTGTTTTGGAAATATGCATTTGACACTCTGGATTCTGTACTCATTTTCTGTAACCATTATGATTTGACTTCTGTGATTCCGCTTTACATATTCAGTACATATTTCGTACTGACCCCCTTTCTTCGGGGGCTGCGTTTTCATGCCGCGCAGGTACTGACGACAGGTTCGCTGATCCACACGTTTAGGATCCTATTTCTGCTATTTGGGGCGCTCTCTTCTACAGAGCCCATCGTTTGGTACAGTCTGTCACTGCTATCTGGATATGTACTTTGTTCAGGGTATGACGGGGCCCTGTCCCGTCTTATGATTATGATATGTTCTGTAGAGGTCTGTGGATACATCTGTGTGGGTTCTGTACATATGTTTGGGATATTTTGTTCTGTGATGGCCTTATCGGCCTATGTGTGCCAAGTCTGCTTTTCTACTAAATTCTGTAGCGACCACTAATATTATTATTATATTATTATTCTGTAGTTAATATGCTAATTTGGGGTATCGGGTACGTATAGGTGCCCAGCTCGGGCACTGGTCGCGGCCCACGGGGTTGGGTCGTGACATTACTATATTCGATTTTTCACATTCTTTAAGAATTAATAAATGGAGTACTTCTTTCGTCTCATATTACTTGTCTACATTACTAAAAATATATGTCTATTTGTCTATTCAATATGCACTTCAATTTTAATTCTCCGACACATTTATTTTTTTCGTGTACTTTTATTTGTTCGCTTTTGACTTTCACATTCTTGCTGAATATTTATTCTCTTCTCATGTATAGACGTATGATGTTCAATTTTAATTCTCCTACACGAATTTATTTTCTCTGTGTACTTTTACTTGTTCACTTTTGACTTTTCACGTTCTTTAAGAATTAATAAATCCCGCAGGGACATATGTTATGGTACTGAATATTTATTCTCTTATCATGTATACACGTATGCACTTCAATCTTAATTCTCCGACACATTTATTTTCTCCGTGCACTTTTACTTATTTACTTTTGACTTTTGACTTTTCACGTTCTTGCTGAATATTTATTCTCTTCTCATGTATACATGTATGCACTTTAATTTTAATTCTCCGACACATATTTATTTCTTTCGTGCACTTTTATTTATTCACTTTTGACTTTTCACGTTTTTTAAGAATTAATAAATGAAGTATTCCATCCGTTCCATATTACTTGACTTTTCACGTTATTTAAAAATTAATAAATGGAGTACTCCCTTCGTCCCATATTACCTGGCCACATTACTATACTTGAGTTTTCACTTTCTTTAAGAATTAATAAATGAAGCACTCCCTCCGTCCCATATTACATGACTTTGTACTCTTTAACCAACTACTTTTTTATCTCACGTGGACATATGTCATAGTACTTAATATTTATTTTCTTCTCATTTATATACGTATGCACTTATTTATTTCCTCCGTGTACTTTTACTTGTTCGCTTTTGACTTTTCACGTTCTTTAAGAATTAAGAAATCCCATGTAGACATATATTATAGTACTGAATATTTATTCTCTTCTTTACTTGGGCAAATTACTTGACTTTTCACGTTTTTTAAGAATTAATAAATTAAGTACTCCCTTCGTCTCATATTACTTGGCCACATTACTATACTTGACGTTTTACTTTTTTTAAGAATTAATTAATAAATGAAGTACTCCCTTCATCCCATATTATTTGGCCACATTACTATACTCGACTTTTGACATTCTTTAAGAATTAATAATTGGAGTACTCCCTCCGTCCCATATAACTTGGCTAGATTACTAAAAATATATGTCTATTTTTCTATTCTATATTTTTCTTTATTTCTATTATATATAAGTGTGGTGAGTGGACGAACACAACATAAAATGCTGTACCACAAGCTTTACAAATTGTACACGCAGTGAATACTTGTACCAAGAGATATATAAATTGTATACTTCAACCAACTACTTTTAATTCCACATGGACAATAAATTGTAAACTTTAACCAACTATTTTTTAATTCCATGTGGACATATGTCATAATATTGAATATTTATTGTCTTCTCATGTATATATGTATGCACCGTCCGTGCACTTTTACTGTCCACGTTGATCCTTCTTATTATTAATTTTACCCTTCAATTTAATAACTCATTTTCAAATTATTTTCCAAGGCTAGTGACATTATAAACCAATAAATATGAATATTATGGTAAAATATATACTCCCTCCGTCTCATATTACTTGCCCACTTTCCGTTTTACAAGACCCTTACGAAATCATAAATAAAAGATGTATTTTACTACCATACTCCTATTTCTCTCTAATAAAGGGAGCGACTTTTATCCCCATTTTCCTTCTTTCTCAATACTTTAAACGTGAAGAGAGGACGAACAATGTTCCGACATATTTATTTCCTCCGTCCACTGTTACTTGTTAACTTTTGAGTTTTCACGTTCTTTGAGAATTAATAAATGAAGTATATATTCTATCATAATATCCATATTTATTAGTGTAGTATAGTCTCAGTAACCTTAGAAAATGATTTGAAAATCAGCAATTAATGTGAAGGGTAAAATAAGAAGAAGAAAAATTTCTTTCTCTTGATATGTTAAAGTGGACAATTACTTTTGACTTTTCACGTTATTTAAGAATTAATTTGGTGATTTACGATATAGCATATATCTTTCTAATTTCGATTTCTTTTTAACAATTCTTTTTATTTATAATTGTTAATATAAAAAATTACAATGTAACTAATTTAGCCCTTATTAACATATTTCTTAATTAATTTTTTAAAAATATTTTATTAGTTTTGCTTTTGAAAAATCCAATATATACAACACAATGGTTCTTATGTTTGGATCTGAACAATTAATTAATTGAGATGGATATTAACTTGTTGGTATACATATGAGATATTAAAGAATTTAAAAGAAAAAATCTAGGATCAAAATATTAATTTTCCCTCACCTTCTTACTAATTTTTTTTTCCACATTAATGAACAACTTTCTTTGTCACGACAATGACAAATTTTTGAAAAATATTTACAAAATACAAACCTTAAAAACTGGTTAATTAAAACGAATAAACACGTTCGGCCCGTGCTAGTCTGATTCTAATTGCAAAGGCACGGGTAATTAATACCATATTACCACATAACCAAATTTTTTATTTTATTAATTTAGCAACTGTTTATAACTAACTTCTTTTCTATTTATTTTCGAATTAATTATTGCTCATTATGGTATTAAAGAAACGTCATTTATCAAGATGAAGTCGTCATTTTAATTACAAGTACAATTCAGATCAAATCGTTCTAACATTTAAAAAATATAAACTCGTACAAAAAGTTGAAACCAACTTCGTTATATGAAGTCACTTAATAAATAATTGTAGTAATTTTATATTATAATTGTTGAAGATTATATAATACTTCCCAGACAAGACTATCTACACCGGTATTATTAAATATTAAAAAATTGGTAACTATGGTACATAAAAGTAGGTTTTTGAACCTAAAAAAAAAAAGAAAATAATTTAAATGATGGTTATCTTTTAATGGTTTAGTACATTTGAAATTTGATTTGTGAATCATACACTATATATAGCATTCCTTATTGTATTTGTCAACTTGGTAATATGTTAAATCATAAATTACTCTCAGTAAAATGTCAAAACCAGAAAGAAAATATTCTCTTCAGAAATGTATAGCAAGTTTTGCATGTGGTGAAATAAATTTAAATTTAAGTTTAATTACCACAGTCGTTATAATTATTCGAGTTAATGAATGATGACCCAAGTAACTATTTTCTCTTTCTTTTTTGTTATTTGTATAAGCGTCACAGATAAAATTACTAAAATGATCTGTTATGTTTGGAATAGGTTTAAAATGACCCTTTAAGTATATTTGGTTCTCTAAGTGTGGCAAAAGTGGATGCTTTTGGTTTATGTTAATATTTAATAAACTTTGACTATTAAATAGATTTTATGAAAATTGCGGGACCTTTTTTTAATCAAAACACTAAGAAAGTGCTGTCAAATCTCATAAACCGCAATACCAAAAACTGTTCCAAATACCAAAATAGATTATTTTTTTTAAGTTGCACCACACTCCAAAAATAGTAGAACCTGCAAATTGCACCTCCAGATATGAAATTATATTAAATAATTTTTTTCATAACAACCTTTAAATCTAATAAACTAAAGTTTATTAAATATATTTGACAGAGCAAAATTCTCATTTTTGACAGATTTAAAAATCAAAATTGCTCAAGAAATAAATTTAGAAGATGACCATTTTCGACCTAGTCCAAACATTAGGACCATTTTGTCATTTTCTCTTTTTTTTTTTTTTTTTTTTTTAATATCCTCTTCTGTCTCAAATTATTTATCATTTTTTTCACGCCCCTTAAGAAAAGTTAATTAGGAGGGAACCTATTTACCTTATTTATGTCTAAGTTAAAATCTCTCTCTATTAAATGTTTACTCTATTTATGTGTCATTATCTCAATTAATGACAAAATTAATGTCTTGAACTTCTAAAATAATAAATAATTTAAGATAATCTTTTTTAGTAACCACGATTAATAATTTGAGACGGGGAGTACCAAAATTAAGTACAAACAGCATCAAACATAAGACCAGCAGTATATTCTCAAACAACCTTTTTCTCTATTCCAATGAGTAAAGTAAAAACTTAGCTATGAAAAGAAGTAGTAATTCCCAATAAAATACCCAAAAAAGCCTGTTTCACCATAGACTCCACGTCAGCATCTAGCAGTTAAACAATAACGAGGTGAAAAGTAAAGAAGAGCTAAATTTACCTTGGTTTCCCCAGCAAGAATGTTTCACTTTAAATTTTACTTATTATTATAATTCTTCTCATCTTTTAATAAAATTCACTTTAACAAATTAAATTAATTTGTGTAGTCTTAAAGGGGTCTGAGGAAGGCTTAGCTTTTTATGGAGGCATAGATGCTTTTAAGGGCAATACAACTATGTTTGGCAGTGATTGTGTGACCATGCTTTCACGCCTAAATTGAACAATATAATTTTCCCTACTAAAAATATCAATTGATATAGTATTTCTTTTAGTTTACTGCTCAGTATTTGAAATTCATTAGCCCAGTTAATTAAGATTTGCACCGATAAGGTCAGTAATAGGTAAAGTACTTCCAGCCTGAAAGTTTTCCATTCTTAAGGATTAAATATGAAACCTTTAATTCAGAATGAAAGGATCTCAACCATTTCATTACATCCTGTTAGTGATTATATGTTGTTTATATTTGTGGAGATGGGGAAGGTAATATACGTCCTTTTTTAAACATGAGGTAATGAAATTCTCTGATTCAAATAGAAGTTGCATCGAGAAAAGACTTATTAGAGATGATATTGTGTATGCGAACAAAGTTTCGCCTTGGTACTTAGAAAGAACATATATAAGTGTTGTAAGCCTTTTGGAGAAAATTGTGTGAACTTGACTCAAAGTAATAATATCACACTATATTAAAAGTATTTTTGAGTCGGTTGAACCCACAACTTGTACCAAGGCTAACTATTCGATGAGACGAGTAAAAATACAGCAAAGTAATGAAGTGATACTCAGTTTACTATCTTTACTATGCCAAAAGTAGCTTAAAGATGCACAAATTACGTGGCCATATATGCTTGGTCACATATGAAGATGCACAAATGAAGTGATACTCGGTGGCCATATGTGCTTGGTCACGTGGGTGTCACACAATGAATCTAAAAATTGATTTGTGGATCATCGAAATGTCCACCTGGAACTTAGGTTGAGGAGGGAAATCCGTAGATCATGATGATGAGCCAAATAAAACTTAGTTCAATACAAGTTGTTGGATATGCGAAAAAAGTTTTATATTACTAGTTTAAAACTTTGAAAAATTACATATAAGCTGTAGATTTACTCAAAATGAAGTAATACTTTTTTAGAATCACTCTACGCACTTTCACCAAATAAAAGAATATCACATATTTTTTCTATTATATATAAGCATGGAAGGAGGACCAACACAGCTTCCCATGCTTATACTAACAGCTTTAAAAATTGTACACTCAATGAATGCTTATACTAAAAGCTATATAACTTGTACTCTTTAACCAATTACTTTTTTTTATCTCACGTAGACATATGTCATAGTACTTAATATTTATTCTCTTATCATGTATAAACGTATGCACTTATTTATTTCCTAAGTGCATTTTTACTTGTTCACTTTTGACTTTTTACGTTCTTTAAGAATTAATAAATCCCACGTAGACATATGTTATAGTACTGAATATTTATTCTCTTCTTTACTTGGGCACATTACTTGACTTTTCACGTTCTTTAAAAATTAATAAATGAAGTACTCCATTCGTCCCATATTACTTGGCCACATTACTATACTTGAATTTTTACATTCTTTAAGAATTAATTAATAAATGAAGTACTCCCTTCGTCTCATATTACTTGGCCACATTACTATACTCGACTTTTCATATTATTTAAGAATTAATAAATGGAGTACTCCATTCGTCCCATATTACTTGGCTACATTACTAAAAATATATGTCTATTTTTCTATTAGATATTTTTCTTTATTTCTATTATATATAAGTGTGGTGAGTGGACGAACGCATCATAAAATGCTTGTAACACAAGCTTTACAAATTGTACACGCAATGAATACTTGTATCAAGAGCTATATAAATTGTACACTTCAACCAACTACTTTTAATTCCATGTGGACAATAAATTGGACACTTTAACCAACTACTTTTTAATTCCATGTGGATATATGTCATAATATTGAATATTTATTGTTTTCTCATGTATGCACCATCTGTGCACTTTTACTGTCCATGTTGATTTTTCTTCTTATTATTAATTTTACCCTTCACATTAATTACTCATTTTCAAATCATTTTTCAAGGCTACTGACGTTATACACCAATAAATATGAATATTATGGTAAAATATATACTCCCTCGGTCCCATATTACTTGCCCACTTTCCGTTTTACATGTCCGTTAAAAAATCATAAATAGAAGATATATTTTAATATCATACTCCTATCTCTCTCTAATAAAGGGAGCGACTTTTATCCTCATTTTCCTTATTTCTCAATACTTTAAACGTGAAGAGAGGACGAACAATTCTCCGACATATTTATTTCCTCCGTCCACTTTTACTTGTTCGCTTTTGACTTTTCACGTTCTTTAAGAATTAATAAATGGAGTATATATTTTATCATAATATCCATATTTATTAGTGTAGTATAGCCTCATTAGCCTTAGAAAATAATTTGAAAATCAGTAATTAAAGTGAAGGGTAAAATAAGAAGAAGAAAAGTTTCTTTCTCTTGATATGTTAACGTGGACAATTACTTTTAACTTTTCACGTTATTTAAGAATTAATTTGGTGATTTACGATATAACATATATCTTTCTAATTTTGATTCCTCTGTAACAATTCTTTTTATCTATAATTGTTAAAATAAACAATTATAATGTAACTAATTTACCCCTTATTAACATATTTTTTAATTAATGTAATAAAAATATTTTATTAGTTTTGCTTTTAAAAAATCCAATATATACAACACAATGGTTCTTATGTTTGGATTTGAACAATTAATTAATTGAGATGGTTATTAACTTGTCGGTATACATATGAGATATTAAAGAATTTAAAAGAAAAAATCTAAGATCAAAATATTAATTTTCCTTCACCTTCTTACTAATTTTCTTTTTACATCGATGAACAACTTTCTTTGTCTTGACAATGACAAATTTTTAAAAATTATTTATAAACTCAAACTTTAAAAACTGGTTAATTAAAGCGAATAAATATATTGCTAGTTATTAAAAATATTTGGTTACATTAGCCAAACAGATAATAAAAAGTTTACCATGTCAGAGAGAATTCCATTCACGGGACCTGAGTACTAGAGTTCTCTATATTTAAGAATCCTCCCTTTTGCCACTTCAATTATTAGTGCCATGCCATCATCAATTTGCGTTATCTTCTCCTGGTTTTTTATTTTCTTGACAATAAGAACTACTATTTAGGAAAGCTCAGCAAAATATTTGAACTCAAGGTTAAATTATCATATCGCCAATATCGCCTTTCACGGGTTCGAGCCGTGAAAGTAGTCATTAATGCTTGCATTAGGTTATGATGTCTACATCACACCTCTTGAGTTGCGGTCCTTTTTCAGACCCTGCTAACACGAGATGTTCTGTACACTGAGCTGCCCTATATTAGAGAAATTGTTTGAAGTCAAGGTTAAATTGACACGCTAAGTTAACTTTCAGCTAAATAAAATGAGTCATCTTATAAACAACTTATTAATTCTATAGTGCTTGTTTGAAAGCAGTCAAACAAATTACAATATTATTGATAAAAAAATTCAAAATGTCAACATCCACAAAACTAACACCAAAAGTTTTGGATAGTGGAGAGAAGACTGCATATGCGTACGTTTGTCAGCTATCACAACACAAATGCACAAGGCATTCTGTTGGATTTTTTTAATTTAATTTTGGGCTGTGCTAGTCAACAGCAAAATAAAGGTGGATTATTAAATAATTGTTATATAATACATGTGCCAACCTTTCACGAATCGAAAGGAGGGGTCCGGAACTAAAATGCCCAAAAAAAATAATATTTTGAACAAAAATACCCAAAAAAAAAAAAAGAAGTTATCAAAGTACCCATAACGCAGTAAAATACTGCGCTATAGCATTAACGGAGACGGAGCTGTTAAGTGCTATAACGCAGTATTTTACTGCGTTATAGATTTTTTTTTTTTTGGTACTTCTATAACGCAGTAAAATACTGCGTTATAGAAGTACCAATTTTTTTTTTCTTTCTATAACGCAGTAAAATACTGCGTTATAGAAGTACCAAATTTATTTATTTTTTGTATAACGCAGTAAAATACTGCGTTATATAAACAGTGCAAAAAAAATAAATATTGGCCAACTTTATTTTTTGCAATACTTAGTGTTATTTTCCATACTTTGACCAATAATTAGTCGCGTGTCAAGATTCCGAAACGTCAATATTTTATATAGAACCTCATATTTTTTTCTTCGTACAATAATGTAGGCTCAATACATCAAGGATACGTAAACGTTCGGATCGTCATGACCCAATACATCAAGGATACGTATACGTTCAGATCGTCATTTTAGGGGTTGAAAAGGTGCCCGAAGTAAGTTTTGTCCGCATAGATCTCGAAAAAATACGCAATTGAAAAAAAAAACACGTAAAATGGACGTCCGAGCGCAAAGTTATGACCATCTAAAGTTTGACGACTTTACAACTAGTTTTTGTCCCTATATTTTTTAGAATTATATTTATATTCAAAATAAAGTTATGTCTTGATTAAAAAATAACACGCTTAAATCAAAATCTTAAAAAATAAAACACCTTAAAGTTTTCAAACAAAACTTACTTCGGGCACCTTTTCAACCCCTAAAATGACGATCCGAACGTCTACGTATCCTTGATGTATTGGGCCTACATTATTGTACGCAGAAAAAAATATCAGGTTCTATATAAAATATTGACGTTTCGGAGGCTTGACACACGACTAATCATTGGTCAAAGTATAGAAAAAACACTAAGTTTTTTCAAACAAAACTTACTTCGGGCACCTTTTCAACCCCTAAAATGACGATCCGAACGTCTACGTATCCTTGATGTATTGGGCCTACATTATTGTACGCAGAAAAAAATATCAGGTTCTATATAAAATATTGACGTTTCGGAGTCTTGACACACGACTAATCATTGGTCAAAGTATGGAAAAAATACTAAGTTTTTTCAAACAAAACTTACTTCGGGCACCTTTTCAACCCCTAAAATGACGATCCGAATGTGTACGTATCCTTGATGTATTGGGTCTACATTATTGTACGCAGAAAAAAAAATCAGGTTCTATATAAAATATTGACGTTTCGGAGTCTTGACACACGACTAATCATTGGTCAAAGTATGAAAAATAACACTAAGTGTTGCAAAAAATAAAGTTGGCCAATTTTTTTTTGTACTGTTTATATAACGCAGTATTTTACTGCGTTATACAAAAAAAAATAAAAAAAATTGGTACTTCTATAACGCAGTACAGTATTTTACTGCGTTATAGAAAGATTTTTTTTTGGTACTTCTATAACGCAGTATTTTACTGCGTTATAGAAGTACCAAAAAAAATAAATTTTTTCTATAACGCACTAAAATATTGCGTTATAGCACTTAACAGCTCCGTTTCCGTTAGTGCGATAGCGCAGTATTTTACTGCGCTATGGATACTTTGGTAATTTTTTTATTTGTTGGGGTATTTGGTTCTAAATGTTTTTTTGGGGGGCATTTTGGTTCCGGACTCTCGAAAGGAGAGAGTTATTTTTTTTTATATGTATAAGGAAAAAGCACCAAACTAAAGCAATTTATCTATTTGACTTAGCTTATAAGTTGCTAAAAACAGCTTACAAACTGTTTTCAGTTTTTTTGAGTGTTTGAATGGCCAGCTTATAAGTCATTTTGTGCTTAAAATAAGCCTAAAAATATAAGTTGGCCCGTTTGGCTTAGCTTAAAAAAAGCAGCTTAAAAAAGCCAAACCGGCCCTAAGTCCAATTCTATCTCGTGGTAAGCTTAGTATTTACACATGAAGTTTCAGTATTTGGAAATATAATAACAATGACTTTAATATTTAAAAAAAATTGAGAAGTATTTCAAATGAAATACTGGTTCAGTATAGTTTTTTTGTTCTTCCTTCAAGTGAATTTATCGTCTAAACACAATTTTAGTATCTTTTTTTCTTCTCAAGTTCAATCAAATATTATTAAAACGCTGCTGATAGTTTTCAAATATTCGGATTAACTACACTATCTAATTTTAAGCTTCAATACGATGTAGATACTTTTGTCACACTATATTTCTAGTATTTAAATTAAATTAATATCATAAATTCTATGATCAATCAAATACATTAGTTATATGCATGCACATATAATTGCACTATATTTAATTAACGTGACGTATTACCACCAAAGGACGTAGTGCAGGGATGTTGCTGATCTTCTCATAATCAATGGTCTCGAGTTCGAGTCATAAGTATGGAAAAATCCTTGGTAGAGAGCGCTTCCACCGAATGAGCCCTACGCAGCCCGAATCAGAATTAGTCGGGCTCCAATGCAGTGGCGGAATTATGATTTTCACTAAGAGGGTTCAAAATTTGTAAAAGTGAACACACGAAAAAAATCAAAGGGGGTTCAACATCTATGAAATATACATAAAAAATAATTTTAACCCTATAGAAACTTTGTAATTTTTCGACAAAGTTCGGGTGATTCCCGTTGGCTATGCTTGGCTTCGCCCCTCTCCAATGCGAGTACCAAACACCGGATGGAAAAAAAATAAGGAAAATTTACTTGCCATAGCTACCTGTAAGACTTATTTATGAATAATAACTACCTTATTTTTTATTTAATTTTCGTAGCTTTATTTTTTCAAAATTACATTTCATAACTGGTCCAGTAACTTTTGAAATACATGTACCTCTCTATTCTCCATCACTAAACATTTAAGATTTATCATCTTCTCCAAACCCTAAAAAAAAAATTCCCTCTCCTCTCTCTCCTTCCCGTGACTACCGCCTCTCTCCCTCCCTTACTCTATCTCCAGCCTCTCTTCTCCTTCCCCTCACTTACCCCTCCCTCCCTTCTCTATCTCCACCACCCACGCCGCCGTTAACACCACCACCACTATTACTACCATCTCCATCTCCAAACTCGAAAAAACCCT
This sequence comes from Lycium barbarum, assembly GCF_019175385.1. Lineage (NCBI taxonomy): Eukaryota > Viridiplantae > Streptophyta > Magnoliopsida > Solanales > Solanaceae > Lycium > Lycium barbarum. The sequence continues at coordinate 4,374,073 of NC_083341.1, forward strand.
TAAGGTTCTAGTTCTTCAGATCTGAACTCCATATGCTTCTGTTCTATCACCTACCCTAGATCTCATTTTCTCTTACAAATCAGAAGAATCCTACAGTAGTAGCAGCAGCCATGATCGACGACGGAGTGAAAAAAAATAGCTCTAACAATGGTGGAAGACGACGGATTGAAGATTTATTAACTAGTCCAATTGAAAGTCTTTATCTCCGGATAACTTCCTTTTTGTAGCAACCTGAGACAACTCGCTTCTTTCCCATAAGAACACCATTGATGAGAGTTGTGGGGATTCATGCCCACCAAGTGTTTGATAAAATGTTTTCAGCATATTTTAGTGTATTAACAAACAGTACTTTTAATTTTCAGTATATTTCAGTACATTATTTCGCTGTATTTCAATGTATTTATCTTTTTTTTGGTGTAGATATAGTGAATGTTCCAAATATAGAGCCTATTTTTACTACACTTTGTTTTCACGACTTTTGTATTTCAATGTATTTCTGCATTATGTATTTCTAATTTATGAAACAGTTTCTGATATATTTCACTGTATTCCATTGTATATACGCATACTACAACTTTATATTTCTTAAACAATAAACCGTATTTCATTATATTTCAGTGAATATTTTTCTGTATTTAGAAGTTTTTAGATCTTTAGTTGTTTTTGAATTCAAAGAGTTTTGATTGTGATAAAAGTTGAGAGAGATTCGTGAGCTTTTATGGAAGAACAACTGTTATGCATGATTTATGGGAAGTTTTAAATTGAATCCCATAATTTTTTTTTTAAAAAAACTGTTCCATAAATAGGGCCTGATTTTACTCTTCAGTGATTTGTGTGAAATATGGTTGATTTAATTTGACTTATTATTTAAAAAGGAAAAGAATATTATGTTAAAAAAATATAGCCTATTTTTTCTCTTAGATTTTTTTTAAAAAAAATATGTTCCAAAAATAGAGCCTAAATTTACTCTAACGTGTTTTGTATTTCTCTGTATTTCGCTATATTTTACTGAATTTCAAAAATGCCAGATACAACTGAAATATAGCCAAAAGCAGCTACGAATTGTAAATCTTTAACTTGTAGCTATAACTAGTTAGAAACTATTAAAAGGTAGCTATTTGTGTAAGTTTCACAAAAAATAACGTATTGAGCAAAATGAGGGTGGACACGTGGTGGTGTGGGTATTGTAGGTTAATGGGCCCACCCAAGAGTAGGCCCATTTCTATGTAGGCCCAACGATGGTAAGTTACGCGTCCCATTACTAACATCTCCATCATATTACTGTAGAGCATTGACTATTCAACGTGACGGTAAACTGCCAGAAACTCTCATTGGTTTTCGTTGACACTTTTACTTCTGCTCGTTTTTTCTTGTAGTTGTTAGAGTAAGTTGAACATAACTAGGCTCAACTTAATTAATCCTAAGCACATGATGAAATTCACTTAGCACTCCTCTGGTCAAACTGATTCCATCTATTTCCTTTTAACATTATTAACGGAAAAAAAAAAAGATTTGATTATACACCTTTGATATACATATTTTTTGGGCTATTTATAATCTCTTGATCACTAAACAATCACTCTTAAGACAATTATTTTCAATATTTTGTATTACAAACTCTTGAAACATTGCATGTTGTGTCATCTCCTTACACATCTTTATTATTCTAATACACTGCATAATTCCACATTAAAAGTAAAAATAAATTTAAAAGGATAAAGAATTTAATTAAAACTGTGGCACTGAAGGTTGATCCAACATTCGGTAAGCCCCAATCCTGTGATTTTTGCTGATGCAATTCTTGGAAAATATCGCAACCCGCAGGGAATCCTTTACTATCAGAATTAACCTCTTCTTGAAGCAATCTTTTCCCGGAATTATTACTCACTAGATGAAAACCGTTATTTTGCAACTCTGCATTTTGATTCAGCGAGACATCTACCACTGAATATGCTTGGGAGGCTGGATTTTCAACAATGCTATTTCTTATCCCATTTGACGACAAAGGTTGTGACATGGACAATGGTGGCCGTGAAACTTGACCATTAGACGGTTGTTGTTGAGGCATATGCATTAATAGAGCGTTACTTTGTTGCATTCTGGGGCACCCTTGCATATTCACAGCCACAAAGGACTGGTGCAAGTCTGCTAGCTGCTTCGGTTCCATGATCGTTGGGATCCCATGAAGCAAGTTAATTTGCTTATTGCTATTATTTAATTGTTGTTGTTGTCCCTCTGGAAATCTCAACTTGGGATTTTCAAAGCTGAAAAGGTTTCTTTGATCTACTAGAGGCATAGATATGGCGGACTGACCGAGCGTAGCTGCCTGAGGGGTAGCAAGACTTTGCGCTGGTAATTGACCGGTGGCAGCTAAAGCCTGAAGCTCAAGCCCGTTGAAAGAAGTCATCGTCCCGTATGTCGCTTCGGGGTGTCCCATGAACGAGTTATTCAGTCCACTCAGATGCTGTGATACACCGCTCAACCTCCTGAGGTACAGCCGATATTTCTGCATTTACATGATTACCACCAATAAGTGCTTTACTAAGAAACTATAGAAATATTATGAGAAAATGACAAAAACAGTCCCTCATGTTTGAGAGTAGGTTCAAGATAGTCCCTAAGTATGCATTGAACAGTTCTGGTCCTTTAAGTTTGCCAAAAGTTAATACTCTTAGTCTCCGTCAGTTCATAATTAAAGGACGAAAAAGGGACTATTTTGAACCTACCCTCAAACATAAGGGACCACTTTTGTCATTTTCTCGAAATATTATCAACTAAATGTTGCAAAACAAACATGAAGTCTTCCACTAATAAACTAATTGTGCACGACAACATGAATTCTTGAAAAGGGAAGAAATAAAGTTGCTCAGTACCTGAAGGTGACTAGCAACATTTTCTCTGGTTAGCCCGGGAACATTCATCAGTTCAAGAATTTTCTTGGGAACAGCCTCTGAAATCATAAACAGAATTGGCAATGAAGAATAGAGTAGTAAGTATCTAGAATACACGTAAACATTCTTAGGTAAAAGACACTGCACTACAGTTAGAATAAGCATGTTGGATGAAGAAAAGTTGCAAATGTTAAACTAAACCTCACATAAAAATTTAAAGGAATGTGAAATATTAAGGACACTGGAGAGAAGAGAAGTGAACGTTATTCTTGTGATACCAACTAGCAATATCACTAAGAAGTCAAACATCTTCCAATCATATCCCGGATTTATAGAACCTTGAACATTTTATTTTATCAGTGATGGTTAAGAATAAACAGAAACTGCAATAAAACTAGGGTATAAATCTAGCAGAGACAAAAGAACGCAAGGTGATTCTTCCCATCCGCCTAAGCATTGGTGGACAGAGTAACATGGTAGTTGTGGTAGTACGATGTACAAGTACCCCGTGGATTGAGTCGAAGTGTGAGTAAGCTGGCCCGGACACCACGGTTATAAGACAAAAAGTCTAACTTCTTGAAATAATAGTAATCAGTCGAGCACTGATCTAAAATGCAATTCAAGTACTAACTTAAACATATTTGTGCTTTACTGCAATTGAGTAATCTGTTCAAAGTTTCCCTACTTAGTATCTGCAAGGGTAAAAGAGGAGCAACTAAAAGGACATGAAGGAAGCTAGCATGTTAACAATGTAATGGTGTCAACTTAACCTCGCACCCTTCTGAAGAGGAGCGAAATGGACAAATATTCTACATGGTAAAATCGCAAAAAAAGATGGAAAAGACATGTTATATCGGTATATCAAGGTCTACTAAGCACAAAGTTAAATCATCTGGGAAGTAGGATACATAGCTCTATTGATTAGTATGTATTACTTGAATGAGGTTTCTCCATCCCAACCCTAAAAACCGAGAACAAAGGAGAAGCAGTATAATAAGGGATAAATTAGGCAAGGGTTAAGTCAGTTGGTAAGAACTCTTAAGTCAGGTGGTACGAACTCTTTTTACCAGGTATAACGCCAAATATTTCTACCCATTTTCCCTGACAAAAATGACAGGGAAGAACTCTTCTTTCAGTTCTAAAGGTCATAAATATGCATACACTCCGCTGGACCTGAAATACCCCCAAGTACACAGAAATTTGGAAAAACAGCGACATGGAAATATTAAGGCAAACAAATGGCAAGCGAAGTAAATGGTCCATACTATCAATTCCAAGTTGATTGACAGCTTGTACAAACTGTTGATGATGGTCGACCGACCAAACCACACGTGGCTTCTTTAATGTGGATGAATCATCCCTTTCTTCGTTTTCATCTTCCTCCTCTTTCCTTCTCTTTGAGATTTTCCAGTTCCCTTCGTTAGCTGAAGATGAATAATCAACATCTTCTGGTGGTTTCTGCTGTCGATCTCCATTATCTTCTACGCTTGTTGACTGATCAAAATCTCTGTCCTTGGGAAACTCGTGCTTCTTTTTACGAATCACATGCTGCCAAATGTTCTTCAATGCCTCGATGCGCACCGGTTTGATCAAATAATCACATGCACCGTGAGTAACCCCTTTCATAACGACATCCTTACTGTCATCCGCAGACATCACTAGCCAATGACAAATCAGAAATCAGATCCCATCAATTAGTACCGCATCAGCAGTTCCAAAACTTGAAAAAAATACTATAGTTTTTATGAAATGAAACGAGATACTCACTTATAACAGGCAGGTCCATTTCCACAACAACATGCTCGAGAAGTTTGAAACCATCCATGTCTGGCATGTGGACATCACTAATAACGATGTCGAAACCATTTCTGTTTTCCCGGAGCATTGATAATGCAATCTCCGCTCGATTAGACTTGGTGACTGGAAGAAGCACAAAATTGGAATAAATTATGAGGGGACACAATGAATAATCAAATGAAAGAGTTCACTTGACCCTAAAAGTTAATTGGGGAAGTTTAAGGTTCTTGATAAACAAGTAAATAGGAGATCCAACAACAAATGTTCTTTCACCATGAATTTCCCAACCTATCATTTCCAGATCTCACGAAGATCAAATCTTATATTGCTCATACTCTTTATTGGTTTATCAAATCCTTAGTTCAATAGATTTTTGAACTCCAAATAAACCAAATAAATTAAGCACAAAAACACATCCTCTATCCTCTCCACAAACTCAAATTCACCATATAAAAAAAGAAAAAGAAGAACAAAGACTTGAACTTTAATAAACTACGGAGCACCAAGAGAAGGTCAATAAGAGATCTAATAAAAAATCTTCTTTCATCATGAATTCACAACCTATCATTTCCAAATCTCATATAAATTTCACTATTTATTGCTTTATCCTATCTTACAAATCCTTAATCCAACAGATTTTTGAACTCCAAATTAAGTCAAAGACACATCCTCTATTCCACATGCTCAAATCCGACAAAAAAGAACAACAAAGACTTGAACCGTACTACAACGAATAAGCACCTAGAAAAGGTCAACTCTTAAAAAAACAAACTTTAAAGTACCATTCTTGATTTACAAAATTGCAAGTAGTATATAACATCAAAAATTTTAATTACCTTCATAGTGACACTTCCTAAGCATCTTTTCCAAGATCCTAAGACAAGGAGGATCGTCATCAACAACAAGTACTCTTAAACCTGCTGGAAACTGTCGGTCTGAAACTCTAGAAGGAGCAGTACCAAGATTCATGTTTTCTTTCAATTTTTTTTTTCAACCAAATTTACATGTAAATATGTAATGAAAAGTGGGAAAAAAAAATACCCTTAAACAAACAGGAACAAAAGTATCTTAAAAGTTAGTAGTACTAGTACATATCTCAATTGGTACATCCAATCCATATGGAATCATATCAGTAAGAAAATTGTAAAGAGAGACAAGGAGAATTTTTATTTATTTTAAATAAAGTTTTTTTTTTTTTTTTTGGGTTTTAAGAGAAGAACAAAAAGAGGAAACAAGGGAGATTAAATCAAAATTTATATATTTTTTGTCTATGTCAAACCTTTTTATGGTTTATCTTGTAATAATATTATTTAAAAATTTTATGGTTTACACTCTAGCATACCCAGATCTCACGATGTTTGTTGTTGTTTATTTAAAATTTTGGAGTTGTGTTATATTATAATTTTTTCAAAGAATATTTGGTGTTTTTTTTTTAAAAGATTATTTGGTTATTTGAATGTATTAAAAATGAAAAATATGAAAATAAAGTTTTAATTATTTTTTAAAATTTTAAATACAATTTTAAATTATATTTAGAATTTTCATGCTCAATCGCTGACTTTCAATTAAAGTGAAACAATTTTTTGAAAAAAGTGAAAAAATTCTGATGGCCAAACGGTCCTTAATACACCAATTTTATTATTATATTTTTTAAAATATATTTTATTTTAATAAATTATTATTGTGGGGTCTCTCTAGTGAGCGTGGATCCAGCTCATGTATGAGCTTAACTAACCCCACACCAGCTAAAATTATTTTTGTATTTTTTTTAAATAATTAGTAATATTTTAATTATTGTTTGTGGATTTACGTAATAGACCATTATCTAAAAAATTTATGTTTGGTTAGTTTTTATAAAGAATATTTATATTTTTTAAAAAAGAATATTTAATTATTTGAATGTATTGAAAGTGAAAATAAAATTTTAACTATTTTTTAAAATTTTAAATATAACTTATACAACTTCAAGTTATATTTAGAATTTACACATCCAGATGTTGATTTCAACTAAAGTGAAATAATTCTCATGGCCAAACGGTCCTTAATGCACCAAGTTTATATTATATTTTTAAAATATTTCTTTTGTTTTTCTTGTTTTTAAAAAAATTATTATTGTGGGGTCTTTCCATAGAGCGTGGATCCAGCTCATATACGAGCTTAACTAACCCCACACCAGCTAAAATTATTTTTGTATTTTTTTAAAATAGTAAGTAATATTTTATTATTGTTTGTGGATTTACGTAATAGACCATTATCTGAAAATTTATCTTGCTGTAACCTTTTAGGGTCTATTAGACTATATTACCATTGTTGTGAATTTGAAGTTCCCACATCGCTCGCACACGGGATTGTGTGCGTGCTTATAAGCTGGGCCTGAAGCCTTTACTTGTATACGCGTTTGAAAACCGTGAGGGGCCAGAAGTTCCCAAAGCGGATAGTTTATACAAGTGAGCTATGGTGCCTGGTGGCCCTCCTCCTTCGTATACGCGTTTTAAAGCTGTGAGGTGCGCCAAAGCGGACAATATGTACAAGCAGTTTATAACACGTTATCAGCACGATGCTCGCGATGAAGGGGTGTGTTGTGAACTTGAAGTTCCCACATCGCTCGCACACGGGATTGTGTGCGTGCTTATAAGTTGGGCCTGAAGCCTTTACTTGTATACGCGTTTGAAAACCGTGAGGGGCCAGAAGTTCCCAAAGCGGACAGTTTATACAAGTGAGCTATGGCGCCTGGTGGCCCTCCTCCTTCATATACGCGTTTTAAAGCCGTGAGGTGCGTCAAAGCGGATAATATGTACAAGCAGTTTATAACAACCATGTTATTTTAGTAGTCATTTTCTTATTTGTTCTTTAACTATTGTAAAATTAATGGTTAGAGCGGTTGAGTTGTCAAACATCGTGCGAAAGTGAATATATATTTTACTATAACATTTGGGTGTAATTTTATTTGACGTCATTTTTTGTGTCGTTACTGTTTACGGGCTCAATCTCACTTTAAGAAACGTAAAGAAATTAAAAAGATCGGTGTTTAATGTTGATATTTAAGATTTAAGTCCTCATCTTGTGGACGATAGATAAAATAGTATAATACTTGTAATAATTTGTGACTTACAATTTAAATATGTAAATTTTTAAATCTTGTGATCTTTAACGATAAGTATGTATATCATTTTAACGTATAAGCTTAATAGCCTGTTTGGCCAAGCTTATTTTCCCCCTAAAAGTACTTATTTTTTCAATAAGTGCTTATTTGAAAAAAAGTGAGGTGTTTGACCAAGCTTTTGGGAGGAAATAAGTGCTTCTGGGGAGTACCAGAAACAGTTTTTCAGAAGCTAAAAAAACAGCTTTTGCCCAAAAGCACTTTTTTGAAAAGTACTTTTGAGGAAAATACAAATAAAAGCACTTTTTAAAAGTTTGGTCAAACACTAATGACTGCTCAGAAGTACTTTTTTAATTAATTGGCCAAACACAAACTGTTTTTTGCCAAAAGTGCTTTTTTGAAAAATACTTTTTAAAATAAGCTAATTTTAAAAGCTTGGTCAAACAGGCTATAAATATGTTATGTGATAAATGCCTTTTGGATGAGACAGAATGTTATAATTAAAGACTTACTAAATATATAAAAATATCATGATTTTGTAACTAGACTAAAAAGGGAAATAAAATATAAAAATTAAAACGCATGGAGGATGTACTTATGTTAATTCCAAATCACGGTTTTCATCAAACCCTTATACTTGTATAATAGTTACCTTATGGATTATTTAAGCTAATTAATTAGTCAACACCTTTTTGCAAATTCATTCCTTAGTTCGTCTTATACACCTTTACTTCATCTAGTTTTTTCTTATAGTTGTTAGAATAAGTTGAATATAATTAGGTTCAACTTAATTAATGTTAAGCACATGATGCAATTCACTAATTACTTAGCACCCGTCTGGTCAAAACTGATTCCATCTATTACCTTTTAACATTATTAACAAAAAAATCAAACAAGAAAAGATTTGATTAAACAACTTCGATATACATACTTGTAGCGCGATTTGCAATCTCCTGATCACTAAACAATCACTCTAGAGACAATTATTTTCAATATTTTGTATCACAAACTCTTGCAACATTGCATGTTGTGTCATCTCCTTACACATCTTTATTATTCCGATACACTGCATAATTCCATATTATAAGCAAAAATAAATTTAAAAGGATAAAGAATTTAATTAAAACTGTGGTCTACAATGATATTCAATTGAAACATAATTTATTTGGTCCCAAGAAAATAATATAATTAGCTTGGTCTCTCGAGTTAATTAGCTGTCTGGTTTGACAAATCCTTTTTGATTATTCGTCTGATTCTAATGGCAAAGGCACAGCTAATTAATACCACATAAGCAACGGGTTTAATTTATTAATTTAGCAACTGTTGATAACTAACTTCTTTTCTATTTATTTTCGAATTGCTCATTATGGGATCAAAGAAACGTCATTTATCAAGATGAAGTCGTCATTCTAATTAGAAGTACAATTCAGATCTAATTGTTCTAACATTTAAAAAATATAAACTCGCAGAAAAAGTTGAAACCAACTTCGTTATATGATGTCACTTAATAAATAATTGTAGTAATTTTATATTATAATTTTTGAAGATTATATAATAATTCCCAGACAAGACTATCTACACCGGTACTATTAAATATTAAAAAATTGGTAACTATGGTATATAAAAGTAGGTTTTTGAACCTCAAAAATAATAATTAAATGATGGTTATCTTTTAATGGTTTAGTACATTTGAAATTTGATTTGTGAATCATACACTATATATAGTATTCCTTATTGTATTTGTCAACTTGGTAATATGTTAAATCATAAATTACTTTCAGTAAAATGTCAAAACCGGAAAGAAAATATTCTCTTAAGAAATGTATAGCAAGTTTTGCATGTGGTGAAATAAATTCAAATTTATGTTTAATTACCATAGTCGTTATAATTATTCGAATTAATGAATGATGACCAAAGTAACTATTTTCTCTTTCTTTTTTGTTATTTGTATAAGCGTCACAGATAAAATTACTAAAATGGTCTGTTATGTTTGGAATAGGTTTATGTTAATATTTAATAAACTTTGACTATTAAATAGATTTTATGAAAATTGCGGGAACTTTTTTTAACCAAAACACTAAGAAAGTGCTGTCAAATCTCATAAACCGTAATATCAAAAACTATTCCAAATACCAAAATAGATTATTTTTTTTAAGTTGCACCACACTCCAAAAATAGCAGAATTTGCAAATTGCACCTCCAGATGTGAAATTATATTAAATCATTTTTTCATTGTTACTGTTAAATCTAATAAACTAAAGTTTGTTAAATATATTTGACAGAGCAAAATTCTCATTTTTGACAGATTTAAAAATCAAAATTGCTCAAGAAATAAATTTAGAAGATGACCATTTTCGACCTAGTCCAAACATTAGGACCATTTTGTCATTTTCTCTTTCTCTTTTTTTTTTAATACCCTCTTCTGGCTCAAATTATTTATCGTTTTTTTTCATGCCCCTTAAGAAAAGTTAATTAGGAGGGAACCTATTTACCCTTATTTATGTTTAAGTTAAAATCTCTCTCTATTAAATGTTTACTCTATTTATATGTCATTATCTCCATTAATGACAAAATTAATGCATTAAACTTCTAAAATAACAAATAATTTAAGACAATTTTTTTCAGTAATCACAATTAATAATTTGAGACTGGGGAGTACCAAAATTACGTACAAACAGCATCAAACATAAGACCAGCAGTATACTCTCAAACAACCTTTTTCTCTATTCCAATGAGTAAAGCAAAAACTTAGCCATAAAAAGAACCAGTAATTCCCAATAAAATACCCAAAAAAGCCTGTTTCACCATAGACTCCACGTCAGCATCTAGCAGTTAAACAATAACGAGGTAAAAAGTAAAGAATAGCTAAAGTTATCTTGGTTTCCCCAGCAAGAATGTTTCACTTTAAATTTTACTTATTATTATAATTCTACTCATCTTTTAATAAAATTCACTTTAACAAATTAAATCAATTAATTATTTAGTGAAGTCTTAAAGGGGTCTGAGGATGGCTTAGCTTTTTATGGAGGCATAGATGCTTTTAAGGGGCAATACAAATATGTTTGGCAGTGATTGTGTGGCCATGCTTTCACGCCTAAATTGATAAATATAATTTTCCCTACTAAAATTATCAATTGATATATATTTCTTTAAGTTTACTGTTCAGTGTTTGAAATTCATTAGCCCAATTAATTAAGATTTGCACCTATAAGCTCAATAATGGGTAAAGTGCTTTCTATCTAAAAGTTTTCCATTCTTAAGTATCAAACATGAAACCTTTAATTAAGAACGAAAGGATCTCAACCATTTCATTACATCCCGTTAGTGATTATATATTGTTTATCTTTGCGGAAATGGGAAGGTAATATACGTCCTTTTTTAAACATGAGGTAATGAAATTATCTGATTCAAATGGAAGTTGCATTGAATAGACTTATTAGAGATGATATTGTGTTTCGAATAAAGTCTCACATTGGTACTTAGAAAGAACATATAAAAATGTTGTAAGCCTTTGGGTGAAAATTGTGTGAACTTGACTCGAAGTAATAATATCACACCATATTGAAGTATTTTTGGATTAGTTGAGCCCACAACTTGTATCGAGGCTAACGATTTGACGAGACGAGTAAAAATATAGCAGAGTAATGGAGTGATACTCGGTTCACTATCTTTACTCCGCTAAAAGATGCACACAAATAATAAAAAAGCTAGCTTTAGGCTTTGGTGGCCATATATGCTCGTTCATGTGGGTGTCACACAATGAATCTGAAAATTGATTTGGAAAAATACCCACGTGAAACTTAGGTTGAGGAGGGAAATCCGTAGATCGTGATGATGAGCCACATAAAACTTAGTTCGGTAGAAGTTGTTAGATGTGCAAACAAAGTTTTATATTAATAATTTAAAAACTTGAAAAATTACATGTAAGGTGTGGAAATGCTCATAATGAAGTAAAACTTTGTGAGAAACACTTTACGAACTTTCACCAAATAGAAAAATATCACATATTATTACAAAATTTGCGTTACATTAGCCTAGCTGATGGAGTATTAAGTTACACATGTCAGAGAGAGTTTCATTCACAGGACTTGAGTACTAGAGTTCTCTGTATTTAAGAATCCTCCCTTTTGCCACTTCAATTATTAGTGCCATGCCATCATCAATTTGCATTATCTTCTCCTGGTTTTCTGTTTTCTTAACAATAAGAACTATTTAGGAAAACTCAGCAAAATATTTGAACTCAAGGTTAAATTATGATATCGCCTTTCACGGGTTCAAGCCGTGGAAGTAGTCATTAATGCTTACATTAGGTTATGATGTCTACAACACACCTCTTGGGATGCGGCCCTCTTCCAGACCCTGCTAACACGAGATGTTTTATACACTGAACTGCCCTATATTGGAGAAATTGTTTGAAGTTAAGATTAAATTAACACGCTAAGTTAAATTTCAGTTGATTAAAATGAGTCATCTTATAAACAACTTATTAATTCTATAGTGCTTGTTTGAAAGCAGTCAAACAAATTACAATATTATTGATAAAAAAATTCAAAATGTCAACATCCACAAAACTAACACCAAACGTTTTGGATAGTGGAGAGAAGACTGCATATGCGTGCGTTTGTCAGCTATCACAACACAAATGCACAAGGCATTGTGTTGGATTTTTGGGTTGTGCTAGTCAATAGCAAAATTAAGGTGGATTATTAAATAATTGTTATATAATACACGTGCCAACCTTTCACGAATCGAAACGAGAGAGTTATTTTTTTATATATATATATAAGAAAAAAACACAAACCTAAAGCAATTTATCTATTTTTGTGCAGAGTATGGGTTCAGGAAAATAGCTACTATATGATATTTAGAATTTGGAAGAGAAATATAAATAATTCAACCCAATTAGCTGAATATTTAAGTGTAAAGTTCCAATTCTATCAAGTGTTAAGCTTAGTATTTACACAAGTTGAAGTTTCAGCACTTGGAAATGTTGGTTTGATCATTGTTAGTTCCTAATAATAATGACTTTAATATTTAAAAAAAATTGAAAAGTATTTCAAATGAAATACTGGTCCAGTATAGTTTTTTTTTGTTCTTCCTTCAAGTGAATTTATCGTCTAAACACAATTTTAGTATCTTTTTTTCTTCCCAAGTTCAATCAAATATTATTAAAACGCTGCTGATAATTTTCAAATATTCGGATTAACTACACTATCTAATTTTAAGCTTCAATGTGATGTAGATACTTTTGTCACACTAAATTAAATTAACATCATAAATTCTATGATCAATCAAATACATTAGGTACATGCAGTTATGCACATAATTGCACTCATATTTAATTAAGGTTACGTGTTACTACCAAAGGATGTGGTGCAGGGATGTGGCTCATCTTCCCATAATTAATGATCTCGAGGTCCAATGATCTCGAGGTCAAGTCCTAAGTATGAAAAAATCCTTGATATGAAGCGGGTAGGGAGCGCTTTCACCGAATGAGCCCTACGCTGTGGGAATCAGAATTAGTCGGGCTCCAATGCAGTGGCGGAATCAAAATTTTCACTAAGAAGGTTCAAAATTTATAAAAGTGAACACACGAAGAAGTCAAAGGGGGTTTAACATCTACAAAATATATATAAAAAATAATTTTAACCATGTATAAACAGTGTAATTTTTCGACAAAGTTCGGATGAATCCCCTTGGCTATGCCCGGCTCCGCCCCTGCTGCAATGCGGATACCGAAAACCGAATGAAAAAAAAAGGTGACGTGTTGAGCAAAATGAGGATGGACACGTGGTGGTGTGGGTGTTGTAGGTTAATGGGCTCACCCAAAAAGAAGCCGATTGTGACAGAAGTAAGTGGGCCAAGAGTTGGTCCACTTCTATGTAGGCTCAACGATGGTAAGTTACGTGTCCACTTACTAATGTCTCCATCATATTATTGTAGAGCATTGACTAATCAACATGACAGTAAACTGCCGGAAACTCTCATTGATTTTTTCAATTTGGTGGGAAAAAAGTTTAGTGATTGAGTCTCAATAAGTTACACTCAAAATCTATTTTTATCCTCTCAATTTTCTAGTTTTTATGTTTTATTTTTTATGTAACATATCATGTGCTTGTTTACATCCTTTTTCCTCAACCAAAAAAAAAAAAAATCGATAAGCGATACTATTGGAATGTGTTGAATCTTCAATGAACTTTTATAAACACTTCAGATTGATTTTGAGAAAGAATCTCTCGTGGATCTCTCATTTCTTGTTATAGAACTTTGGAAAAGACTATTTAATTATCATTTTTTATGATCGATTTTACCATTTTTGCCTCACAAGTAGCGGTATACTCATAATAGGAAGACGTAGGAATATAGAGGGGAAAATTATAATAAGTCGTTTATTCTCAAGAAGCACTGAAATAAAATAAAAAATAAAAAAAGAGAAGGGAATCAATAGAAAGCTGTCTGACCTCGCTATCTTTCTATGAGGCTATACCTCCAAAGAAAGAGATCAAAGTCAAGCTAGAGTTGATGGCCTGATTGTCCGTAATTAAACACATGAGAATATCGGACAATAAAAAACTATTATATCTTGTTGAAAGTTGGCATTCTTCATTATATATATCTTTAATTGAATTATGCAACTTTCTTGAAATGGGGGCTAATACAGTATCTACATACAAAATTCCCTAAAAGTAGTCGATCATTGGAAAAACAAATAATATTGTATTAAATTCACCATACATACCTATTTTAATTTTCACATTATTATTCAATGGCAATAATTACTACATTATACCTCTATATAATAAATAATAGAGCTTTTTATTCTAATTAATCATGTTTAGATTTGCAATCGTAGGTATTTGCTTATTATTGATTTTTTAGAAGATATACTGTAACAAAGGGGAATAGTATTGACATGGTGTAGTGTAATTCCCACATGCATTGATATAGGAGTTCATTATAGAAATAAAAGGGAAGTATGTTTCAGAATTAATCTAAATATCTAAGATAATAAAGATATAACTTCATAACATAACCCTAATAGAATAGTTCTCTTCATACATAGTGCACATGCTTCTTTTTAACGAGATCCCAAAGGATAAAGATAATTTGCCAACTCCCCAAAATGGGTCCTCCACAGGACCCATATTCATAGCACATATATACAAGTGGATTACTCACATGATTATTTTTAATGTAAATCATGCATGGTTGAAGAGGTTCATGATTTGAACTTAAAAGAGTCTTATGATGTCTCATATACAAGCTAATTCGAGAAACTGTTCTCCCAAGAGACTTTCTTAAAAGTAGACATATAAAATTTTGTAATTGGTGACTGCATATTTATCCTGAATTCTATTTTAAGATTTACTATGGCATAAAATTGACATCGATAGAGAGAGGTGAAATCGAACATTTTTTTAATGCGGATTTCCCTTCAAATTGGTGATCTTTAATTTTTGCCCTTCGCCTAATACCTCAAGGTTCTGGGTTAGAACCCCAGCTCAGCTAAAAAAAAAAAAGAAAGAAATTTCGCAAGGTAGAGTTTTGCATGGTAGAATTTTGAATGCAAAACTCTACCTGGAGGAAGAGTTTTGCATTCAAAATTCTGCCTGAGGCCTAACTTTGCTAGTGTCTTGCAGTTTTTTTTTTTAGACTGAATCAAATTTTAAACTCTAAATCTCATCGCGTTAGGCGAATGACAAAAATTAAACAGCAAAGGCATTCCTGCGAATCGCCCGATTGAATGTACTTGGTGTGACATGTGTGCGACCCAAATGGGCTGTATAAGGCCCACAAATAATAGGCTTTGATTGGTCTGTCAGCTTGAAAAAAACCTGGGCTGTGGGTCCGATGAATGAGGCCCAAATGATTAGTTGGACCTCTCACCAGCGGCGGTGCATTTGACGCGGATTCCCTTCAAACGCACTGGTCTTTAATTTCACTTTTTTTGCGCGGATTGATCTTCAAAGGTATTGTCTTTAATTTTTATTCTTCACCTAAAAACTCATGAGTTTCGGGTTTAAATTTTCACTCAGTTAAAAATTAAAATAAAATAAAATCGCAAAGCAGAGTTTCGTAGCAAAATAGGCCTATTCGGGGCTTTTTTTTTCCACTTTGCAAGACAGACCTAACTTTTACCCGAATAAGCCTTCTTTGCTACTAAACTTTGCCTTGCGATTTTTTTTTTTTACTGAATCGGGGTTGGAACCTAGTACCTCGGGGTATTTAGGCGAAAGACAAAAATTAAAGACCAGCAATTTGAGGGGAAAAAATTAAAGACCACCACCCGAATAAGGGTAATCGTGCAAATTGCCCCTTTAATTTCCCCCCTTCTACTTATTTAGTGAAAATATCCGGACTGCTTTGCAAGATATAATTTCTGTAACACTTTTATCTTCGGAAACTGAACTTTTGCTATGCTCGGCATAAATTTTGTAGGAATTAAGTTATGCAGCATAAGTTTTGTAGTATTTTTTAGATTATGTCGAATGTTGAAAGTTTTGCCTTATCCGGCATAATTCATATGGATGTTATGATACATATGTTGAAGTTGAACATAAACTGTGCCGAGCGAAATCTAATATTATGCCCCTTTTCAGATTATGTTGAATGGTGAAAGTTTTGCGTTGTGAGAAATAACTTGTGGGATGTTCTGATACATATGTCAAAGCTAAATATGAACTTTGGCGAGCGAAATCAAAACTTAAGTCGCACCAAATTAAAAACACTGAAGAGCAAAAATTAAAGACCACCCTAAAATAGGGGCATTTGTGCGAATGACCCACGACAACGAGCTTCATTAAGCAGAAACAAGATTAAAAAAAAAAAAAAAAAAGGGAAACTTATTAATCCTAAATAATTTTATATCTAGATATAATTGAACTCCTTATGTCACAGGCAGATAGAATAATAGAGATCTACTGTGTTTTTTATTAGAGTCACGAACTTATTGCATCGTTTTTAAAGAGAAAATTTTGATGCTTGTTATACTCCTAGTTCACCCCCAACTCGTTTTTTTCATGCCGTTCAAAATATGCCTATTCGATTTGACTCTGTGAGGAATTAAAAATTTGATGATGTTATAGTATCTTTTTATATTTGGGAAAGAAACCACTTGGTGCAAGTATAATGTTTGAGTTAAATAGAATATTTTGACATATAATTCCATCACTAATCCACGCTAATTCGTCGCTAACTAGAATTAGCGATGAATTTGAATTTATCCTTTGCTAATTTTTTCTTTCTAGTAAATAACTTTGTTAGTTTAGACTTATTTCATGTGTACTTAATTGTGCTTTTTGGTAGTTGTTTCTTGGTACCACTTTTTGTATTGCATTTAATTTACTTGTACCTTTGAAAAGTTACATTTTGTAGTCAAAGATTTAATAGCATTTTCAGTCAATTGGAGGACATATATCTGAGAGAATAAGCCAAGTACTCTAACAGTGAGATATGATCACGAGGGCCAAAAATCATATAAGACTATATACTAAGACAAAGTAAGATATCATTTCATGACAATAGTATGCAAATTTCCTATTCATGATACCGTAGAACAGTTATTGTTTAATTGTTTTGTCTGAAGGAATCTATATGAAAGTACGTTTGTGTTATTACACATATGATGTTAGATATATAAACTAACATTTCATGAAATGAGTGTGATTTTATTATACGTATATATATATATATATATATATATATATATATATATATATATATATATATATAGTTCAAGCTACTGAAAATAATGAATTCAGTTAAACCTACTTTGTCTCTTGATTTTGGGTACCAACTAGCCTTGGCTTTACAAAATGGAGTGTCTCTGTGAAGGAGCAAATGAGAATATTAGCTAAGGACACAAAGAATATGGATTATTAATTTAAAGATATCGATTTGTAAATGTAATTATACTGGGTAATTAAATAAAAAAAGTAAATGTCTTTGAAAGAGGAGGCTAGTAAAAGTTTTTCGGCTTATGTCTCAAATTTTCTGGTTCGTCATTCAACATTGTACTATTAATAACAATTCAGAAAAGTCATATTAATAAGTCGGTCCATTTCCGTATTGGACCATGGCACTGTAAAGCAACATATGGTCAAAGAATTTTCAAAATTCAACATTCAAAAATTGCATAATCTTTCTCATTAGCATGAGTTGGACTTTTGCTTTTCTGGTTAAAAAAAGACTAGCGTTCACATTACTATATCTACATCGAAGATATTTAATCTTACATGTATAATGTAATTTTTCAACGAACAGAGTTGGAATGAACGTAACTCTTTCCCATCCCTTTAGCTTCGCCTTTGGTCCAGATAAGTTTGCGCGTATGACTATTTCACTTGATACTTGTTACCTCCCGCCTGCAAATGAATTGAGTAACTTTGTCTGTCAAGACTTAAGCAGATGAGAAAAAATCACCTACCGTTTTTTGCCTTTTTCTGAAATTTAAACTCCGATCTTTAATGATTTTTACTCATTTCATTGATGGCTATACCACAATCTTGTGTACAACTCGATCAAAACTTTAGGTTCCAAAAGAAGACTAAATTTAAAAAAACGCAACTTAATTCCTCGTGTTCAAATTTGAATCAAGGTCATTAAACGCCAACCATACATTTTGTTGAGTTTAGAATATTAACCAAAAATTTCCATGCTAGGCTATATGTATGCCAATTCGTGTTTAACCAAATAACCATCATACAATATAAATCATCAGCTTCTTTAGCCAATAATTAAACTTTTAATCCTAAAACCATTTGACTATTCAAGATCATTATGGGTGTTACAACTTTTAACCAAGAGTTTCAATCCCCTATAGCACCAATTCGTTTGTTCAAAGCTTTAATTGTGGATTCAAAATCTCTTATACCAAAACTATTGCCTCAATTTGTTGAGAGTGTTGGTTTGTTACAAGGAGATGGTGGAGCTGGAAGTATTGAACAAGTGAACTTCACAAAAGGTTAGTGCATATCAATTTTTTTTTTGTTTCATCTGTGTGCGGTACCTACATTAGAACTCTGATGAATCCGGATTCGTGTCGTATAAGACCCATTTAAGGGCAAACACGCTTACTATTGTTTCCATACCCACAACTCGAATCTGAAACTTATAGTTAAGGATGGAGCCGTAGTGGGATCAAAGTTTTAACATAATTTAAGTTCTTCTATAACTTCACTAGTAACTTTGGTTCGAGATTTTCACCCCAATATTTTCTGAGAAAAGATTATTGGTCATATAGATATCAAATATGCAACTCCAACTTTTGGATGACGGAAGTTATTTTCTATGAAATAATGACTTTCTCATAGGTTTTTTTTTCTTTCTGAAAAATGACTTTCGTCATATCAAATGCCCTTTCAAATAAAGCTATAAGGGAAATTCTACCTACTCTCCCTCATAGTCTCTAATCAAATGGTTATATAATACTTTAATCTCCCTAATGACTTTTTATTAGTAGTGTTTGTTTTGGTTTAATTTGCAGGTAGTCCATTTGAGTTTGTGAAACATAGAATAGATGAACTAGACAAAGAAAACATGGTGTGCATATACACAATGATTGAAGGGGATGCATTGGGAGAAAAGCTGGACTCTATTTCTTATGAGATTAAATTTGAAGAGTCCAATCAAGGCTGCATTTGCAAGATGACAACTAATTATCATGGAATTGGTGAATTTGTTGTCAAAGAAGAAGATATTAAAGCTGGCAAAGATAGTGCTATTGGCATATATAAAACAGTTGAAGCACACCTCATTCAAAATCCAAATCTTTATGCTTAAATTTGCCTTGTGTTAAAATGAAGATTGAAGCCTATGGTTTTGTTTTCTTCTTTAATAGTTTTTTTAATCACTTCACCCATGGTATAATAAAAAGACATTTATTTGTTGTTAAAGACATGTAACAGACCAACCATGATATGACAAATTGCATTCAATTGATGTAATTAGTTAAATGTTTATGTTGGGATAAATTCAGCCCACAATACACTTTTAACATGGTGTAACATAGTCTGATTTGAACCAGGGTCGTGTAATATATATTCTTCAAAGGCATCACCATTAAGAGTATCCCTACACTTTATATATAATATTTCTTTTCTTTTCAACTAACAATGTGAAATTATGGTCGAATAGTACCTAACAATCTCCGATTCGAACTAATTAAGTTCCGCATAGCACATCACCAAGATTCATAGGCTGATATGGAGATTTGATGTATGTCCCCTACATCGTTTGAGTATTTATGGCCATCAACGCCCATACATGCAAGCTTCTTTTTATGTGCGTCTCCAAGCTTTGGGTAAAGTTTGACAGGCACTAAGTTGAACCTCATGGATCATTCCGATATGTCCATATATACTCATCTCGTTGAACTATCATCTCTGATATCAGTTGTTGAGTAAATCAACGAAAATGCACTCTTAACATGTTATAATAATGTCCCCTTTAAACTAAACCGCAAGATTTTCAATAAAATGTCTCACACAATTAAATACTCCTACACGTTATATATATGTTGATTCTTTAACCTAGCTAACATTATTTTTCTCAAAAAGGAAAAAAGAAAAGAGCAAAAGATATATTGTATGTTGCTGTGAATTAGATTCCTTCTTAGCTTCATCTGTTATTTAATATTCCTTGAAACCAAACTAAATATAAATTAATTCATCATTAGAGGAATTAAGCATCTGATTAACTAATCAATTAATTAAGATCCTCCTAAAGTATATATGATCTTTCCAATCATCCCCCTTTTATGTACTTTTAAACAAAAGAAACAGAGAAAAATAATTAAGTATTAATCGATCCCTTTGGCATCTTAATCATGGGAGTTATGTGGATATTATTAATTGTTTTCTTGGGAATAATATGTTTTCATATCCTAGGATTAAATATCATCATGATTACATATGCTATAAAAGAGCAGGAATAGCGACGGACAACTTCTATTGCCAACAACAAAATTCCGTGCTAACTCTATTTAACAACCGATCACTAAAAAATTTGTTAGCTACGGGCTATTTAGCGCACAACAAATTAGTGACTGATGTCGTAGCTAATTCCTTTTTTGATAGTCATGACTAGTAACGGATTGTTCCAATAATTCCACTACTTAAATATTAGTTAATATCATCTGACAAATGTCACAAATTATATCCCCGATTAGATAGTACTACTGGTCACCAAGGCATATATATGATTTATATATAAGAACATCTCATTTAAATATTCAGGTTACTTGAACATATACAGATTGGAATAGTATATAATTGGAGAAATGGATCTTCTTATTGCAAAGGGAATATTTTGAATGCATGCATAATGGAAATAATATTTTTAAAGAGTAGGAGAAAGGAATAATCTGATTTTTCTTAGGGAATATTTTGAATGCATAATCGAAATAATATTTTTAAAGAGTAGGAGAAAGGAGTAATCTGTTTTTTTTTCTTCTGATGGTTACATTGTTTGGAGTGAACTTCTTTCGGTAGGGATATGAGTTCCTTTTTAGAAATAAACATAAAGAGAAGGCACCATGTTGATTATGTGGCATTTATATTCCTTTTCCAATATTTTTTTAATCTTGGTTTTGACAATATCCAAATTGGTATTTGTGCAAGAAATGAGATTTTTAGTGGTGACTTTTATGCGGTAACCTACGAAGTCACTACAAAACACAAAGTGTTTTCGCGACAAACATGACAAGCGGTAGAAAAAGAGAAAATACATAGAAATTCCTCGAAAATTGACATTTTTTTTCAATAAGACATCTAAACTTTGAGGTCCCCCCCCCCCCCCAACACCCTTTCGAACAACTTCAAAGTGGTATTAATACATCCTTTTTGATCGATCCTAATTTTGAGAAAGAAAGTGAATCTCACGCACCTATCACTAATGGCCACATGTCAAATATAAAAAAAAAATTACAAAAAAGAAAAAATAAAACAAGAAAAGGACAATCTTTTATAAATTAAAAAAAATATTCGTGCCTCCTTCTCCATTGTCCCTAACGAACTAATGATCAGAAATGGAGGGGGTACTTAGCTTCAAGAAGGGAAACTAAGTGGAACTCACCATAAATGTTATCATCAACTGTAATTAGCTTAATTTTTTCTTCCTAAAATTATACAAACACATATGTGGCCAATAAATCAATTTGAAAAGCTTTATTGCACCGGCAAAAACCACCATGGCTGACCACTACTACTCTACCATCTCCTCTCCTTCAAATCACTGAAAATACTCATGTAATCGTAAATCAAAAGCCCCCCCAGTCCACCCCATCCTCAAATTGAAAGCGAAAAGGGTCGCCAGAAAAAGCTCCCATCGGGCGACCTTTGTTCATCATCTTCTATCTTCCTCTTTTCCCCCGTAAAACACAGTTAAACCCCTAAAATGCTTACCAGAACAAATTTCATACCATCGTTAAAAAAAAGGCAGAAATAAGAAATAGCACCACCTCCGGCCGCTTTATCACCTCTTCATCGCGGAAAACACCCTTTGTCGTGAAATGGTGGCTGGCAGCGATCATCTCCCTCTCCCCTCATTCTATACACTTTCTATTGCTCTTCATCGTCCTCGCCGGAAAAGCAAACGCCGGTAATTAGAAAAACCACCAACTTCTATTATGAAGAAGAAGGGAGAAACTAAAAAAAAAAAAATTTAAAAAAAGGAAAAAAAGTACTCAAAATGAAAAGAGAAAAAAGTAAGAAAAATACTTTTAATAAAAGAAATCAGTCAAAAATAAAATTTTCAAGCTTTTTTTTTGGTTCCTCACTCGCTCTAGGAGAGTGACTTGAAAAAAAGTACTCAAAATGAAAAGAGAAAAAAGTAAGAAAAATACTTTTAATAAAAGAAATCAATCAAAAATAAAATTTTCAAGCTTTTTTTTGGTTCCTCACTCGCTCTAGGAGAGTGACTTACACTCATTATGTCAGGTGGCCGAAAAAGGGTGTATTGATATCAATTTGAAGTTGTTCAGGAGAGTCATAGGACCCCCGCAAAGTTTAGGTGTCTTATTAAAAAAAAAGTGTCAACTCTCGGGGGGTTTTGATGTATTTTCTAGTAGAAAAATAAAAATTTTGTGCCATGTATGTACATGTCGCAACTAATTAGAGATTAAATTTACATTTCCTTTTATGTGGGTGTTCTTTTTTCTTTTATGGAGTGGTTTTAATCGCTTTCAGTGGCGGCTTTAGTCGCTAAAGAAAATATTACTATTATATATGGGACTATAAAAGGGCTCCTAACAAAACGTTTCAAAAAATGTCAAACTTTTCAATTAATTACTTCTAAATCCTGATCTTATTTTTAAAATTTTGTTCTTATGGTTTACTTTTTAAAAGTTATCAAACATTCTGCCTTGTTTACCTGTTTTCTATCCGGTATCCGGTACCCGTATTGGAGCTTGCCTAATCTGGATTCGCATCGCATAGGCCAAATCGGGGGAAGCGCTCCCTACCAAAGATTTTTTCATACTCAGGCTCGAACCCGAGACCCTTGATTAAGGGAGGAACAACCCCATCCGCTGCACTTTATTTTCCCTGTTGCTTTTTTCTATTGATCTTATCTGTTAACCTAAAAAATAGTCATTTTTGCTAGATATTCTTGTTTCTTGTTGCTCTTTGTTTTCATCTTTTTCATTTGTTGCTTATTCTAGATTTTTACATATAAGCATTTGTTTTACTTTATATTTGTATTATGAAATTTGAGAATTTCTGAAAAATCTTTTACTCATATATAGGCATTTCTTTTACTTTGTATTTATACTTTAATGAGCTCATATGTGTTTACCAAGATTAGTACAAAAATGATTTTCAGATAGTTTTAAAAATTATTAAATGATGCCATAAAATGTTGAAAATGAAGAAAATATTATCTGTCAAGATTGGGTTATCTTTAAAATCTCTTGTTTGGTTAACTAAAATTAATCTTTTAAAAACAAAATGAGTTTGAAGTAGGGAGGAATTAGAGTGTCAGCTATCGATTTGATCGAATTCGAAAGCACTTTGGTTCAAATTCTGTATTTGTCTTAAAAGTTCATTAAATATGTATAAATTATTAATTTAGAACTAAATAGCTTAAAAAATTAGGACTCGAAACTCATATATTCCAAGTTACGGCTCCGCATTAATTTGAAGTAAATAATTTCATTAAAATGAAAGTTAAGATATTAAAAGAGTGAAATGAAAATTTTGCTTTTATATATTGAAAATATACTTATTTGAATTTTAATTATATTAATATAAATTATATTTCTTTAATTAACATATTACTTTTTATATCTGTAGTAAGCCTAGGCCTCGTGAGACTACGTAACTTTTTAGAGTCGACACAAACGTGCTTCAGCTAACTTAGGCTCCCCATTAGTAATTAATTTCCTCATTTCCTCCGGTTGGGTCTTAAATTTCTTACACCACCTTTAAAAAATTCAACGGACCAGATTAATTTATTTAAAAGTGTTTTTACCATGGTTAAGTATTCTCTCTCTGGTCTCCTTATTTAGTTGAATAAATCAATCTAGTCCGTTGGAATTTTTAGGGAACATATGTTATGTCATCAGTCATCCCTTAGAGTCATCATGAATGACCTTGCATGACGGCTTTTGCAAATTTTCGTGTCAACTTTAGTCACCACAGAGGATCTTTTGTAGTGTACACTTCTCTTTTCTTTTTTCTCTACAGAAAAATTAAATTCAATTGCTGTATAAGCTGGTGGATTATCTTATGAATCATTAATTGTTGCATGGGATGATACGTAAGCAGTGGCGGTGCTAGAATTTGCGATAAGGGACTTCAAAAGTTGAAGAAGTAAACAACAACAACAACATACCCAGTGAATCCCACACTGAGTGGGGTTTGGGGAGTGAAGAAGTAAACACACTAAGCATAAAAATAATTTTACTTATGTATAAACAGTGTAATTTGAACCCCTTCGGCGGATGTTTCTCCGCCTCCGTATGTAAGTTGGCACGTTTAATGTCATATTTGGATGCATAGTAATCAACTATGTCAAAGAAAACCTCACTATAACAACCTTCGCATCATCACATTATTTTTCGATCTAACTTGAAAAAAAAAATACTACTATTAGTTATGAGTTGCAAAAAATGCGAAATATACTTTCATTGTCGGCGAATTAAAGAAATCAGGCGTTGAAGTACATTGAGATTGCAGAGAAGAATGATTCTCGTTTTTTTCCTCGAAAAGACCATGAGTATTTTGAGCTAATACTAGTACTCCAATTGTTTATTGATAGTTTTAATTATTAGAGTATATCATCTGATCGCTAAATACAATATGTAATTATTCTTGAGAGGAAAGATGAAACAAGACTTTTATCAAACTATATTGATTTTTGGTCATGTTAGTATCAATGGGAACACGATAAACTCCCATGTGTAGTCCCATATACCAAAAGAAATTAAATGAGAAGGGCAAAAGACGAAAGTTTTTAAAAAAAAAAAGAAGGAAAAATTGCTAGAGTACTGCAGATTAAATCATGACTAAAAGTAAAAAACAAAAGAGAGCACGATTTAATATCTAAAGGTGAAATATATAAAAAAAGACCATCATGCACGTACAAGTAGTTTCAACTTTCATAGACCATATATTTGCAGAAGTATGCTCACAAACTCTAAGAAGGAAAAAAAAAAGACTTCATTGGATTTAGAACTGACTTAGCTTGAGTAGATTTAATTAAACTATGAACATATCTATGTAAAAGAGTCAAGATGAATATATAATTACGCTCATCTTGAACTCAGTTACTCTAATTCTTCTCTACTCTGTAATGATAAGGCATAGGTTTTGGTTTTCTCTTGGAATAATCACATGTAAGGACCCCTCCATGCAGCTGCATAGCTTCATAACTGTTGATAACTCTCTCTTCATGAGTTGGTTTGAACTGAACAAGATTAGGCTTTTGAGATTGGTATTAATTATAATGAAGGTAATTTTTATTGGTCGTTTTAACAACATAAGAAGGAAGAGGAGGAGGAGGAATACAAGGCCTTCCTTTTCTCCCATAGAGTTGTTCATCAAGAAGAGCAAAGGCTTCTTGACCTATCTTGGATATATCTTTCTTGTTTGGTGCCATTTGAGAGCTGCTAGAAACTTTTGATTTGTTGTGTGTAAAGAGTTGGTATTTTTCTTGCTATAGTAGAATTGAGAGGATTGTTGGTTGTGTTTATTGAGAGGACTAATGGATATGAACCCTATTTATAGGCATCAATTAAACCATGAAAATTTAGAAGGCTCTTTTAAAAAAAGATTATCATCAAATTAAATGGTCCTTGCCTAACCAATAATTTTTTTTATTCGCTATCTGTTTTGAGGACCAATTAATTTGGATTTTTTTGGGATTTTTCGGTGTGAATAGGAAATGAGAAAATGTACTTTTTGGAGTGTACCTAAAAGACACATTTTGGATTGCATCTCTCCATCTCACCCTTTTATTGCCTACAAATTCAGAGGCCTAGATTCAGATTTCATACATATACCAAAATTTGAATTTTTTCTCCCCTTTAAACTGTTCTCTGCATTTGTTTTCAAAACAAAATTATAGTAGACTCGTGTGATTTGTTGCCGAATTTGCGTTCAACGAAGTTGGTGGGGGTTTGGGGTATCGCTACACCATCAACAGGTATATCCGTTTTATCCTGCGAGGAAGTAATCCATAACCTCGAATACAATGGGAGGATTAAATTCCTTAAGGACACACAGTGAATTCTGTGGACTCGAATATTTTGAGTTTTATGTATTTTGTGTTTTTTCAAATTAATTCAAATTTCTGGTTTTCTGTTATTGAACACAGTTCTAGTAACAGGATTTGGGCCCCCAAAGTCCGACTTTGGAAGGTAAAGCATTCGCGACTTATTCATCTATATTAAAGATGAAGGAATACTTATGATCTCACCACAATCTTTGTGGTTGTTGTCCTATTAACTTCACGGTCATCTCATGAACTTTTATAAACTTAAATGCTTCCTCTATCCTAATTTGTATCGCATCGTTTGGCTAGACACACAGTAGTGATTGTGGTCCAAAATAAATTTTAAAATTTTTGTATAACTATAAATCATCTCATTAAAATAGTAAAATAAGAACTTTAAAATTAAAAGTTATTTCTAAATATAGAAACATGACGGTCTTACTCTTTTAACGAATCAAAAAGAAAGTGTGCCACGTGATTAAACTGAAACTGGAACGTAACTATCTTTTATATAGAGTAAATAACAAATGCATACTGATTTATTTTGATATATACTATACAATTGAGAATGAAGTTACAACAATGACATAAATGTGATTCTCTTTTGGGAAATGAAATAACTTACAACATGTGTACTTTCGGTGAAAATTAAATATTCCATGAATCTCGGTTTAACTTATTTTGACCAAATTACAGTAATATTGACCAGCTATAACATCTATACCATATTTCCTTTATTCTTGTCACACTTGTTGATGATTGATAAGCCTAACTCCATTATTTTATGTGTTAAAAATTAAGAATAATCATGTGGAGGTGGTGACAATAAGTAATACTAAAATCAGGATTTTATCTAACATTATTTTTTCTCAATAAATAAATTTAAAAGAGCAAAAGATACACTTTATGTTGCTCGAATTGGATTCCTTCTGAGCTTCATTGTTAGTTAATATTCCTTTAATCCAAACTAAAACTAAATTAATTCATCATTAGGTGAATAAAGCATCTGATTGACTGACTAGTTAAGTCCCTCCTAAAAGAATATGTGATATTTCCAATCTCTCTTTTATGTACTTTAAATAAAAGAAACAGAGAAAAATAATTAAATGCTATTCCTTTTGGCATATAATTAGGGAGTTATAGTAATTGTTTTCTAGGGAATATTATGCTTTCTAATATCATAGTCCTAGGATTAGTTATCATCATGATTAAATGAGGAGTAACAGATTTTACCAAACTCCACTACTAATTAGTTAATATCACAAATAATAGGCTCGATTCAATTCCGAATCGCACGGGAAGTCCCTTGGGAGTAAATCGCTCCCTAACGAAGACACCCCATACCCTGGGCTCAAACCCGACATTAAAAAAAAAAATGGAATTAGCTATGAACTTCGTCACTAATCTATTGATAACAACATTAATATTTGATAATCTTTCGCTAATATGTCGTTAAATGAGATTAGCGACGGATTTTGTTGTTTAGCTACAAAAGTTGTCCTTCGCTAGATTCTTGTTTTTCTTGGTAGTGCCAGACCTCTGATTCAAAATGAACAAGTACTTATTACTCTACGACAACCCGTGTTGGTATTTTTGATTTGTTGCTATATGTTACCAAGGTACTATATGATTTATATATATAAGAGCATCCCATAAATTATTTGGATTTGAACATGTGTAAATTGGAGTATATAATTTGGAAAAAAGAGATCTTCTCACAAGTTATATGATTATTATATAAGAGCATCCCATAGATATCTGAACTTTCTAAGGGCTACACTAATGATATAATTGAATTAGAACCATGAATTGAGCTTCAAGCTCATCCATGGTGAATTGACATTTTGGCGGGAAAAAAAGTTAGAGGAGAGCAGAGGAGATTTTTCATTGAATTGAATTACTCATTACAAGAGAGTGGAGTATTTGTAGTTGTAACTAAAATGACAGCTGCATCCAGCTCAACGACATGTGATCATCTAACAAACTAACTAACTCGACTAACTACTCTTCACTTCAATACACTGCGCGATATACATGTGATATACACGGATATATGCTATACTCGATATACACTAATATATGCTCCAATATACATCGCAACACTCACCCCCCTTAAAGCTAGTGGGTGAAACACATCAAGAACTCCTAGCTTGGATAATAAGAAATGATGCTGAACAATTCCTAGTCCCTTTGTGAGCAAATCTGCAAGCTGTATCTTTGTATTGAGATATGTAGGTTGAATAAGTCCATTCTTGTATTTTTCTCTGACAAAGTGGCAATCTATCTGTATATGCTTGGTTCTTTCATGAAATATGGGATTAGCAGCTATTTAGATAGCTGCTTTGCTATCACAAAACACTTTAATTGGTAGGATCATTGAAACTTGTAAGTCATTAAGCAGTCCAAGTAACCAAACAAATTCTGAAACTGCTGAGGCCATAGACCTATATTCTGCTTCTGTTGAGCTTTTACTAACTTCATGTTGCTTATTAGACTTCCATTAGATTAAGGACTTACCAAGCTGTATTGCAAATCTTGTAACTGACCTCCCAGTATTGGGACATGAAGCCCAGTGTGAATCACAGAAAACTGACATTTCTGTGATAGAATTTCTACTTAATAACATACTAGTCCAGATGACTTGTTCACATATCTAACCACCCTTAGTGCTGCATCCCAATGTGGCCTTTTTGGAAGTTGCATGAACTGATTTAGCACTTGCACTGCAAAGCATATATCTGATCTTGTGACGGTCAAGTCGATTAGCTTTCCAACCAACTTCTGATAGCTTCCTGCATCTTCCAAAATTGGATCATCTGTTTTCTTTACTGCTTCATCATACTCCACAGAAGTCAACTTGACATTGGCTTCTAATGGTGTGGAATATGGTTCATAACCACTTAGTCCCAAGTCAGCAATCAACTCAAGAGCATACTTCCTCTGACTAAGTAAAATCCCATTATTGGATCTGAGCATTTCTATGCCAAGAAAATACTTCAACATTCCCAAGTCATTTGCTTTAAACTGACTATTCAATTAGTTTTTTTGTCTCATTAATGAGATCTGTGCTATTTCCTGTGATCAACAAATCATCCACATAGATCAATACAACCACTAACCTCTCTTTGTCCTTCTTAGTGAACAAAGAATGGTCATGAGTGCTTTGTGTATATCCTTCCTGTATCAAGGCATTTGTCAACTTTATGTTCCACTATTTAGATGCTTGTTTAAGTCCATACAAGGACTTCATCAGCTTGCAAACTCTTATCTCCCCTTGTCTATGAAAACCTTGAGGAAGTGACATGTACACTTCTTCATCTAAGTCACCTTGAAGGAAAGCATTATTGTCATCCATATGATATAACTCCCAATTATGAGATGCTGCTAAACTAATCATTGTTCTCATAGTAACCATTTTTGCTACTAGTGAAAAACTTTCATGATAGTCTAGACCTTCTATTGTGTGTATCCTTTGGCTACCAGTCTTGCCTTGTATTTGTCTACCTCACCATTGGCCTTCAAATTGATCTTGTATACCCACTTTGATCCTATTGACTGCTTACCAGGTGGAAATAGAGCCAACTTCCGAGTATTGTTTTCCTCCAGAGCATCAATCTCCTTTTGCATTGCTTCTACCCATAATGGATCTTTAGAAGCATCTTTGATGCTTTTAGGTTCAACTGTTGCTGAAAAATACCTTCGATAATCCTGATAGGCAGAAGGCAAATGTGAGTACATGATATGGTTGGATATATGATATGAACACTGTCCTCTAGGCTTGTGTGTCATAACATAGCCACTATTCCAAATAAGAGGTTTGGCATTTCTAGCAGGCTTGGCATGGTGCTGTTGTTCATCTGGCATAATAGTCAAATGCTCATCTACTGCATCATGATGTTGAATCAAAGAAGGCATCTGCATGCTAGCATCATGAAACACATCTTCATCTGTAGGAATGCCATCTATTGTCTCAGTCTCATCTGCAACTAGAGCAACAATATTTGGTGATTCTTCATTAATGACCTCAGTATCTGCATCTCCATGTTGTCCTGGTGTAGTATCATTCTATGCGGATGAGACATCAGTGGATTGAATGATAAGAGTTGAATCATCCTTATTATTTTCATGCTACATATCCATTTGTGGACTAGATGTGATATCAGGCTCCTCTGAACTATCAGGAACTGAATGCCAAAACATGTCCTCAACTTGTAAATTGTCAACATCATGTTTGAAAGGAAAAACTGACTCTCTAAAGGTCACATCCCTACAAATGAACAATACTTTTGACACCAGATCATAGAGTCGATAACCCTTCTGAGTTTTTGAGTACCTAACTAGAACATCTTTTATTGCCCTTTCTACAAACTTATCACCTTTGTAATACCTCGTTCATTTGGGCTAGAGTTCGACTAGTAAGATGGGGGTATAATGGAACCAATATGAGGAGTATGTGAAGTGTTTTGAAAAGTTGGAAGCCACTCTACGTGGCATGTTTTCAGGTGAGTTTGCAGAAGGTCTTACTTCAAGCGATTATAGCCTCTTTATTAATTGCAAATTTAGGAAAACTTCCAGATGAAAGTTGTAGCCCTTTAAAATACCTTTCCAATGGTACGTTATGGAGGTCAAGCACACATCTGTACAAAAAGTTATGACCGGTTTACTGAAGGGTCGTAGAACTGTCTAATGAAATACGACCCGTATTTTGTGAAAAATTCAGCCTCAAGATTCTGTTTTTTTGCCATGATAAAATACGGTCCATAAATATGGGCTGTATCTCAAAATGCTGACTGTAATTATGGTCCGTATTTCTCCCAACGCAGTTAAGTATAAATACACTAGTTCAGTCTTCTGATTCTTAGCTTCATCTGTTAGTTAATATTCCTTGAAACCAAACTAAATATAAATTAATTCATCATTAGAGGAATTAAGCATCTGATTAACTAATCAATTAATTAAGTTCATCCTAAAAGTATATATGATCTTTCCAATAATCTCTCTTTTATGTACTTTTAAACAAAAGAACAGAGAAAAATAATTAAGTATTAATCGATCCCTTTGGCATCTTAATCATGGGAGTTATGTGGATATTATTAATTGTTTTCTTGGGAATAATATGTTTTCATATCCTAGGATTAGATATCATCATGATTACATATGTTATAAAAGAGTAGGGATTAAATATCATCATGATTACATATGTTATAAAAGAGTAGGAATAGCGACGGACAACTTCGACAGCCAACAATAAAATTCCGTGCTATTCTATTTAACAACCAATCACTAAAAAATTTGTTAGCTACGGGCTATTTAGCGCACAACAAATTAGTGACTGAAGTCGTAGCTAATTCTTTTTTGATAATCATGACTAATAACGGATTGTTCCAATAATTCCATAACCAATTAATTATTTAATATCATCTGACGAATATCACTGACTATATGCCCGATTAGATGGTACAACAAGTCACCAAGGCATATATATGATTTATATATAAGAACATCTCATTTAAATATTTAGGTTATTTGAACATATGCAAATTGGAATAGTATATAATTGGAGAAATGGATCTTCTTATTGCAAAGGGAATATTTTAAATGCATAATCGAAATAATATTTTTTAAAGAGTGGGAGAAAGGAGCTGATTTTTTTTTTTTGTTGAAATAAACATAAAGAGAAGGCAACATGTTGAGTATGTGGCATTTTATATTCCTTTTCCGATATTTATTTTCTTGGTTTTGACAATATCCAAATTGGGACTTGTGCAAGAAATGAGATTTTTAGCGGCGACTTTTATGTGGTACCTACGAAGTCACTACAAATTAAATGAGAAGAGCAAAAGACGAAGCAAAAAAAAAAAAAAGGAAAAAAGTTGCTAGAGTACTGCAGATTAAATCATGACTAAAAGAAAAAACAAAAGAGAGCACGATATAGCATCTAAAAGTGAAATATATATAAAAAGACCATCATACACGTACAAGACTACAAGTGGTTTCAACTTTCATAGACCATAAATCTGCAGAAGTATGCTCACAAACTCTTAAAAAAAAAAGACTTGGTTGGATTCAGAACTGACTTAGCTTGAGTAGATTTAATTAAACTATGCACATATGTAAAAGAGTCAAGATGAATATATAATTACGCTCATCTTGAACTCAGTTACTCTAATTCCTCTCTGCTCAGTAATAATAAGGCATATGTTTTGGTTTTCTCTTGAAATAATTACATGTAAGAACCCCTCCATGCAGCTGCACAGCTTCATAACTGTCGATAACTCTCTCTTCATGAGCTAGTTTGAACTAAACAAGATTAGACCTTTGAGATTGGTATTGGTTACAATGAAGGTAATTTTTATTGGTTGTTTGAACAAACATAAGAAGGAGGGGGTGGAGGAGGAATACAAGGCCTTCCTTTTCTCGCGTAGAATTGTTGTTCATCAAGAAGAGCAAAGGCTTCTTGTTCATCAAGAAGAGCAAAGGCTTCTTGACCTATCTTGGATATGTCTTTCTTGTCTGGTGCCATTTGAGATTTGGCTTCAAATTTTTGTTGTGTGTGCAGAGTTGGTATTTGCTTACTATAAAGGAGAGAATTGTTGGTTGTGTTTATTGAGAGGACCAAGGGATAAGAACCCTATTTATAGGCATCCATTAAACCATGAAAGTTAAAATGGTTATTTTAAGAAAAGATTATGTCAAATTAATTAAATGGTCCTTGTTGGCAAAATAATCTGTATAAGTTTAAACAAAGTTTCAACACAATCTGTAAAACACTTAGTAAAAACAGATTACACAGTATAAAATACTTAACAGTACAATACTTAAAACCAGTAAACTACAGAAACTGAAAAATGAACAGAAACAGTGTTGGAAGAATAAAAATATTTTTCAGAATATAATCGAGCCCACTTAGTTCAAAGTGTGTCCTTAAGGAAATTATTCCCCTCACAGTACTCGATATTGATGGAATATCCCCTCCCGGGATAGAACGATTATCTTACCAGAATAGTAGTACTCCAAATTCAGGTAGCGGCGAACCACTCAACATCAGTGTATCACACAGAATAAAACAAGAGAGTTTTGGAGAGAAAGGTTTTATTTTGTTTTTGAGCGCAGAAAATTCGTTATGAATTCTGGAACAAATCAGGAATTTATAGCAGTTGGAGGTACTGATTCTGAATGTATGCAACCATTCAGATCAGTCACTAGGTTTTTGGAGGGAAATTCGAAAATATCCGGTAAGAGAAAAACGGACCGGATCGGTCATAAGTAGCGGGTCAGGGTCGATCCGCATTGGATGTTTTTGGGTTTTCCTTTCTATTTAATTAATTAAAGAAACAAATAATTAATTAAAGAAAATTTTGTCCAAAAAGATAATCAATCAATCGATCTTTGACA
Source organism: Lycium barbarum (assembly GCF_019175385.1). Taxonomy (NCBI): domain Eukaryota; kingdom Viridiplantae; phylum Streptophyta; class Magnoliopsida; order Solanales; family Solanaceae; genus Lycium; species Lycium barbarum. The sequence goes on from NC_083341.1 coordinate 4,407,967, forward strand.
AATCCAAATCCAAATCCGAAGCCGAGCCGAGCGAGGACGACAACGCGAGGGGTCCTTGCCCCCTCAACCCTTTTAGCGACTAGAGAAAGTGTAATGTAATATATACACCTCTCTTTTCCTATTTTTTTCCTATGTGGGACAAATGCTTTAACCAAAGCAAATGGGACCTTTTACATTCCCTTCACTTTTCATCCCATCATTTCTCATTCACCAATATCAAAACCCAACAATCCCCCACATGAATGGGGAATGGCCATAATATAAAAGAATGCGCGGACAAGTGTGATATACAAGCGAAGATTGACTGCATCTGGATAAGTAGATTTCCCTTTGAACTTTCCGTAGTGAACTTATATCGGATATACTCGATCAATCGGTAGATTTGATATCTTTGAACCGTCGAACTTTGTTGTATACCTAGGCAACATAAGTCACACAATCAACCCTCAACCGTTTATAGTTCTCACAGTTGTGTTCGTTTCAGCCATGAACACCGCCTGGTTTCATGAGTGCATAGAGAATGGGCCTTCACTGTCATTCCCCTTTAAAGCGGCTTACACTTAACACTCACATAGGTGCTTTCTAAACATGTGGTCCTATAGCCACATTATCTGGTCATACACTGCCAGATTTAGATAATCATTAAAAATCTTAATGCTTTATTAACAAGCCATAAAGTTTTATCCTTATTTCTGAACATTGTCTTCATCCGAGAATGGGTTGAGTTATTTGACAATGTTGAACCGTCAGTCACAACTTTGTTTGATCTCCTTAAACCTAGCTCTTGGGATCTCCAGTCTGCTAGGTAGAGTTACCGCCGTGATGAATTGTCCTCGGCCTTAACCTCATTCCCATTGATGATCTACTAACTCCCTCTCTAGATAAGCCTTTTGTAAGCGGATCCGATACATTATCTCTTGACTTTACATAGTCAATAGTGATAACGCCACTAGAGAGGAGTTGTCTAACGGTATTGTGTCTCCGTCGTATGTGACGAGATTTTCCGTTATACATTACGCTTCCTGCCCTACCTATTGCTGCTTGACTGTCACAATGTATACATATAGGAGCCAAAGGTTTGGTCCAGAATGGAATATCTTCTAAGAAATTCCGGAGCCATTCAGCTTCTTCACCGGCCTTGTCTAAAGCTATAACCTCAGATTCCATTGTAGAGCGGGCGATGCATGTCTGTTTTGATGATTTCTAAGACACTGCTCCTCTACCAACGGTGAAAACATATCCACTCGTGGATTTAACTTCAGACGATCCGGTGTTCCAGTTTGCATCACTATATCCCTCAATTAGTGCGGGATATTTATCATAATGCAAAACATAGTTTTGGGTGTGTTTTAAATACCCCAAGACTCGTTTCATTGCCATCCAATGAGTTTGATTGAGATTACTCGTGAATCGACTCAGCTTGCTAATAGCACATGCTATATCTGGTCGTGTACAATTCATAATATACATCAAACTTCCCAAAACTCGTGCATAGTCCAATTGTGAGTCACTTTCACCTTCATTCTTTTGAAGTGCAAAACTTACATCAATTGGAGTCTTTGCAACATTGAAATTTAAATACTTGAACTTGTCAAGTACCTTCTCAATATAATATGACTGTGATAATGGTAGACCTTGTGGAGTTTTATGGATCCTAATTCCTAAGATCAAATCAGCAACCCCTAAGTCTTTCATGTCAAATTTCCTAGCGAGCATACGCTTCGTAGCATTTACATCAGCAATATCTCTACTCATTATCAACATGTCATCAACATATAAACAAACAATGACTTCATGATTTGGAGTATTTTTAATGTAAACACATTTGTCACACTCATTAATCTTACATCCATTTGACAACATTGTTTGGTCAAATTTCACATTCCATTGTTTGGGTGCTTGTTTAAGTCCATAAAGTGACTTAACAAGTTTGCACACTTTCCTTTCTTTACCAGGAACCACAAAACCCTCAGGTTGTTCCATGTAAATTTCTTCCTCCAATTCTCCATTTAAGAAAGTTGTCTTGACATCCATTTGATGGATTTCAAGACCATATACGGCCGCCAGTGCCACTAACACCCGAATAGATGTTATTCTTGTTACCGACGAGTATGTGTCAAAGTAATCAAGGCCTTCTTTTTGTCTATAACCTTTGACCACAAGTCTTGCCTTATATTTGTCAATAGTGCCATCAGCTTTCATTTTCCTTTTAAGAATCCATTTTGATCCTAAAGGTTTATTTCCAGGAGGAAGATCAACCAATTCCTATGTATGGTTGTTCAAAATTGATTCAATCTCACTATTGACTGCCTCTTTCCAAAATGCTGAATCAGAAGATGACATCGCTGCTTTAAATGTTTGAGGCTCATTTTCAAGCAAGAATGTCACAAAATATGGTCCAAAGGAAGTAGATGTCCTTTGACGTTTGCTACGCCTTGGATCATTTTCACTTGGTGTACTTTCCTTTGGTTCTTCCCGCGGTCGTTTAGATCTTTCACTTGACGACTCACATTCAGTTTTATACGGATAAATGTTTTCAAAGAATTCAGCATTATCTGATTCAATTACCGTATTAACATGAATTTCGGGATTGTCCGATTTGTGAACCAAAAACCGACAAGCTTTGCTGTTTGTACCATAGACAATAAAAACACAATCCACAGTTTTTGGTTCGATTTTTACCCTTTTGGGCAAAGGAACTTGGACCTTTGCTAAACACCCCCACACTTTGAAATATTTCAAGTTGGGTTTTCTTCCTTTCCATAGTTCATATGGAATATTGTGTTTTGCTGTGGGGCACCCTATTGAGTATTCGATTAGCTGTAAGGATAGCTTCCCCCCACAAGCTCTGCGGTAAACCGGAACTTATTAATAAAGCATTCATCATCTCCTTTAATGCTCGGTTTTTCCTTTCCGCAATTCGATTTGATTGTGGTGTGTTGGGGGCAGAAGTTTGATGAATAATCCCATATTCTAAACATATCTCTGCAAAAGGAGATTCGTATTCTCCACCCCTATCACTTCTAATCATTTTTATCTTTTATTCAATTGGTTTTCCACTTCGTTTTTGTATTGCTTAAATGCATTAATTGCTTCATCGTTACTATTAAGCAAAATACACATAACAATATCGAGTGCAATCGTCAATAAAAGTTATAAAATACTTTTTCCCACCGCGAGATGGTATTGACTTCATATCACATATATTTGTGTGGATTAAGTCTAAAGGATTTGAACTCCTATAAATAGACTTATATGGATGTTTAACAAACTTAGATTCAACACATATTTCAAATTTTGATTTATTACACTCGAATTTAGGCAATACTTCTAAATTAATCAATTTTCGCAAGGTTTTGTAGTTGACATATGTCCTAAACGAACATGCCATAAATCATTTGACTCCAATAAGTAAGACGAAGCTGAATTCTTATTAATACTGTCAATAACTATTACATTGAGTTTGAAAAAGCCCTCGGTGAGGTAGCCCTTTCCTATGAACATATCATTCTTACTTATTACAATTTTCTCACTAACCAGCACGCACTTAAACTCGTTTTTGACGAGTAGTCCGGCTGAAACTAAATTCTTCCTAATTGTTGGAACGTGAAGAACATTGTTGAGAGTCAGCACCTTGCCGGAAGTCATCTTCAGAAGTATCTTCCCATATCCTTCAACTTTTGCTGTTGCAGTATTTCCCATGTATAGCTCCTCTTCGGGTCCAGCGGGAGTGTAGGTTGCAAATGCTTTCTTAACGGCACACACATATCAAGTGGCGCCAGAATCAAGCCACCACTCCTTTGGGTTACCAACCAGGTTGCACTCAGACAACATTGCACACAGGTCATCAACATCTTCCACCATGTTTGCCTGACCCTTGTTTTTCTCTTTGTCCTTCTTGGGGGCACGACAGTCGGGAGCTTTATGGCCTGCTTTACCACAATTATAACAGTTGCCCTTGAACTTTTTCTTGTTAGGAACCTTCTCCTTTCCAGAAGGCCTCTTCCTTTTCTTGTTCTTTTTCGGAGCAGCATCTTCAACGATGTTTGCCCCTTCAATCGGTGAACTCTTACGGTACCTCTTCTCAGCGGTTTTGTTATCTTCCTCGATCTTGAGACGAATCACAAGATCCTCCAACTTCATTTCCTTTATTTTGTGCTTAAGATAATTCTTGAAATCTTTCCATGAGGGCGGCAACTTCTCAATCATTGCAGCCACTTGGAACACTTCATTCACCACCATACCTTCAGTAATAAGGTCATGGAAGATAAGTTGAAGCTCTTGAACTTGGGTTCCAACGGTTTTTCCATCCACCATTTTATAGTCTAGGAATTTGGCAACCACAAACTTCTTCAAGCAAGCATCTTCGATTTTGTACTTCTTTTCAAGTGCACTCCATAGTTCTTTAGAGGTCTCTACTGCACTGTAGACGTTGTACAAGTCATCTTCTAAGGCACTCAAAATGTAGCCTTTGCACAAAAAATCAGCCTGTTTCCAAGCCTCAGTAACCATGAACTTTTGGTTGTCAGGCATGTCGGCGACATGCACGGGAGGGTCCTCACTGGTGAACTTTTGCATACCAAGGGTGGTAAGCCAAAAGAACATTCTTTGCTGCCATCCTTAAGTTGGCACCGGTGAACTTCACAGGTTTCTCAGCCGGCGGCACAGCGGTACGGGTTGTAGGAGTAACCGCTGGTGCAATATTCGCAGAGGGAGTTCCAGTCTCAATTGCCATTATTTCTTTGTCAAATCGACAAACTGTTTTAGTTATTCAAACCAGAATAGCAATTAAATCTCAAACTTAAACGATGAAGATTTTATTTCTTCAAATTGTAGTATAATTATGAACTTTGGTATTCCAACGAAGTTTTATATCTTCGAGTCAGAATACTAATATTCATATGGAGTAGAAAACTACACAAGTTTTAATCTCCTTAAACAGAATACAAATTATAATATTATATATAATTTCCTTAAGATTGTTGGCAAAGTAATCTATATAAGTTTAAATAAAGTTTCAACACAATCTGTAAAACACTTAGTAAAAACAGATTACACAGTATAAAATACTTAACAGTAAAATACTTAAAACTAGTAAACTACAGAAACTGGAAAATGAACAGAAACAGTGTTGGAAGAATAAAAATATTTTTCAGAATATAATCGAGCCCACTTAGTTCAAAGTGTGTCCTTAAGGAAATTATTCCCCTCACAGTACTCGATATTGATGGAATATCCCCTCCCGGGATAGAACGATTATCTTACCAGAATAGTAGTACTCCAAATTCAGGTAGTGGCGAACCACTCAACGGTAGTGTATCACACAGAATAAAATAAGAGAGTTTTGGAGAGAAAGGTTTTATTTTGTTTTTGAGCGCAGAAAATTCATTATGAATTCTGGAACAAATCAGGAATTTATAGCAGTTGGAGGTACTGATTCTGAATGTTTGCAACCATTCAGATCAGTCACCAGGTTTTTGGAGGGAAATTCGAAAATATCCGGGAAGAGAAAAATGGACCGGGTCGATCCGCATTGGATGTTTTTGGTTTTTTCCTTTCTATTTAATTAATTAAATAATTAAAGAAAAGTTTGTCTTTTTTCCTTTCTATTTAATTAATTAAATAATTAAAGAAAAGTTTGTCCAAAAAGATAATCAATCAATCGATCTTTGATTCGGCTTCAAACGAGCGAGCGACGACGGCGCGAGGGGTCCTTGCCCGCTCAACCCTTTTAGCGACTAGAGAAGGTGTAATGTAATATATACACCTCTCTTTTCCTCTCTTTTTCCTATGTGGGACAAATGCTTTAACCAAAGCAAAAGAGACCTTTTACATTCTCTTCACTTTTCATCCCATCATTTCCCATTCACCAATATTCAAACCCAACAGATATTATTTCGGTGCGTTATTATTTTTACAACGTAAAGCGGGTTCTATAAGTTCAATTGAATCACCGCTTTCGGCACAAATTATATACATATGCACGCAAAAGAATATTCAAATGTTTACATATAATTAGATCACGCTAACTAAGAAATATTTTTCGTACATGTTTGATTATGATCTTGTTCTCCCATTTATTTGATTATGATGTTGTTCTCCCATGCATCTTCAACATCTATAATAGCCATACCATTTTATTGCATAGAAACTGTATAGTGGTTCTGAAATTTTGTTATGTATATAGGTAGGTGGATGGGTTGAAGAGTACAAGGGGTTAACATTTGCAACATTTAGAGGAGCAGGGCATGCAGTTCCTACTTTCAAGCCTAGTGAATCACTTGCATTCTTCACTTCTTTCCTTGACGGAGAATCTCTTCCTTTCCAGCTGATCTAAGACCTTTTAACTTTATTCTACTTCTCCAAGGAGAGTACTTTTTCTCTAAGGCACTGGATCATATATATTTCCTATATTCTTACCCTTCAAATGGGAGGGAATAGTTAATGTATTCTAAAGGGATTAGCATATGACTACCTTTCTCCAAAGCAATATACGGAGATGTGGTTTTTGAATAATGTAATGGCTTTCCCATTACTACGAGTATAAGATATATAAGAGGATATTTTGTGGCTTAAGCTCCTTCCCAGTTTCATTTTCTTATTATTAATTTCTGTTTCACTAGTTAATTACTGCAATAACTTGCTCGCTCTTCCCACATGCAACAAATTTAAAATAGGGACAACCTAGTGCACGAAACATTCTAGTTTAACGCAAGGATCGGAGAAGGGTGCACCCACGGGCGCAGAAGTTCACTAGATATGTACAAAAATTAACTACAACATATTCCTAAACTAACTTTCCCCTGGAAAGACTTTTGTGACAACCTGGTGAAACTACAGCATATTCCTAAATTACTGGTGGTGTGCTGGTAGAAACCAGAACCAGGCCTTCTCAAGATCAACACGGATAGAAGCTTCAACTTGAGTAATGGCAAGGCAGGTCTAGGTGAGGTTCTCAGAGATGAAGAAGGTGAGGTGATTATGGCTTTTTCAGTTCCAGCTGAGTGTTCCAGTCACAATATAGCTGAGGCAAAGGCAGCGTGGTATGGATGTAGATGGTGCATCCGAAACGGCTACAACAATCTCAACATAGAACTGGACTCTTTGCTTATCACAGGAATGCTCAGAGATAGGAAAGCTAGCAGTTTCCAATTGAACAAAATTATTGAAGACATTTCTGTCATGCTAAGCAATGCTACTGTCAAGTTCACACATTGCTATTGGGAAGCCAATCAACTTGCAGATTGGCTGGCAAAAATGGCAATGAACTTACAGACTAGCAACACATATCTCTCCGCCCAACAACTGCCAAAGGATGCAAAGGGTCCTTTTCTCATGGATAAGAGACAAGTTCCTAGCATTAGATCTAAATTTGACAAGGCAAACTTCTATGTCAGTTAGGCTAACCTCTTGTATAGTAGACTAGTAGTAGAATGGGCAATAAGTTGGTTTTTGCTGGTAGCCTTTTTTTTTTTTTGCAGGATAATCTCTATCCTTGTGTTGTAATTTTGAACCTTTAATTAAGGAATGAAGTACAACACTCCCAGGAAAACTGGGAAAATTTTTTCTTACCAACACATGATGTTGCTAACCTAAAATTCACAACCCATAAATTTCAAAATCTGACTATGTTCACATCCTAAATGGTATAACAATAAATAAATGAAGAAGTTGAGAAGAAAAACCAAAATGGCGTTCTAGGTTATGTAACGGTTGCATACCTTGGTAAGCAAGCGATACTTGTTTGAAAGTATTGTTATGATTTTTTTTTTTTTTGGGAGAGGTGCAAGTAACCAGAATGAAAATATGAATGAAAGTTTGTGTATTTCATTAATCATAGGTCCTTATATAGCCACATTAATAATATAGTTGACTCCTCCTGCAACTAAATTATTAGACTTTTACTAAAACTAAGAATCTAATTAATATTCGACTAAATCAAGTATTAGACCTCTCTTGCAATATTTTTTTTTTTTGGTTAACTAGACATTACTGATATATTACATTATATCTACAGAGGATACAAAAGAGTTAATGTCATTGGAGCCATTAGATTGTCTGAAATGCGCACCTTTATAGGTGTTACGTAACAAAATATTACGGTTAAAGACAATTCTCACCCTGTCTGCTTCAAAAACTTGCCTAACAAACATTGGCGAAACTGCCAGGATTTCCATCCCTTCCCCCCCTCCTTGGCTAATAGGTTTGCCACCTTGTTCTGCTCTCGATAGTTATGCTTTACTACCGGACATCCCAGCTCTCTCATCAAGCATCTGCAATCAGAAATTATAGAGCTATAAGGCAAGTGTCCTTCATTTATCATTTTAATTACCTCAGTTGAATCAGTGTTGATTGATCTCTAAAGGCTTTAGATTGTGTTCCAATCTGAGTCCCCGCATGATAGCCGTTAGTTCAGCAAGATTATTAGTGGTATGTGGAAGTCCTTTCATATAGCCTCCTAAAACCAAGTTTCCACTTTTATCTCTAAAGACTCCTCCTATGCCTCCTACTCCTGGGTTTCCTTGGCATGCTCCATCAGTATTGAGCTTAAAAGGAGTATGGTCTGGAGGTTCCCACTTAATGGTGATTGTGGTTCTGGCCATAGGTGTATCGACTTGTTGGTATACTTGAGAATACTCTATGGCTTGGTTGTATATGTGAGTGAAGGAGGGGTATTCATGTTTGTAGTTAAAGAGGTTATTATTTCTATTTAACCAAAGTCCCCAAAAACATAAAGGCATTAGGTTAGGCCACTGATAAGGTGATTAAAGTCTTTTCCCTTAAGCATGTTCCAGGTATTTATCCAGTTGTCAATGTTCTGAAAGAAAGAGGTAGTGATGGAGTTTAAGTTGTACTCTTGTGTCACTTTAGCCCAATTTTTTTTACTGATATAGCATTCAAAGAAGATGTGATTAGAGTCTTCTTGAGGAGAGCAACGAGCTTGGCAGGTAGGGCTTATGTTGATTCCAATTGACTGGAGGAAGGAGGCTGTAGGAAGACTATTGTGGTTCAGAAGCCAGAAGAAAAAATTGATCTTATTAGGGGCTTTAAATTTCTAGACCCATGAGAAATTCATTTGATGAGCTCGAGGTATGTCTGGGGGTTTTGTGTCAACATCGGAGTAGGCTGTGCTTGAACTAAACTGTTCATTGCTAGAGAATTTCCAAAAGTTGTAGTCTTCTGCATTAGTGTTTGGCAACTTATATGTGGTCTCTATGATGTCTTTGACAGATCTTGGAAAGACAAAGAAAAGGTGGTCGAAATGCCAGGTACCATTTAGGTTTATGTCACTAACTTTCTTAGTGTCTTCATGCCTGTTGAGGGGACCCTCTATCATAGATCTTAAACTAGGGCTGTGAGGGCTCTTGCAACTATCATTTCGCTCAACAAAGCCAATTCGATATTTGAAAAGGTGCAATTCGGTCATCCATTGCTGGTGTGTCTAATTGGGAAACAATATTTCATGCGGACGACTGATTGACATGCTGAAAGGCTAAAGAAAAAAATTAAGATAACTATGTTTAGGAGGGTGACCCAATAACATTGCCTTATATGGACTAATGGTCCTACATAACAATAAAATGGGGGAAAAGAAGTAAAAGGTTCTACTTTAGGCTGAGATTTAGGGGCCTTTTATTAATTATTTGATCAGTATTTCAAATAATGTTGAATTTATTTGTATGTGAACACATGAAACATGATCTCAATTTTGGTGTGGAGCACACATTTTGTCATAGGAACCAAAGGAACTAGTCTTAGTAACTTGCTGGCTACTTGACAAACCTTACATTAGCTGTCATAATCAACTCCTGAGATTAAATGCTCCACTTGTTGGAAATTATACAGAATAACTAAGAGATAGGGACTAAATGAAGCATGACCTAGTTTTTGAGTAGTACCAACTATTTGAAGCATCATTAGTAAAATGGAATTCGGTTCCTGACAAAACTCATTTTTACCCCAGGGTGGTTTATGAAATTTTGATCAAATTAAACCAAGATGGAACTTTGGAAATTTCTTAAACCAGCTTATTTGACCTAAGGGTTTCTAATGGGCTGTTTCCGCCTATTAAAGATTGGAGTCGTTGTCATGGTCCAAGACAAGTCTGATTTTGGGGCGGGTTTGGGTCCGCCCCAGTCACTGTATATACTTATCTTTTTTCTAAAACTTTAGAAGAGTCAAATGTTTGTCTGATCTTTCTTCCCTTGAAGAGTAATCCAAAAGAAAGTCACACAGATGCATGGAGTGAACAGGAATTCTAACTTTGTGGATTCAAATAAAAATTGTTGCAACTAGGAGGCTCTTCGATTCAAATAGTCATTTTTATAGTGTAAAAGGATTTAATCTTTCTTCTGTTAAAATAGTCATTCTTTTAAATTAAGAACTATGGAACTGAAATTAGTACCTGGATATACTTGAAAGAAAGAAAGAAAACGTAAATCACCTAATTGAGTGATATCCCTATGTAATTTTCCAACTTATTATTATTATTATTGCAATTTATCTTACTCCCTCCCTTCCTGAATATCCTATAAAATTGGATGATACAGAGAAAATTAGAACGATCCTTGGTGGATGACTTGCACAAATCAAGAAATGCGTGGTCCTCTGTTCTATATTTAAAAAGACAAGAAGAGAAAGTTACACATTTGTCCACTAGTAAAAACAATTACAACCTCTAGCTATACACAAAAAAAATATACATTTATCGGTTATTATGTGTTGAACGGTCATATAATGTTAAAATTCCTTTTAAAAAATTAATCATATCTAACTTTGAAACAATTTAACTTAGAAAATTTCTTTTACTTTTAAGGAGAAGCTTTTATAGCTAGTCACACAAATATTATATACACATTTAGAGTCACAAGTTTCAGAAATCTTATTAAAAATTTTCATTTCTTTTTTAAAACTTCGTGTCAAATATAGTAAAAATGAAACGGGTGGGATATATGTATATTTTGAAAACAAAAAAGAAATGTTTGGTCTCAAAATCTGTACCTTTATTCCCAGAGAAATGGATCAAACAAGATCGCATCAAATAAAACGAATGGAATACTTGTATATTTTGGGAACAAGAAAAAATTGTTTGGTCTCATAAATACTACTCCCTCCGCCCTATAATAAGTGTCATTTTAGCAAAAAACAAGCATATTAAAAAATTAATAATGCAATGTGAAGTTTATAAATTACCCCTATATAATAAAAATAAATTATTTTTATCTTTTGATTAGAACATACACAAGAAGTAAACTTTTTGATATTGGGAATCAACAATACCGTGTTATTAATTATGTGATTTTTTCAATCATCATTTAGATGTTACTTTATTGTTTAAGGGTAGAATTGAAAAAAACTATTCAATTTATATCTTAGTTTTCCTAAAATAACATTTATTATGGGATAATTTTTTTTTTTTTTTGGCTAAAACGAGATTTATTATGAGAAGGAGGAATTACTATGTACCCAGAGAAACGTCAAATAGAATGTCACAGACTTTGGCCTTAGCAAGGCAGGCCTTACTGACCTCTTTTGTTTTTCTTTTTTCCCAAGAAGGGAAAGTAAACTAGTAAAGTACGAAGAAGAACAGGATAAGACGAAATGACATAAAATTTGAAAAAGTAAAAGGAAACATTACCATTTATATCATCCGAGAAAGGAAAAAAAGAAAGTAAAGACTACCAAGCCGGGCAGTGACGTCGACGAGTGTCGGGCCGAGGTTTAATTTCTTCTATGGTCACAGGTGGCGTGAAAAATATCAATACATTTCTCAATAAAATAATAAATTTTAGCTCTAACTCAATCTAAAAGCTCGTTCATTATAATATTAAAAAAATTAAGTACAACTCATACTCTCAGCCAACATGAATTTCTAAAAAAAATTTAATGATCTCTTACAAATTTGGCTTGAGCAATTGGTGTTGCCTTATTCTTCTGTTTTGAATCTAATTAAATAAGCATATCTCTCAATGTTTTTAGAAGGGTTTCTCGGCTATAGCTGGCTTGCATGAAGACAAAAATTATGGTCAAACAGTCCAAAGTAGACGTGGATTTAGAATTTTAAGTTTATGAATTTTGGACTGATAACTTTTTAGTTTATTGAGCTTTGAATAAATTATTTATACACGTGAAACAAATTTTTTAACATAAATATAAGGTGTGGGTCAAATCTATTGGGTTATGCCGAATCTATAACTAGACATCACGATGAAACATTTAAATGCTTTTGAATTCCGATAAAGTTTTCTTTAATTACTTGTCATGTGTTAATATTCTTAATTTGTATCTTATAACAGCCCAGTCCTCTAGTGATATTGTCCGCTTTGGGAAGAGGCCCCCCCGACTTTAAAACGCGTCACTAGGAGATAAGGCATGCTTAATTATATACCTAACACATCTCCTGTGTTATGCTGATGTGGGACTTTCCGTCTCAAGCTGGGGTGTCACATACGCCCCCTCTTATGGACTCAGCGTCCTCGCCGAGGTTTGCCCCACCACATGGGATTTGCGTAGACTCAGCACAGAGGTTTGCCCCGCCTACCCGGAATTTGCCTATACTGAGTTGAAATCTGGCCCACCATCGACAAGGCTGACATAGGAGTGGCTCTGATACCATCTGTAACAGCTCAGCCCGCTAGTAATATTGTCTGCTTTGGGGCTAGGCCCGCACGACCTTAAAATGTGTCACTAGGAGGTAAGACATCTTACTTATATGCCCTGCATCTTTCCTGTGGTTATCCAATGTGGGACTTTTCTCCTAAGCTGGGGTGTCACATATAAGTAAGCATGTCTTATCTCCTAGTGGCGCGCTTTAAGGTCGTGCGGGCCTAGGCCCAAAGCGGACAATATCACCAGCAGGCTGGGCTGTTACAGATTGTATCAGAGTTACTCTTGTGTCAGCTTTGTTAATGGTGGGTCACATTTCTGAGTTTAGGTCAATCCCGAGTAGGCGGGGAAAACCTCAAGTTGAGTCTAGGCAAATCCCATACGTAGGGCAAACCTCAGCGAGGACACTGAGTCCATAAGAGGGGGTGTATGTGACACCCCAGCTTAGGAGGAAAGTTTCACATCGGCAAAACACAACAGAGATGCTGGGTATATAAGTAAGCATGCCTTTACCTCCTAGTGATGTTGACACCCAATTTTGTCCCTCCTTTATTCCAATTTATTTCCTTGGGCTTTTAAAGTTATCAACGAGCTAAATACTTTGGTTTTCACTACTATTTTTATCACTATCAACATTACTAGTATTACTTTATCACAAATTTTAATGGTTCGCCATCATTTTATTTTAGGATTTGTACTCGTTAAATTAATTTTTTACTTTATACACACTAATTATTATTTGTCTTCACATAATATATTTTGTACTAGTTATTAAGTTAAAAGCCCAAGAGTAATTAATTAGGAGAAGAAAATACCCAACAATTTCAGCCATTTTTGCAAGTCCAATTCGTGACCAGTCCATTTGTTTTTTAACGGACCAGCCCACTTGTTTAAACCCGACCGGCCCTTCACCCGACCCGACCGGCCCACTTTCTCTTCAACGTTTTCATCATTCTTTTCACCCCAAAAACCTAGCCGCTCCCCCTCTCTCTCTCTCTCTCTCTCGTCTCTCTCCTCTCGCCTCTCTCCCTCTTCCATTTTTGACAACTGCTCCGCCCCCTTTCAACCATGGCAGATCGGTGCCCTCCATTTTCGTGCAATACGCACAGCGCATACTCCCCTCTTTTTCCTCCTCTCTGTCTTCTTCAACAAACTCGACAAAACCACAGAACTCTTTCGCAAAAAACAGGCCATGCATGGCCATTTGAGGAAAAGGAGTTAATGGCCGGTCCTTTCCCCTCAGAATTTCAACGATTGAGGGTTGGATTTTGTTTTCTTTCGCTGTCCTCTATTTGCGATCGGCAACAACTTTAAATGTTTTCGTCTGTTGTGAAGGAAAACCTTTGCTTTATCATCTCTTTGGTACAAGTTTTAAAGGGATTTTTGTCCCCATCTTCTTGGTCTCTGATTAAGGTCTGAACGAGCCTCCTAACGTTCTAATTTTGGGGGAAATGAATTTGATTTCAAATCCCGCCCATTTTCGAACCGGGAAAAACCCTAGTCATATTCTACTATAAAGAGGGCTTTAAGTCCTCAGCCGAAAAAAAAAAGGATGATACAGATCCTTGCCCTCTATTCATTTGCATTTTCTCAATCAATCTATCCCACAAAAAGACAAAAACTCTAGCTCGCTGGGACTTTCAATATTTTCGTTCGGACTTATTCGGCTTGAGATTCGGATCTATTCATAGCGAGAGGGTAGATTCGAGACGTTGACGCCCCATTTCACTGCACACAAAAAAGGTAAACTTTGATACACTTATTGCTTTTAGTCTTTAGTTTCTGCTTTAGTTAAAATTCTAGCTTATTTCTGCTATTTTTGTAGTAGTTATGTAGTTTCTTTGTTGTCCTGTTATTTGTTTGATGTTTGGGAGCTGTTAGGATAGGATATTAATTGCTAAATAAATTCGAAAGATATCTACTGTAGTTCGGATGCTTAAGACTGAATTTCCAGGACTTAGAACCTATTTAAAGCCGAATATACATAGGATATACAGTGGGTATCAAGGTAAGAAGAAGGTATACATTCGATATACATCTGACATACACATCGTGGTGTGCATATCTTAGGTATATTGTGTATATGATTAAAATAGGTAGTTTAATTATTGAGAATTAAGTTCAGTTCTTTCTTATGTTGTGGTTTTTTCGGAATCATGTCCTGGTGTGTCCATTATTCATGCTATGCAGAAATATGTTGTGCTATAGATAGATGAATTAAAATCACGTGTTGGATATGTTTTCTCTTATATGTGTTATTAAGCTTTTCACACACTCCTAAAAATCATGACCTTAGGACTAATATGAAAAATCCTGCAATAACTGTAGTGCTGTGGTGAAACATGTGTCCTTTGATGGTAGTAAACTGAGGAAGGGCAAATTTTGATTGCTTAATTACCAGCATCATGCTGTGAGAGTTTCATGTACGTCAGTAGGTTTTTTTTTCTGAATTATTCTCTTGATGCATCATGATATCGTCTATTGATACCAAACCCGAGATGGTATTATTTGTATGTTTTTCCTAAATTATGCTTCCTTGTTCTCAATTTAGTTATCCTATATAAGGCTTGAATGTTATTTTATTACAAAAGAAATGTGGAGATGTTTATTGTATTCAGGCTTCTAATCTAAAGAGTGGTGCCGAAGTACTACTCTTTTATAGCCGAATATTGACAGATTATTTCAGTGTATGAGGAACAAACTTCCTTTTGGGAAAAGCAACATAATGGACGAAACAACAAAGGGAAATGGTTTTAATTAATTTGGGACAAGAGAGGATGGAGTAATTTTGGGTTGTTAAACGTGATACAAAGCATCGGTTCTAACGCATCATTCATCTAATCTGTGTATATTTGGTAGTTTTAAGTTAATTCTCGAATTGCAGTTGAATGTTATGGACAGCGGGCTCAATAAAGTTGTGTACCAATTCTCATCACCTGTGTCTAATATACATGCCATCTGTGTGTGTTAGTACTAATGGGCTTGCTCATGGATGATTTAATTCCCACTCTCATATTTAGTTTTTTTTTTCTTTTCTTTTCTTTCGGTTAATAAATGGTTAGTTAGTGTCTTTGTTGTTTTGATTAAGCATCATATGTATAAATACTTACTCTTTGTCATAAGTCCATGATATGTGTAGCTTTAACTGTCTTCTTTATCCTCTATAATTGTTTTAATCGGTTTTCTTTCTAATCCTTCGTCATTTCTTTCTTTCTTTTACATGTACACTTAGGAGTAAAATGGAGTCTTCATAAAGACTCCCACTGCCCGAGCAGTCTCATTTGGAGACTATGCCGCCACTAAATCCGATAACATCTCCTCCTCATTCCCCTCATATACTCCTCTCGAACTACAACCTGACAGAGAACGAATGAGAGGGGCGAAGCAAAACAGTGGACATCCTGATTATAGTTTCAATACTCTTATTCTTATACACTGTTCATGTGGTTTTCTTTGTTTATTTGGATGATTGTTTGACCATGACGTTAGATCTTGTGATAAGATTATTTTACCTAGAGCTTGACCCTATAAGAGTTAGTCTCAAGTGATTAATTTTAGGAAGCAATAACCAAGATGTGTTAGTCATATTATTAGTGGTAATTGAGCGAATACTTTTAGTAAAAAAATGGCTTTTACTTCAAGTAAGTTTCAACTTTAAAATCAGTTAAACAATTGGGACTCTCTCGAGTTAGGACACGTTTTAAACCGGCTGAGTTTTCAAAAAAAAAAATTCAGATAAGCTTAACATTCGGATTTCATTAGGATCCAAAGTTGTTGAAATCTAATGAAATATTACCAAACTTTCCTAAGTCTTTAAACCAAAGTCAGTTACTTCCTTTTGAGATATATAACTATTTTCCAGCAAGTTTAACTTTTCTCAACTATTGCATTTTTTTGTATTTTAGTATTTTTTATCATCTATGTATAAGCCTTATAACTTCCACTCATATTTAGCATCAGTTAACTATTTTCCTCTTAACACTTAGACTTTAAAAAATGATTATGTTTTATCTTATACTTAGCCTTATTAATTAAGTCCGGTCGGTTAACCATTGTTAATGGGTCTTAAAGGATGCCTAATACCTTCCCTTTAGACTAATTGAATCCTTAACTAGATTTTTTTTGGTTTCGTAAACTTTAAAATAAAATCAACTTTAGATAATTATTTTAATTAAACTTTAGGTGTCCTAATTCACCATAAATAATTAGGTGGCGACTCCTTGACTTTAATTAACCCCGGAATTACCGGGATGTTGTAAACTATTTTGACCCCGGTTAAAATAGGATATAACAGTGACGCATTTTAAAGCCGTGAGAACTTAGGCCCAAAACGGACAATATCACTAGTAGGCTGGACTTTACATATCTCATACTTTTATAAAACAAGAATCAAGAGAAAAGTGCGTGAAATAGAGAATAGATATATATCTTGAATCATCTATGTATTACATTTATTTGATGTATTACGTACACATGGACTTGATGGATTTCATAGACGACAAAAAACAACCTGAAAATTTTACAAATACAATGCTTGTCGAAAATTTAACTTACTTGGCAATAAAAGAGCCTGAAACTGAAATAAACTTGACTCTTACATGACACAGATTAAAGAAAAAAAGAATGAATGTCGAATGTGTTAGCTAGGGCCTAGGAACAAGTCCTTTGAATCCTAAAGAACTTTGGTTAAGAAAAAGAATTTAACTAATTAAGGAACAAATTAAATGAATGAATTTATTAGATCTGAAGTACTCCAGCGATGTATTATTAATCCTCTTTTACTAATTTGTGATTGATCAATAGTGATAGATTATGTAAATATTAGTTAGAATATTTTGTAGTCTACTATTTTAGGTTAGAATATTTTGTAATCTCCTATTTTGGGTTAGAATATTTTGTATATAAACCAATTCAAGTAATGAAAGGAAACGGGGAAAATATTTCTTACATGGTATCAGATTAGGATTTCTTTCTTCTTCCTCCTTCCGCTATGCCCTAGTCCCTCTTTCTCCTTCCTCAAGCCGTCGCCCCCTTTTTTATTTTTTTTTCCCATGGCCGACGCACCTACCACTCCGGCTAAGCCCTTGTTCCACCCGGCCCTCGCGGTCTCCAATATCAAGAATCACATCTCTATTACTCTTGAGATGGAGAACTCACAATACGGAACAGGGGCCGAGCTTTTCAAAATTCATGCTCGTTCTCACAAGGTCCTTCATCACATCATTCCTCCACCCAAAGTAAGGAGAAGCCGGCTCCCGAAACTGATGAGGAAGTCGAATTATGGACGACCATTGACGCCACCGTGCTTCAATGGATATATTAGACAATTTCGAATGGTCTGTTAAACACCATCATTGAACCAGACGCTACTGCCATGGACGCTTGGGTTCTCTTGCGTGATATCTTCCAAGATCATCAAACTTCTCGTGCGGTGACTCTCAAACAAGAATTCACGACGACTCGTATGGAGGATTTTCCCAATGCCTCCGTCTATTGTCAACGTCTCAAGAGCCTTGCAGATCAACTGAAAAACGTTGGGGCTCTCGTGACGAATAGCCGCCTTGTCCTTCAACTGGTCTCGGGTCTTAATGAAGCGTACAAAGGGGTTGGGACACAAATTCGCCATGCAAAATCGCTTCTCCCATTCACAGAGG
The DNA here is from genome assembly GCF_019175385.1 of Lycium barbarum. NCBI lineage: Eukaryota > Viridiplantae > Streptophyta > Magnoliopsida > Solanales > Solanaceae > Lycium > Lycium barbarum. The sequence continues at coordinate 4,426,227 of NC_083341.1, forward strand.
CTCGGTCTTCCCTTGTTTTGGAAGAACGTGAACTTGCGGCAATGGTGTCTCACGGGTCTGGTTCGGCTATGGTGGCCTCGGTCGACGACACTCCACTGCCCTCAGACAAACACAAGCTCACGCCGAGGGAACCCAAAAAATTCCCGCGGCCAAAATTCGGGAACTGGCCGTAAGGGAGGCTCGGGCCGCGGCTCAGGCGGCGGAAAATTCACCGGCGGCCGCGGTGGTTCAGCCCGAAGCAGCGGCGGTCAGCAGCCAGCAGGCTCCCTTTCGCAGCAGTGGACTGCCGACCAGTTTGGTCATTGGCAGTGGGTCCCGCAGCCTCGCTGGGCTGTTCCAGAATATGGACCTCTCCCGTGTTAAGTTCATTGGGTCATCGATATTATGTTCTTTTTATGGACTTTTCCTTTGGCAAAGAAATTCGACGTCTATATGAAATTCTTAGCTTTAAAAACCCACATTCATACCCAATTTGAATGTCATATTAAAAATGTCCAATGTGATAATGGGAGGGAATATGATAATGGTCAATTCGGGACATTTTGTGAGTCTAATGGGATGTCATTTCGTCTTTCTTGTCCACATGCGTCTTCACAAAATGGGAAAGCCGAAAGAAAAATCCGTTCTATCAATAATATCACCTGGACTCTCCTTGCTCATGCTTCTCTTCCCCCTTCGTTTTGGCATCACGCCTTACAAATGACAACATATCTTCTTAATATTTTACCAAGTAAATTATTAGGCCACGTTTCTCCTCTTCAAGTGCTATACCAAAGAAAGCCATCTTACTCTCAGCTTCGGGTTTTTGGATGTTTGTGCTATCCCCTCTTTCCTTCTCTGACTATCCACAAATTGCAAGCCCGGTCTACACCGTGTGTATTTTTGGGGTATCCTACGAATCATAGAGGGTATAAGTGTTATGATTTATCGTCCCATAAAATTATTATTTCTCGTCACGTGATTTTTGATGAGAATGTCTTCCCATTTTCCAATTTACATTCTCCTACTTCAACTACTTACGATTTTTTTTGGATGATGGCATTTCCCCATTTTGGTTGCATCATTTGGCTTCTACTCCGGATAGTCGGCTCAGCCCCCCCGGGTCACAGCCGACTACCCCCCTCCCACCGTGGCACCCGAGACCCAGCCTACTGCCCAGTCCCCTTCGTTGGCAGCCGCCTCCCCTACCGCACCTACCCCTCTCCCCGCTGCCTTGGGCGAACAGCCCTCGGTTACGTCTATCCCACCCACACAACTGTCACCCCAGCCACCCCCATGTACCAATCCGCCCCGAATGGTGACCCGGAGTCAGCATGGTATTTTTAAGCCAAAACGTACGTTTAACTTGAATACCATGGTCACGAAATCCCCTCTCCTTCGTAACCCTGTGACCGCCCTTCGTGACCAGAATTGTAAAATGGCTATGGATGATGAATTTGATGCTCTTATTAAAAATAAGACGTGGGATTTGGTGCCCCGTCCACCTAATGTGAATGTTATTTGATCTATGTGGATTTTCACTCATAAAGAAAAGTCTAATAGTGATTTTGAGAGGCATAAAACCCGTCTTGTAGGTGATGGTAAGACTCAACAGGTTGGCATTGATTGTGGTGAAACCTTCAGTCCGGTGGTCAAGCCGGCTACGATCCGTACCGTTCTCAGTCTTTCATTTTCAAAGAAGTGGCCTATTCATCAGCTAGATGTCAAGAATGCTTTCCTACACGGTGAGCTCAAGGAAACAATGTATATGCATCAACCTCTGGGTTTCAGAGATCCCACTCATCCGGATTATGTATGTTTACTCCGTAAGTCCTTATATGGACTTAAGCAGGCCCCGAGGGCATGGTACAAGCGTTTTGCATATTATGTATCTTCTCTTGGTTTTTCAAACAGCAGATCTGATAATTCTTTGTTCATCTACAAAAAGGGGTCCGATATGGCATATATGTTACTTTATGTTGATGATATTATTCTTACTGCTTCCTCAGATTCTCTCCGATGCTCCATTATGGCTCTCCTTGCCTCGAAATTTGCTATGAAGGATCTGGGTCCTTTGAATTATTTCCTTGGCATTCATGTCACTCGCCATAAGGATGGCATGTTTCTTTCGCAACACAAGTATGCCAAAGAAATCATTGATCGAGCTGGGATGTCTTCTTGTAAGGCTACTTCTACTCCGGTTGATACTAAACCGAAGGTGAGCAGCACATCGGGTGCACCATATGATGACCCGACTCACTATGGCAGTCTCGCAGGTGCACTTCAGTATCTTACTTTCACGAGGCCGGATACCTCTTATGCTGTTCAATAGGTATGCTTACACATGCATGCACCACGGGAGGTTCATATGCATGCTCTTAAGCGTATCATCCGTTACATTCAGGGTACACTTGACTATGGTTTGCATCTTTATCTGTCCTCAGTTACTGACCTTGTTTCCTACACTGATGCGGATTGGGGGGCTGCCCTGACACACGTCGGTCAACGTCTGGTTATTGTGTCTTCCTTGGGGATAACTTGATATTGTGGTCTTCGAAACGCCAACCTACCATCTCTCGTTTGAGTGCTGAGGGGAGTATAGGGGGGTTGCTAATGTTGTCTCCGAGTCCTGTTGGCTTCGTAATCTTCTGTTGGAATTACATTGTCCTATTCATAAGGCTACTATGGTGTATTGTGACAATGTGAGTGCCATTTATCTTTCGGGAAATCCGGTGCAACATCAGCGCACCAAACACATTGAAATGGACATTCACTTTGTTCGTGAGAAGGTTGCGCGCGGACAGGTTCGTGTCCTTCATGTTCCATCCCGTTATCAAATTGTCGATATTTTCACCAAGGGACTACCACAGGTCTTATTTGAAGATTTTTGGGACAGTCTCAGCGTTCGTAAACCTCCCGTTTCGACTGCGGGGGTGTGATAGATTATGTAAATATTAGTTAGAATATTTTGTAGTCTACTATTTTAGGTTAGAATATTTTGTATATTTTGTAATCTCCTATTTTAGGTTAGAATATTTTGTATATAAATCAATTCAAGTAATGAAAGGAAACGGGGAAAATATTTCTTACAAATAGCTGTGCAAAATTTGTTGTCGAACAACATATTTCTTTCTATGGATGAACTTCTCTCTTTCTACCTCGTACAAGTTCTTCATTATTGCATCCGAAGCTTTCACCAGGAAATCCGACCAGTCCCTTCACAAAACAATATTACCCATGCTAGATTATGTCTAAATCACGCTCAAACAAACAAAGTTACAAAAAGAAGAAAAGAAATCATGCTCAAACAAGTAAATCGACAAACCAATCAGTGACAAAATAGTTATCCTACTATCTTAATCTAGGTTATTACCAGTTTTTACTGTCTTTAAATGAAAACTTGTAGTAGTTCTTTTTTTAAATATCACATAATGTTGTAATGATCCAGATAATTTTGTTCCCTATTCAACTTTCTACAATAAAAAGCTTTAAATATGAAGCCACATGTATCACAGTAAAGATTAAACGAATCATAATTTCAAATCTCCTCTTAAACGGCGGATTATTTCAATAGTGCACAAGAAAATTGGACGGGAGGGTTTAGTTTATTTTGTCAATAAAGTGGAAAGAAAACCATGAAAAATCTGGGTTAAAGTTTAACTAGAAACAAAAAAAAAAAAAGCTTGCTGATTTCTTTCGTTTGTCTAAGACTTAGCAGCGAAAGATATCAGGTAATGTTATAGTCTAGGTGTGCGCAATCTTGCTAAATGCCACCATTATTTTTAAATAATTATACAAAAAGAAATTGTGACAGTAGAAATATAGTAATCCTTCTGTCTCAATTTATATGGTGATGTTTGACTAAACAATAAGTTAAAAAATAAACAATGGTTTTGAAACTTGTGTTCGAAAATAAGATACAAACGACGTTTGTGTGACTATAAACTATCATATAAGAGTAAAATGAAAAATTTAAAATTTAATTATTTGTAAATAAGGAAGTATGAGACGTTCATTTTGGACAGACTAAATGAAAAGTATGACAATAAGATTATTGAAAAATTGCAAGTGGTCACCCTTTTAAGGTATCGAATGTGAGCCCAACCGTGTATTTTGCCTCCTCAAGAGCCAAGTTAAATTTCTCCAAATCCCTCTTTGGAAAATTAATATTCAAGTCCTTGACAGCAAGCTCAGAAGGCTTTACATCACAAAAAACTGGTATAATCCTCTTCTTCGATTCCATCATCAGAGACAACTCATGCAAGCAAAAATAAGAATCACAATACTGAGGTGAAAAAATAGCCATCCCAATCTTGCAATGGCGGATCGCAGGGTCGATTTTATCGAACAATTTGTCACCAGGCTTCATGTTCTTGCTGTCCAAAAATGGCCTAAGCCCAAGATTATTTCTAATATGTTCGTATAGCAAGCCCGCAACATTTCTCTTCGTGTCGATTCCCCTGTGGTTAATGAACACGTCGCATGGAGCCCGATTTTTCACCGGTTCCAATTGTCGCCCCAACCGGAGAATTTGGTTGCACACATTTTTGGCTGAAGAGGAAGAAGATGGTATTGAACGTTGCATGGCACTATCAAGAAGTTTAAAGGACGTTGTTGATATTTTTGTTTTTTGTTTTTGCGTGTTTTAGTTGGTGTTATTATATTTGGGTATTGAATGAGTATGTGATATGACCTGTTCTGCAGAGATATTTATACTAATGGAATTGGTGAATTTTTTTAAAAGGTGCAGTTTAAATTCTTACGTTTGATTTTCCTAGGGTCTTGGAAAAGCATTTGAATTTTTTGACTCTCTGGGCTGACGCTTTTAAGAATTATTTTTAATACCCTTCATACATATAAATACACTATTATTGTTTGAGTTTGAGAATAATTAAATAAATAAATAATTAATTAAATAATTAAAGAAAAGTTTGTCCAAAAAGATAATCAATCAATCTTTTCCAAAGCCAAAGCTAAAGCCAAAGCCGAGCTGAGCGAGCGACGACGGTGCGAGGGGTCCTTGCCCCCTCAACCCTTTTAGCGACTAGAGAAGGTGTAATGTAATATATACACCTCCTTTTTCCTATCTTTTTCTATGTGAGACAAATGCTTTAACCAAAGTAAAAGAGACCTTTGACATTCCTCAAAGCAAAAGAAACCTTTTACATTCCCTTCACTTTTCATCCATCATTTCCCATTCACCAATATCAAAACCCAACAGTCCTTGCATAACCAACTTTTTTTCCCCTGGATTAATTTGGATTCGAGCTAAAAGTTCGCCATCATATTCAGGGCTCGGGCCCGTAATCTTTTATGAAAGATGAAAGAATACTTACCATTCCACCACAATCTTTGTGTTTGTTGCCCTATCAACTTCACATTCAATCTCATGAACTTTCACAAACTTAAATGCTAGCTCCTTTTGTCTCATGAATTTACATTGTATATGAGTTAAAACAAATCTTAAATATTTTACGGTTACATAGAGGTTATTCTCTTTTAATTTGGGAAATGAAATTACGTACTCCGTACTACATACAGATTAAATATTATTCCATGACACCTGGTTTAATTTGATTTAACCAAATTACAGTAATATTGACTAGCTATAACATCTACACCTATAATTCCTTTATTCTTGTCACACTTGTTGATGATTGAGAAGCCTAACTCCATTATTTTATTTGTTAACAATTAAGAATAATCATGTGGAGGTGGCGGTCACAATTTGTACTACTATCAGGATTTTACCTAACATATTTTTTCTTAATAAATAAATAAGAAAGAGCAAAAGATACATTACATGTTGCTGTGCATTAGATTCCTTCTAAGCTTCATATGTTAGTTAATATTCCTTTGATTCAAACAAAAAATAAATTAATTCATAATTAGATGAATTAAGCATCTGATTAACTGACTAATTAGTCCCTCCTAAAAGTATATATGATATTTCTAATCTCCCTTTTATGTACTTTAAATAAAAGAAACAGAGAAAAGTAATTAAATGCTATTCCATTTGGCATCTAATTAGGGAGTTATATGGATAATGTAATTGTTTTCTAGGGAATATTATGGTTTCTAATATCCTAGTCCTAGGATTAATTATCATCATGTTACATGAAGAGTAGCGGACTTTGCCAAATCTACTACTAATTAGTTGATATCACAAATTTTAGGCTCGGTTTTTTTCTCGTGGTTACCGACCCGGTAATTAGGTACCTGAATCGAGCCCGATTAAATTTGGATTCGCATGGGGAAGTTCCACTTTTGGGAGTAAATTGCTCCTTAACAAAGACATCCCATAGTCAGGGCTCGAACCCGATATTACAAAAAAAAATAAAAAATTGGAATTAGCTGTGAACTTCATCGCTAATCTATCGCTAAATTATATTGCTCGTAACTAACAACATTATATGATAATCCTTCGCTAATTTGTCATTAAATAGGATTAATGACGAATTTTGCTGTTAGCTACAATAATTGTCCGTTGCTAATTCTTGTTTTTAGTAGTGTGAGATCTCTGATTCAAAATGAACAAGTACTTACCACTCTATCACAGTTCTTGCTGGTATTTTCGATTCGTTGCTATAGGTTACCAAGGTATATGATGATTATTAATATATATAAGAGCATCCCATAAAATATATATTTAGATTTGACCATATGCAAATTGGAGTATATATAATTGGAAAAAAGGAATCTCCTCGCAAGGTAGGTATATAACTAATACAGAAGAGCATCCTATAGATATCCGAGTTTTCTAAGGGCTACATTCTATGCAGTGTCTTTTTAATTGGAAAACATTAAACACACAAGAAACTAAGTAACATTCCATGCATGCAGCAAAATATATTATTACTCAGGGAACTTTTGCAGAGTACACTTTTTTTCCTTCTCTATCATTTTTTCCTCAAGAGACAAAAATTGATTCCTTTATAACGTGGAAAATTATATCGTGATAGACCGAACAAGAGAGTCCGACCTAAAAGACTAGTCCATTAATTTAGTGAGAAACTCATTCAACCTATAATTCTACTATTTCATTTTTAGTCAACGAAAAATAATTGACACACAACAATAATGCGCCCCCTTGAGGGCCAACTACCTAGCTTGTTGGTCGACCGATACGCTTTTTTGATCTAGGCCAACACTCCTGACACTATTTTGACCTAGCTAGCTAGTCAGGTTGGCGCCCCTCTTAGGTCTGGGTAACGATCCTCTAATAGGCTACCACTTTGAGTCGCGGCCTCAATAGTTGATCGACTTCTGATACTAATAGTTATAGACCGAATAAGAGATCCAATACTCCAAAATCATGCGAGAAAGCTATTCAGCCTACACATGTATTATTATATCTTTTTTTAATTAGGCAAACCCATCAGCGGTCCCTTGTGGTCGCCAAGATCTTTCACTTAAACACCTTAACTAAGCCTTGTGACATCTGAACACCTATGGTAGGGCCTGATTGTGTCATTTAGACACTTTTCGCTGACTTGACATATAGTGAGTGTGATACACTCATTAGTGGCGCGTGAACGACCTTATTTAGTCAATTTTTATTTTTTTCTCTTTTTTTTCCCACCCACTTCCCCAAGCTTAAACTCCTTCAATGGAGGTTCTATAATCATGTGTTTTATCTTCTTTCCTAACCTTCATTGTTGCCACTATTCTTACCTTTTGATACGATTTTTACCTTAAACAAACCCAATTTCTAGTTCTCTCCCCTAATAAATGGAAAAAGAAAATCAAAGGAGCTCATCAAGACACAATTGTTAATAAGCTCTTTAGAGATCTTGAAGATTTAAAATGGGTTACTTTATTTAATGAAAATTTTGAGAAATTAATGTTGGGGTTGTCTTGGGTCTTTGTGGGGAATCTTTACATAAAGTTATAACAAATTTGAAGTAGTTTTTCTTGAAATTTTGGATTGAAATCGTGGTTGGAACAAGAACACACACGGAGATGGTAAAGAACCCCAAGAACATGATTTTCGGATTTTTCTTTTGTTAATAAATGTGTTTTTGTGTGTGTTAATAATGTCTAGGGTTTAGAAAATTGATTTTTGTTTTCTTTTTTGAAATATTAGTTTTTTACTCAAAATTTATTTTCATAGTAAATAGTTTTTTTCTTTTTTTCTTATAATTTGTTTTAAAATTATTATTTTGCACTAAATGTTACATGTCCTCTTTTAACTATTCATTATGTTACGTCACCCGTGAGTGTATTACACACACTTTCTAATTCTAGTTAATTGTAAAAAAGTGTCTAATTGGAACAAAATTCAATGTAGTCTGAGTGCACAATTGATACAAGGCTTAGTTGAGGTATTTAAGTAAAAGATCTTGCCGAGCACAAGGGCCCCTTTGGATTTGGCCTTTTAATTAATGAGGGGATTGCCACACAATGATGGGATTAAACACGGAAGTAGGGCTGACAATATGGTTAAGAAAAGGAGTAACCATCCATCTCACCCATTAGATATGAGTTGGATAACTTTATATAGCCTGTCAAATAAATAAAAACAAAAAGTCTTTTTTCAAATATTTTGACAAGGTTTCATGAATCAGTTTGAGCTATATATATCAGCCAATCTAGCCCAACTTTTAGATGGGCTTAAATTGAACAGCTCCATATAGATAGAGTTGGTAAATTGAGGGGTTATTCACGGGCTAACACAATATTACATACTAGGAATGGCTAGTATTACACTGAAATATGGTGTAGAGATACAATTGCATCTAAATGAAATTTGATTAGTTTTAAGTTTTAATGCATTACTAGTGACCGTCACTTCATTTTTTTTAAATAACATGATGTCTAGGTCAACCTGCACACACCTCGACTATTCCACTAAGTACCCGTGGCTTCCCTCCAGCACAAATACTAAATTTAGACAAATGTATTTGTATTATTATCACGCATGGTTTTCAGACATTTCACTGATTAGTAGGCCACACTCTTGATTGCCGAGTAACAATCGATTCCATTTGGTTCATTCCTGAGAGAATCTAGAATAGTTGTGCTTGCTATTTTATTGATCTTGGTAGTTAGAGATTGTCTGATAAATCAAGAACATGTATAATTTAACCGGAACATATGTACAATTTTCAAAATTGTCTGGTAAATGGTATGAAAATTATTCATATGTTTTGATTAAATCATAGTACATGTTATTGAGTTTGCTTGAAGTTAAATGGTGCATGCCAGAATCTCCTAAAGACCTGTTACATTGTTGGAACTTGGAACAGAAGAGGACTTTTTAGGGTACATATGTGTAAGAAATGTAAGGCCCAACTGGAGGAAATAGAGGGATTAACTACCGGAGGAGAGCCTCATCCCCTATAGTCATCACGAATGACCTTGCATGATGGCATTTGCAAATTTTTCTGTCAACTTTAGTCACCACAGAGGATCTTTTGTAAACTTTTCTTTTCTTTTTTCTCAACAGAAAAATTAAATTCATTTGCTTTATAAGCTGATGGATTATCTTATAGATCATTAATTATATTGTCGCATGGGACGGTATGTAAGGCCAATAATTTAGCACTTGTTGGCATGGTCTGATGTCATATTTGGATGTATAGTTACCAACTATGTCAAAAAAAACCCAAATTATAACAACCTTTGCATCATCACATTATTTTTAGATCTAACTTAAAACAAAATATTAGTTATGACTTATGAGTTGCAAAAAATGCGAAGGGCAAAAGAAATTAAATGAGAAGGGCAAAAGACGAAAGCCAAAAAAAAAAAGAAGGAAAAATTGCTAGAGTACTGCAGATTAAATCATGACTAAAAGTAAAAGAGTCAAAATGAATATAATTACTCTCATCTTGAACTCAGTTACTCTAATTATTCTCTGCTCAGTAATAATAAGGCATAGGTTTTGGTTTTCTCTTGGAATAATCACATGTAAGGACCCCTCCATGCAGCTGCACAACTTCATAACTGTTGATAAGTCTCTCTTCATGAGCTGGTTTGAACTGAACAAGATTAGACTTTTGAGATTGGTATATTGATTATAATGAAGGTAATTTTTATTGGTCGTTTTAACAACATAAGAAGGAAGAGGAGGAGGAGGAATACAAGGTCTTCCTTTTCTCCCATAGAGTTGTTCATCAAGAAGAGCAAAGGCTTCTTGACCTATCTTGGATATACCTTTCTTGTTTGGTGCCATTTGAGAGCTGCTAGAAACTTTTGATTTGTCGTGTGTAAAGAGTTGGTATTTTTCTTGCTATAGTAGAAATGAGAGGATTGTTGGTTTGTGTTTATTGAGAGGACTAATGGATATGAATCCTATTTATAGGCATCAATTAAACCATGAAAATTTAGAAGGCTCTTTTAAAAAAAGATTATCATCAAATTAAATGGTCCTTGCCTAACCAACAATTTTTTTATTCGCTATCTGTTTTGAGGACCAATTAATTTGGATTTGTTGGGATTTTTCGGTGTGAATAAGAAATGAGAAAATGTACTTTTTGTAGTGTACCTAAAAGAAACATTTTGGATTGCACCTCTCTATCTCACCCTTTCATTGCTTATAAATTCAGAGGCCTAGCTTCAGATTTCATACATATACCAAAATCTGAATTTTTTCTCCCCTTTAAATTGTTCTCTGCATTTGTTTTCAAAACAAAATTATAGTAGACTTGTGTGATTTGTTGCCGAATTTGCGTTCAACGAAGTTGGTGGGGTTTGGGGTGCCGCTACACCATCAACAGGTATATCCGTTTTATCCTGGGAGGAAGTAATCCATAACCTCGGGTACAGTAAGGGGATTAAATTCCTCAAGGACACACAGTGAATTCTGTGGACTCGGATATTTTGAGTTTTATGTATTTTACGTTTTTTAAATTAATTCAAGCTTCTAGTTTTCTATTCTTGAACACAGTTCTAATAACAGGATTCGGGCCCGAAAGTCTGACTTTGGGAGGTATAGCATTCGCGACTTATTCATCTATATTAAAGATGAAGGAATACTTACCATCTCACCACAATCTTTGTGGTTGTTGTCCTATTAAATTCACTGTCATCTCATGAACTTTTACAAACTGAAATGCTTCCTCTATCCTAATTTGTATTGCATTGTTTGGCTAGACACATAGTAGTGATTGTGGTCCAAAATAAATCCTAAAATTTTTATATAGCTATAAATCATCTCATTAAAATCATAAAATAAGAACTTTAAAATTAAAAGTTATTTCTAAATATAGAAACATGACGGTCTTACCCTTTTAACGAATCAAAAAGAAAGTGTGCCACGTGATTAAACTGAGTCAGGAACGTAACTATCTTTTATATACTGTAAATAACATATGCATACTGATTTATTTTGATATATACTATACAATTGAGAATGAAGTTACAACAACGACATAAATGTGATTCTCTTTTGGGAAATGAAATAACTTACAACATGTTTACTTTCGGTGAAAATTAAATATTCCATGAAGCTTGGTTTAACTTATTTTGACCAAATTACAGTAATATTGACCAGCTATAACATCTATACCATATTTTCTTTATTCTTGTCACACTTGTTGATGATTGATAAGCCTAATTCCATTATTTTATGTGTTCAAAATTAAGAATAATCATGTGGAGGTGGTGACAATTAGTAATATTAAAAAAGGAATTTACCTAACATTATTATTCTTAATAAATAAATTTAAAAGAGCAAAAGATACACTTTATGTTGCTCGAATTGGATTCCTTCTGAGCTTCATTGTTAGTTAATATTCCTTTAATCCAAACTAAAGCTAAATTAATTCATCATTAGGTGAATAAAGCATCTGATTGACTGACTAGTTAAGTCCCTCCTAAAAGTATATGTGATATTTCCAATCTCTCTTTTATGTACTTTAAATAAAAGAAACAGAGAAAAATAATTAAATGCTATTCCTTTTGGCATCTAATTAGGGAGTTATAGTAATTGTTTTCTAGGGAATATTATGCTTTCTAATATCATAGTCCTAGGATTAGTTATCATCATGATTAAATGACTAGTAACGGATTTTACCAAATTCCACTACTAATTAGTTAATATCACAAATAGTAGGCTCGATTCTTCTTCTTATTTTTTCGGGGGTTTCCCACCTGGTAATTGGGTATACGAGCCTGGCCACATTCAATTCCGAATCGTACGGGAAGTCCCTTGGGAGTAAATCGCTCCCTAACGAAGACACCCCATACCCTGGGCTCAAACCCGACATTAAAAAAAATGGAATTAGCTATGAACTTCGTCACTAATCTATTGATAACAACATTAATATTTGATAATCTTTCGCTAATATGTCGTTAAATGGGATTAGCGACGGATTTTGTTGTTTAGCTACAAAAGTTGTCCTTCGCTAGATTCTTGTTTTTCTTGGTAGTGCTAGACCTCTGATTCAAAATGAACAAGTACTTATTACTCTATCACAATCCTTGTTGGTATTTTTGATTTGTTGCTATATGTTACCAAGGTACTATGTGATTTATATATATAAGAGCATCCCATAAAGTATTTGGATTTGAACATGTGCAAACTGGAGTATATAATTGGAAAAAAGAGATCTTCTCACAAGTTATATGATTATTATATAAGAGCATCCCATAGATATCTGAACTTTCTAAGGGCTACACTAATGATATTATTGAATCAGAACCATGAATTGAGCTTTAAGCTCATCCATGGTGAATTGACATTTTGGCGGGAAAAACAGTTTAAGGAGAAGAGAGGAGATTTTTCATTGAATTGAATTACTCATTACAAGAGAGTGGAGTATTTGTAGTTGTAACTAAAATGACAGCTGGATCCAGCTCAACCACTTGTGATCATCTAACAAACTAACTAACTCGACTAACTACTCTTCACTTCAATACACTGCGCGATATACATGTGATATACACGGATATATGCTATACTCGATATACACTAATATATGCTCCAATATACATCACAACACTCCCTTTCAAGCTAGTGGGTGAAACACATCAAGAACTCCTAACTTGGATAATAAGAAATGATGCCGAGCAACTCCTAGTCCCTTTCTGAGCAAATCTGCAAGCTGTATCTTTGTATTGAGATATGTAGGTTGAATCAGTCCATTCTTGTATTTTTCTCTGACAAAGTGGCAATCTATCTCTATATGCTTGTGATGAGTCGTGAAATTACGCGATATTCGATGCTAATTCCTTAAGTTTTTGTGACTCTTTAAGCACTTTTGTTGTTACTTTTTGTGTTTTTATGTTGTTTTGTAGGAAAAGATGCCCGGAGAGCATAACGAAGCAAAACAGACCAAAATAGAGCAAAAATAGAACAAATCAACATTTCTGACAACATATGCTAATAGCACATGGTGCAGCATGTTGAACATGCTAGCAGCACATGGTGCAGCATATGCTGACAGAGAAAGTGGCAGCATGTGCGAGTAGCACATGGCGCAGCATGTTCAACATGCGAGTAGCGCATGGTGCAGCACATGCTGACAAAGAAATTGGCACCATGTGCTACGATTTTGGCACAACATGCGATTAGCATGTTGAACATGCGAATAACACATGGTGCAGCATGTTGTGCAAGAGGGTATTATGGTCCAGATTTTATTCCCGTTTTTGGAATAATATAAATACTCTTTTAGGGTTTGTAATAGACATCTTTTGCCATTTTTCAAGCTTGGAGGCTAGGGTTCATCTACACCACACTTTGGGGTTGAAGATTTGAAGATTTGGTTGAGCATTTCTTAAACCTTTAATTCATTTCTTCAATCTCTTGCTTTGTATTGTATATCTAAGTGTGTAGTGTTTATTTTCTTCACTTGAATCTTGTTTATGGAAATATTCTAGGATTAAAGTGTTGGATGAAACTTTTGTTTTGCTTATGTATTGAATGATTTTTATTGCTATTGAAGTGGGTCTTTGTTGATTTAATTAATCTCGTTCTTGAATGTTTCTAAAGGGATTAGCTAACCCTAGGACTCACCCATTTACTTAGATTGAGCTGGGAAGAGGAAATCTAGGTTGAGAAAGATTAGTTAACAAGGATTTGGGACATTAAACCCATCTAATAACTTGAGCTCGGAAGATGATAGTTACTTGAGATTCAATTGGTTGTGCTTGATATCACACTCTAAGGCTTGGAAAAGCTTAGAGTGAAATTCATTGATTTGGTTGGAAGACTTTCAATGAGATTTTAGAAACCATTATCTATTAACACAAACCCGCTCTTAGTTGTAATATCATAAAATATATTGGATCGTTACTTGAGTGTAATTTCCTTTGTATCCATACTTGTGGCCATTGATCATTTTACTCGCTTTCTAGGTTAGTTTACATTTTCGCATTAGTTATAATTTTCTCCAAAAACCAAAATATCATCTATTGTTTGGCTTTAGTTAGTTGGTGAAAGTTCCTTACTTTCTTAATCGCCTAGCATATTGTTCCCTGTGGGATCGTCCCCGACTCATAGTTGGGTAAAATATATTGCATACGACCGTGTACACTTTCTCTTTGAGGAGTGGATTTGGACGTTATCAAAAATGGCGCCGTTGCCGGGGAACAATTTGGCGTATTTGGGTTAGTTTGGGATTCAAGCTAACTTGCTTTGGTTCAAACTTTCTTTGCTTTATTTTATATAATAAAAAAAAAATAAAAAATAAAAACTGACCAGTTTTTGCAAAACTGTAAAACTGTCCAGTTTTTGTTTCTACAAAACTGTCCAGTTTTTGCAGAACTGTCCAGTTGTTGCCTCTGCAAAACTGTCCAGTTTTTGCTGTTGTTAAAACAAAAATGGCATCATATAATGAAAATTGGTCGGATGGTAGTTATGCATACTTTGATGACCCTTGTCTTTATTGTGGAGGACCACACTCATGGCAAAATTATTTGAATTCTCCCGGGGGCGGATTGTGCGCACAATCCCAAACCTATGAGTGGAGTATTTGTGATAGGTGTGGTGGTCAAAATGGTCATTGGGATAATTGTGCTTATTTGTCCTTCCCTTCCCCGAACCCCCACTATGACTATTCTAGTTTTGATTTTGATGATAGTAGGGATATGGAAATGGAAGAAGCCTCAAATGCTCAAAATGAGAGGATAATGCTCATGTTGGAGACCATCCTTGAAAAAGTTGAAAAACAGGACTTAGCGGTTAAGGACTTGAGGCAACCACTTGATGACTTGAGGCAAGCAATTAATTGCAATGACAAAGCTATTCACACCTTGGAGGATCAAATGAAGTCATTGGTTCATAAGCTATTCACACCTTGGAGGATCAAATGAAGTCATTGGTTCATACTCATAATGCTCAACAACTTGAGGGTGTTGAAAGTAGGCAAGAAAGTGACCGAAACATGAATGTCTCCAAGGGTGGATTTTTACAAGCTTTGAATGACCCTCAACTTGAAGAAAGCCTTGACAAAGTGGAAGTTGTGAGCCAAGATTGGCTTATGACTCAAGCTCAACAACTTGGAGCCTATGGAGATCACCGTGAAGGAATTTCAAGGATGATGGAAATTTTTTTAAAAATCCATGTTGAGCAAAGTCAAGAGTTGAAGGAACTTGAAATTGCTATCCGTGACTTGAATGCCGAATTGAATGCAAAAGTTGAGGTATGCAATACTCAACATCAAATAGTCATGGATAGTAGTTTTAAGTTAGTTTCCAATGAAAGAGTGGTCAACATTGATTTTCAAGAGCTAATGATGAATGGCCAACCGACCAATCCAAAAATAATGCAAGATGCCGAGATTGAAGAAATGATACTAGAGTTGCATAAAAAAGTTCATGAAATGGTTTTTGAAGACTCTAGTTCATTTTTGGGTGAGGATGTCAAAAATGAAGCGAATTTGAAAATGGAGCACCTTAGACCACATTCCAACCATTTTTCAACATTATGCTTGGTTAGTGAAATGGAAGTTGAACTAACCGAACCTATGGAGAATTTTGGAGATGAAGAAGAAAGCGTTTTCATTTTGAAGTTTGCTATGCCAAGAAGACAAAATGGCATGCCTCACTTAAGGGCCAACAAGTGCAAAATGCGATACCCGAAAGTTGGCCTCCTTGTTTTTCTACCACCGCCCCATGATCGTCATCATGATCTTGATTCAAAGTTGGGGCGCAAATTCATATCTTCCAAATGGAAGGAAAAGTGGTAAAGGTAACCGTCATGCCGCGACGTTAAATCAAGCGCTTGGTGGGAGGTAACCCATCGTTTTAAAAGTTTTAAATCGTTTTTGAAATTTTATTTTTTAGAATAGTTTAGTTTATGGTTTTTGACTAATCTGCAAAGTTTCAGAATTTTTGGAGTTTTGAGCATGTCGGATATCCAGACAGCCCCCACAACCAGTAAAAGCTGTGAATTTTTTTTTCTGGTGTCATAACCTGCGATTCGCAGGTCATACCTGCGAATCGCAGGTCGGGTCGCACATTGTGACAGAGAGCAAACAAAAAAAAATCCCTTTCTATTTTTATATTTTGTTTTGATTATGTGCAGCGAGGACACTGCAATGTTTATAGTTGGGGGTGGCACGTGGTAGCACATTATATTTTGAAACTTGCTCGAAATTTTTAAAATTTTTATTCTTTTGACATGTTGTGGATTAGTCACTCTTATTATTTTATTTTCTTTGAGGAAAAATATGAAAAGTCTTGGCTTGTTTGGTACTAATAGAGTTAGTCTCTTGCATGTGAAATTGAAATGCGAATACCCCTCCAAATTATTTCGTGGAAGTTATAAAGCAAGGTGAATAGGAACGAATGATCTTTGTGACAACTTTTTGGCTCATTTGGGGACTCTTTACCTACTAGTTGTGTTTACTTTGGATTATGAGATATTGCACTAGTTGTTCTTGCTTGGGAAGTGAAATTGATCTATCTTGACTAGTTCATATGCCATGTGTGTGAGTGTTTGTTGAATAATTCTTGTGTTTACTTTTATCAGCAAGAACTTGCCCGGTTAGTCGTTCAATGCTAATTTTGATTATGTTGGTTGGAGAGATGACCTTGGGCTATCTTTGTGATTTTTGAAAAAGCCTCTTTAGCCTTTCTAGCCTACCATTGCATAAATAATATCACTAGTAACCCCATTTGAGCTTATGACCTTTTCTTTGATTGCCCCATTACAAGCCTTTACCATGTTCGATGAAAAGTCTCTCTTTTGAACCTTTCCCTCCTTGAACATGAACTTGTGAATTTGAGGCCAAAAGCCTAAGTTGGGGGTGTTAGTGTTGGTTGAGAGTGGTGAAGGTTGGTGTTGTGGAAAAGTCAAAAGAAAGGAAGAAAATTTAAAAAAATACAAAAAGGTTGCAAACTTTTTGTGCAAAAATAAAAAAAAAATTGAATAATTGGGAAAACTAGTATGCAAAGGAAGGAGTGATGTTTTGAAATGAAGAGGAAAGTGGAAAAAAGGTACGTGTAGTGTTCAAGGAGGGCGTAGTCACTTGTATCCCACATACTTATCTTACCCTTCCCTAAGCCTACATTACAAGCTTAAAAAGTCCCTATGTGATCTCCAACTGAATGTTCTTGCGTTAGTGATGATTGAAAATAAGGGCAAGCTTATGGTGTGATATTTGTTAGCACTAGAATTTCTTTGTTGAGTGTGAGTGACTTTGTGTATTCGTCCCTTGTGTTGTTGTTGTTGTGAATATAGTGATTTTGGGACTTTCTTTCTTGTGAGGGCATATGGATTACGATAGATTGGTGATGTTGAAAAATTCAAAGTTGAGTCAACTGAGCATATCTAGTAAGATAGTAGTTTTGAGTCACTTATTGAGACTTGAGTGTTGTTGCTTGATAGTTTTAAATCTCTATTGTATTCTTGAAATTGTATTTTGAAATGAGGGAGTTATTTGGTTGAAGCTTCACATGCTTGTAGCCTAATTGTTGGTACCAACCAAAGTCATGTTTTTGTGCTTAAAGTGGTTCCTCATTGAGATTTTTGTTTTGATTTGCTTGAGGACAAGCAAAGACTTTAAGTTGGGGGTGTTGATGAGTCGTGAAATTACGTGATATTCGATGCTAATTCCTTAAGTTTTTGTGACTCTTTAAGCACTTTTGTTGTTACTTTTTGTGTTTTTATGTTGTTTTGTAGGAAAAGATGCCCGGAGAGCATAACGAAGCAAAACGGACCAAAATAGAGCAAAAATAGAACAAATCAACATTTCTGGCAGCATATGCTAATAGCACATGGTGCAGCATGTTGAACATGCTAGCAGCACATGGTGCAGCATATGCTGACAGAGAAAGTGGCAGCATGTGCGAGTAGCACATGGTGCAGCACATGCTGACAGAGAAATTGGCACCATGTGCTATGGTTTTGGCACAACATGCGATTAGCATGTTGAACATGCGAATAACACATGGTGCAGCATGTTGTGCAAGAGGGTATTATGGTCCAGATTTTATTCCCATTTTTGGAATAATATAAATACTCTTTTAGGGTTTGTAATAGACATCTTTTGCCATTTTGCAAGCTTGGAGGCTAGGGTTCATCTACACCACACTTTGGGGTTGAAGATTTGGTTGAGCATTTCTTAAACCTTTAATTCATTTCTTCAATCTCTTGCTTTGTATTGTATATCTAAGTGTGTAGTGTTTATTTTCTTCACTTGAATCTTGTTTATGGAAATATTCTAGGATTAAAGTGTTGGATGAAACTCTTGTTTTGCTTATGTATTGAATGATTTTTATTGCTATTGAAGTGGGTCTTTGTTGATTTAATTAATCTCGTTCTTGAATGTTTCTAAAGGGATTAGCTAACCCTAGGACTCACCCATTTACTTAGATTGAGCTCGGAAGAGGAAATCTAGGTTGGGAAAGATTAGTTAACAAGGATTTGGGACATTAAACCCATCTAATAACTTGAGCTCGGAAGAGGATAGTTACTTGAGATTCAATTGGTTGTGCTTGATATCACACTCTAAGGCTTGGAAAAGCTTAGAGTGAAATTCATTGATTTGGTTGAAAGACTTTCAATGAGATTTTAGAAACCATTATCTATTAACATAAACCCGCTCTTAGTTGTAATATCATAAAATATATTGGATCGTTACTTGAGTGTAATTTCCTTTGTATCCATACTTGTGGCCATTGATCATTTTACTCGCTTTCTAGGTTAGTTTACATTTTCGCATTAGTTATAATTTTCTCCAAAAACCAAAATATCATCTATCGTTTGGCTTTAGTTTAGTTGGTGAAAGTTCCTTACTTTCTTAATCGCCTAGCATATTGTTCCCTGTGGGATCGACCCCGACTCATAGTTGGATAAAATATATTACATATGACCGTGTACATTTTCTCTTTGAGGAGTGGATTTGGACGTTATCAGCTTGGTTCTTTCATGAAATATGGGATTAGCAGCTATTTGGATAGCTGCTTTGCTATCACAAAACATTTTAATTGGTAGGATCATTGAAACTTGTAAGTCATTAAGCAATCCAAGTAACCAAACAAATTCTGAAATTGCTGATGCCATAGACCTATATTCTGCTTCTATTGAGCTTTTACTAACTTCATGTTGCTTATTAGACTTCCATGAGATTAAGGACTTACCAAGTTGTATTGCAAATCTTGTAACTGACCTCCCAGTATTGGGACATGAAGCCCAGTGTGAATCACAGAAAACTGTCATTCCTGTGATAGAATTTCTGCTTAATAACATACTAGTCCAGATGACTTGTTCACATATCTGACCACCCTTAGTGCCGCATCCCAATGTGACCTTTTTGGAAGTTGCATGAACTGATTTAGCACTTGCACTTCAAAGCATATATATGATCTTGTGACGGTCAAGTCGAGTAACTTTCCAACCAACTTCTGATAGCTTCCTGCATCTTCCAAAATTGGATCATCTGTTTTCTTTACTGCTTCATCATACTCCACAGAAGTCAACTTGACATTGGCTTCTAATGGTGTGGAATATGGTTCAGAACCACTTAGTCCCAAGTCAGCAATCAACTCAAGAGCATACTTCCTCTGACTAAGTAAAATCAAATTATTGGATCTGAGCATTTCTATGCCAAGAAAATACTTCAACATTCCCAAGGCATTTACTTTAAACTGACTATTCAATTAGTTTTTTTGTCTCATTAATGAGATCTGTGCTATTTCCTGTGATCAACAAATCATCCACATAGAACAATACAACCACTAACCTCTCTTTGTCCTTCTTAGTGAACAAAGAATGGTCATGAGTGCTTTGTGCATATCCTGCCTGTATCAAGGCATTTGTCAACTTTATGTTCCACTATTTTGATGCTTGTTTAAGTTCATACAAGGACTTCATCAGCTTGCAAACTCTTATCTCCCCTTGTTTATGAAAACCTTGAGGAAGTGACATGTACACTTCTTCATCTAAGTCACCTTGAAGGAAAGCATTATTGACATCCATATGATATAACTCCCAATTATGAGATGCTGCTAAACTAATCATTGTTCTCATAGTAACCATTTTTGCTACTAGTGAAAAACTTTCATGATAGTCTAGACCTTCTATTGTGTGTATCCTTTGGCTACCAGTCTTGCCTTGTATTTGTCTACCTCACCATTGGCCTTCAACTTGATCTTGTATACCCACTTTGATCCTGTTGACTGCTTACCAGGTGGAAAAGGAGCCAGCTTCCGAGTATTGTTTTCCTCTAGAGCATCAATCTCCCTTTGCATTGCTTCTACCCATAATGGATCATTAGAAGCATCTTTGAAGCTCTTAGGTTCAACTGTTGCTGAAAAATACCTTCGATAATCTTGATAGGCATAAGGCAAATGTGAGTACATGATATGGTTGGATATAGGATATGAACACTGTCCTCTAGGCTTGTGTGTCATAACATAGCCACTATTCCAAATAAGAGTTTTGACATTTCTAGCAGGCTTGGCATGGTGTTGTTGTTCATCTGGCATAATAGTCAAATGTTCATCTACTACACCATGATGTTGAATCAAAAAAGGCATCTGCATGCTAGCATCATGAAACACATCTTCATCTGTAGGAATGTCATCTATTGTCTCAGTCTCATCTGCAACTGGAGCAATAATATTTGGTGATTCCTCATTAATGACCTCCGTATCTGCATCTCCATGTTGTCCTGGTGTAGTATCATTCTATGCGGATGAGACATCAGTGGATTGAATGATAAGAGTTGATGTGATATCAGGCTCCTCTGAACTATCAGGAACTGAATGCAAAAACATGTCCTCAACGTGTAAATTGTCAACATCATGTTTGAAAGGAAAAACTAACTCTCTAAAGGTCACATCCCTACTAATGAACAATACTTTTGACACTAGATCATAGAGTCGATAACCCTTCTGAGTTTTTGAGTACCCAACTTCGTTGCCTTCTCTGCAAACTTATCACCTCTATAATACCTCGTTTATTCGGGCTAGGGTTCGACTAGTAAGATGGGGGTATAATGGAACCAGTATGAGGAGTATATGAAGTGTTTTGAAAAGTTGGAAGCCACTCTACGTGGCATGTTTTCAGGTGAGTTTGCAGAAGGTCTTACTTCAAGCAATTATAGCCTCTTTACTAATTGCAAATTTAGGAAAACTTCCTGATGAAAGTTGTAGCCCTTTAAAATACTTTTCCAATGGTACGTTATAGAGGTCAAACACACATTTGTACAAAAAGTTATGACCGGTTTACTGAAGGGTCGTAGAACTGTCTAATGAAATACAGCCCGTATTTTGTGAAAAATTCAGCCTCGACATTCTGTTTTTTTGCCATGATAAAATACGGTCCATAAATATAGGCTGTATCTCAAAATACTGACCGTATTTATGGTCCGTATTTCTCCCGACGGAGTTAAGTATAAATACACTAGTTCAGTCTTCTGATTCTTAGCTTCATTTGTTAGTTAATATTCCTTGAAACCAAACTAAATATAAATTAATTCATCATTAGAGGAATTAAGCATCTGATTAACTAATCAATTAATTACGTTCATCCTAAAAGTATATATGATCTTTCCAATAATCTCCCTTTTATGTACTTTTAAACAAAAGAACAGAGAAAAATAATTAAGTATTAATCGATCCCTTTGGCATCTTAATCACGGGAGTTATGTGGATATTATTAATTGTTTTCTTGGGAATAATATGTTTTCATATCCTAGGATTAAATATCATCATGATTACATATGTTATAAAAGAGTAGGGATTAAATATCATCATGATTACATATGTTATAAAAGAGTAGGAATAGCAACGGACAACTTCGACTGCCAACAACAAAATTCCGTGCTAATCTATTTAACAACCGATCACTAAAAAATTTGTTATTTGCGGGCTATTTAGCGCACAACAAATTAGTGACTGAAGTCGTAGCTAATTCCGTTTTTGATAATCATGACTAATAACGGATTGTTCCAATACAATTAATTATTTAATATCATCTGACAAATATCACAGATTATATGCCCGATTAGATGGTACAACAGGTCACCAAGGCATATATATGATTTATATATAAGAACATCTCATTTAAATATTTAGGCTATTTGAACATATGCAAATTGGAATAGTATATAATTGGAGAAATGGATCTTCTTATTGCAAAGGGAATATTTTAAATGCATAATCGAAATAATATTTTTTAAAGAGTAGGAGAAAGGAACTGATTTTTTTTTTGTTTTGTTGAAATTACTACTGTATAGAAGCACCAGTTGGTGTCCCTTTTCGTCGTCCAAAAGTCATCGTCCATTACTACTATATAGAAGCACCAGTTGGTGCCTCTTTTCGTCGTCCGTCGTCGTCCAAAAGTCATTGTCCAAAAAAAATAAATTTTTGAGCCCCATATTAAACAGGCCCATAAGCACCAGTTGGTGCCCCTTTTCGTCGTCCGTCGTCTTCCAAAAATAAAATAAAATTGTGGGCTCCATATATATTAAACAACAACTAATATTAAAAAAAACATTATGGGCCCCATATTAAATACCAATCAGAATTAAAAAAAAAAAAGTGGAACCCACCACATCCAAAGTCATGGAAAAAAAAAAGTGAACCCCATATTAACAAAATCAAGCAATATTAAAAAAAACTAGTTGGTACCCCTTTTCGTCGTCCAAAAAAAAATTTTGAACCCCATATTAAACAGGCCCATAAAAAATTGTAAAAAAAATAATTTGTGGGCCCCATATATATTAAACAACAACTAATATTAGAAAAAAAATATTGTGGGCCCCATATTAAATACCAAACAGTATTAAAAAAAAAGTGGAACCCACCACATCCAAACTCATGGCAAAAAAAAAGTGGACCCCATATTACAAAATCAAACAATATTAAAAAAAAGGTGAATCCCATATTAAAAAAACAAACAATGTTAAAAAAAAAATTTGGGCTCCATATTAAACACCAACCAGTATTAAAAAAAAAAGGGAGAAGAAAAAAAAGTGGAACCCACCACATCCAAAGTCACGGGAAAAAAAAAAGTGAACCCCATATTAATAGAATCAAGGAAAAACAATTGTGGGCCCCATATATATTAAACAACAACTAATATTAAAAAAATATTGTGGGCCCCATATTAAACGTCAACCAGTATTAAAAAAAAAAGTGGAACCCACCACATCCAAACTCACGGGAAAAAAAGTGGAACCCATATTAACAAATCAAGCAATATTAATAAAAAGGTGAATCCCATATTAAAAAAACAAACAATGTTAAAAAAAACATTGTGAGCCCCATATTAAACACCAACCAGTATTAAAAAAAAAGGGAGAAGAAAAAAAAGTGGAACCCACCACATCCAAACTCACGGGAAAAAAAAAGTGAACCTCATATTAACAGAATTAAGGAAAAATAATTGTGGGCCCCATATATATTAAAAAACAACTAATATTAAAAAAAAATTGTAGGCCTCATATTAAACGCCAACCAGTATTAAAAAAAAAAGTGGAACCCACCACATCCAAACTCACGGGGAAAAAAATGGACCCCATATTAACAAAATCAAGCAATATTAAAAAAAAAAGTGAATCCCATATTAAAAAAATAAACAATGTAAAAAAAAATTGTGGGCCCCATATTAAACACCAACCAGTATTTTAAAAAAAGAGAAGAAAAAAAAAGTGGAACCCACCACATCCAAACTCACGGGGAAAAAAAAGTGGACCTCATATTAACAGAATCAAGCAATATTAAAAAAAAAAGTGAATCCCATATTAATAAAACAAACAATGTTAACAACCAAATGCTTAGAAAATCAAACAATTAAATCAATAATGATGGACTCATTAACACATGCGTATCAACCCATTAGTGGGAGCAAATGAAATTATTGTACAACAACATACTTAAAATACTTATATATTAAAATAAGATAGAATTTAATTACTTTTTTATTTTTTCCTTACTCTAATAAATGTGAAAAGAGATTAATGTCATAAAATAAAAAATAATATTAAATGGAGATCAAATAATTAATAAGCTAAATTAGTGAAATTATAATTCTAATTAACGTTTCCTTAAAAAATCGTGTAAAAAAAATAACATGACAAGTAAAATGAGTTAAACAAAAATTTTTTACTAAAAACTAAAAAATAGAAGTTCTTCATGGCCCTATATTAAACATCAACCAGTATTAAAAAAAAAAAAGAGAGAAGAAAAAAACGTGAAACCCACCACATCCAAACTCACGGAAAAAAAAAGTGGACCCCATATTAACAAAATCAAGCAATATTAATTAAAAAAAAAGGAATCCCATATTAAAAAAATAAACAATGTTAAAAAAAAAGTGCTTAGAAAATCAAACAATTAAATCAATAATGATGGATTCATTGCCACATGCGTATCAACTCATTAGTGGGAGCAAATGAAATTATTATACAGTAACATACTTAAAATACTTATATATTAAAATAAGATAGAATTTAATTACTTTTTCATTTTTTCCTTACTCCAATAAATGTGAACAGAGATTAATGTCATAAAAGAAAAAATAATATTAAATGGAGATCAAATAATTAATAAGGTAAATTACTGAAATTATAATTCTAATTGACGTTTCCTTAAAAAACCGTGTAAAAAACAACATGACAAGTAAAATGAGTTAAATAAAAAATATTTACTAAAAATTAAAAAATAGAAGTTTTTCATTTAGATAAAAAATCAAATTTCTACTTTGTTTCATCTTAAACATGTAAAATTAATATAATAATTTGAATTAGAATTATCCAAATCAAAATTTGATAAAACAATTATATGTATTACTTCACTATTACTACTATATAGAAGAGCCGGTTTATAGAGGCAAAATCATCGTCCGTGTTCGGTCCTACTTTTTTATTTAAGAGTAAAAAAATCCTTTGTGATCCCACCCACTTTTTTATTTAAGGGCAAAAAAATGCTATTTTATACTTTATATTACCAACTCTTCTAAAAAGTAGATAGAAATAATTTATTATATATCTATTTTTCTACTATATAGAAGCATCGGTTTACCCATGCTTCGTCGACAGTCACTCTTAAAAAAAAAGCTGGACCCCACCCTCCCCAAACTCATAAAAAAAAAAAAGTGGACCCCACCCTCTCCAAACTCATGAAAAAAAAAAGATGGACCCAATATTAAAAAAAAAAAAGAAAAAAGGCAACGTCAAAAAAAAAAAAAAACGTATCCCCATATATTAAAAAATCAAACAATATTCATGTAATTCCCAAAGTATCCCCATCAAGTCAATAATAGTGGATTCATTGCCACATGCATATTAACCTATTAGTGAGAGCAAATGAAATTATTGCACAACATAAAACATGGACCTCATATTATTACTTTTCTTCAAAATATTTAATTGCTGTATTTGCTATTCCGCCATGTCATTTATTTGTTATGTTTACTAAAATAAATATACTTAAAATATATATATTTAAAAAATAAGATACAGTTTAATTACTTTTTTATTTTTATTCTTACTTTAATAAATGTGAAAAGAGATTATATCAAATGAAGATCAAATAATGAATAAGGTAAATTAGTCAAATTATAATTCTAATTCACGTTTCCTTAAAAAACCATGCAAAAGATAACATGACAAGTAAAATGAGGTAAACCGAGAATATTAACCAAAAATTAAAAAATAGCATTTCTTCGTTTAAATAGAAAATTAATTTCTACTTTGTTTCGTTTCAAACATGTAAAATTAATTTAATAATTTGAATTAGAATTATCCAAATCAAAATTTGATAAAAAATAATAAGTATTTTACACTTTTAAATTAATCGAATTAAAATTGAAAGTATCAACTGATGCTTAAATATTACTATTATTTTATCTCAAAGAGAGAAAATAGTTTTCTTTTAAACAAGCCTTCTCATTTAAAAAATATTAATAAATTTTCGTAGCAAACACGAATTGAATTAGAATTATCCAAATCAAAATTTGATAAAAAATAATAAGTATTTTACACTTTTAAATTAACCGAATTAAAATTGAAAGTATCAACTGATGCTTAAATATTGCTATTATTTTATCTCAAAAAGAGAAAAATAGTTTTCTTTTAAACAAGTCTTCTCTTTTAAAAAATATAAATAAATTTTCGTAGCAAACACGAATAAAATAAAGTTTTAAATACGAAACACAAACTACAATGTTATATTAATCATATTTTGAACATAGTACATATATATATATATATATATATATATATATATATATATATATATATATATATTATCACTATCTAAACACAACTACATATGCATAGATACACTATAATCCGAAGTGCTGGGCCCGTGCCCAGCACGGGCATAAACAATCTAGTAAAACATAAAGAAAAGGCAACATCTTGAGTATGTGGCATTTTATATTCCTTTTCCAATATTTATTTTCTTGGTTTTGACAATATCCAAATTGGGACTTGTGCAAGAAATGAGATTTTTAGCGGCGACTTTTATGTGGTACCCACGAAGTCACTACAAATTAAATGAGAAGGGCACAATACGAAAGCAAAAAAAAAAAAAAAAAAGGAAAAAAGTTGCTAGAGTACTGCAGATTAAATCATGACTAAAAGAAAAAACAAAAGAGAGCACGATATAGCATCTAAAAGTGAAATATATATAAAAAGACCATCATACACGTACAAGACTACAAGTAGTTTCAACTTTCATAGACCATAAATCTGCAGAAGTATGCTCACAAACTCTAAAAAAAAAAAAAAAAGACTTGGTTGGATTTAGAACTGACTTAGTTTGAGTAAATTTAATTAAACTATGCACATATGTAAAAGAGTCAAGATGAATATATAATTACGCTCATCTTGAACTCAATTGCTCTAATTCTTCTCTGCTCAGTAATAATAAGGCATAGGTTTTGATTTTCTCTTGAAATAATTACATGTAAGAACCCCTCCATGCAGCTGCACAGCTTCATAACTGTCGATAACTCTCTTTTCATGAGCTGGTTTGAACTGAACAAGATTAGACCTTTGAGATTTGTATTGGTTACAATGAAGGTAATTTTTATTGGTTGTTTGAACCACATAAGAAGGAGGGGGTGGGGGAGGAATACAAGGCCTTCCTTTTCTGGCGTAGAATTGTTGTTCATCAAGAAGAGCAAAGGCTTCTTGACCTATCTTGGATATGTCTTTCTTGTTTGGTGCCATTTGAGATTTGGCTTCAAATTTTTGTTGTGCGTGCAGAGTTGGTATTTGCTTACTATAAAGGAGAGGATTGTTGGTTGTGTTTATTGAGAGGACCAAGGGATAAGAACCCTATTTATAGGCATCCATTAAACCATGAAAATTAAAATGGTTATTTTAAGAAAAGATTATGTCAAATTAATTAAATGGTCCTTGCATAACCAACTTTTTTTCCCCTGGATTAATTTGGATTCGAGCTAAAAGTTCGCCATCATATTCAGGATTCGGGCCCGTAATCTCTTATGAAAGATGAAAGAATACTTACCATTCCACCACAACCTTTGTGTTTGTTTCCCTATCAACTTCACATTCAATCTCATGAACTTTCACAAACTTAAATGCTAGCTCCTTTTGTCTCATGAATTTACATTATATTTGAGTTAAAACAAATCTTAAATATTTTACAGTTACATAGAGGTTATTCTCTTTTAATTTGGGAAATGAAATTACGTACTCCGTACTACATACAGATTAAATATTATTCCATGACACCTGGTTTAATTTGATTTAACCAAATTACAGTAATATTGACTAGCTATAACATCTACACCTATAATTCCTTTATTCTTGTCACACTTGTTGATGATTGAGAAGCCTAACTCCATTATTTTATGTGTTAACAATTAAGAATAATCATGTGGAGGTGTCGGTCACAATTTGTACTACTATCAGGATTTTACCTAACATATTTTTTCTCAATAAACAAATAAGAAAGAGCAAAAGATACATTACATGTTGCTGTGCATTAGATTCCTTCTAAGCTTCATATGTTAGTTAATATTCCTTTGATTCAAACAAAAAATAAATTAATTCATAATTAGATGAATTAAGCATCTGATTAACTGACTAATTAAGTCCCTCCTAAAAGTATATATGATATTTCTAATCTCCCTTTTATGTACTTTAAATAAAAGAAACAGAGAAAAGTAATTAAATGCTATTCCATTTGGCATCTAATTAGGGAGTTATATGGATAATGTAATTGTTTTCTAGGGAATATTATGGTTTCTAATATCCTTGTCCTAGGATCTATATATAATATAAAGCTAGGTATAAACAAGGTGATGTGACACCTCTCTATGACCACCATTCTTATTTATCTTTTTTCTCCTTTTTTTGAATTTTTCCCTTAGTTTATTAATTATTTAATTTTAAAAAGTCATCTCCATAACTCACACCACTTTATCTTCATAAATTCTACTTTTAATTAGTACTAATAATATTCATAACTCCCAAGCCTTTTATATTCATAACCTCCAACTATTTAATGTGGGCACCTAAAAATCACACCAATAATATAGCATTTCCATCCAAATAAATATGCATGTTTTGACCCATGTAAATTATTCTCTACCTTTGAAGTAAGTTTTCTTTCAGTTTTCCTGTTTTTGATATGTCTACGTTTTCCTTCATGTTTATGTTGTTAAAATTTTAGTTTTCCTTCACGTATGCTTGGTGCTTCATGTATTTTTGTTGTACAATTTTGAGCGATTGTAGCAAATCAAATTTGCATGTTTAAAAAACTGATTTCGATTTTCCTCTTTCTTTCCTTTTGTATTTATTTTTAAAGAATTTGATTACCTTATATTAACAATAATATAGTTTTTTCCCTTCTTATATTAAACGTTAATTTTTTTTTACGTTTTAAAGAATTTGATTACCTTATGTCAACATATGGTTTTCCTTCTTCAATTCATATATCTAAAGTTTTCATTTGCTTAGTTAATTCTTAATTTCTTCTGATTGTTTTCCTTTATCGGCGAGGTTAAATAACTTTTTATGTGTCTAACTAGAGTTTTACGAAAGTGGAAGTACCGGAAAAAAGTCATCACATACGTGTATGCTACTTAAGAAAGTATGTGTATATCCATCCGCATGTGGATCAACTTTTAGTAAGCATAATAGAACACAAGAATGTAAATTAGTTTGTAGTTCATAGAATGCAATTTAATTCATAAGAAAGTTACTTAATTACAGATATGAAAAATTACCGTCCTCAAGTATTTTGTTTTTTATTGTTCATAAACGTCTTCAAAGTTTTAAATTTTCATAGAATATTAGTATCATTGATAACGTCCAAATACACTCCTCAAAGAGAAAGTGTACACGGTCGTATGCAATATATTTACCCAACTATGAGTCGGGGTCGATCCCACAGGGAACAATATGCTAGGCGATTAAGAAAGTAAGAAACTTTCACCAACTACGCTAAAGCCAAACGATAAATAATATTTTGGGTTTTTGAGAAATTTATGACTAATGCGAAAATGTAAACTAACCTAGAAAGCAAGTAAAATGATCAATGGCCACAAGTTTGGATAATAGGAAATTACACTCAAGTAACGATCCAACGTATTTTATGATTTTACAACTAAGAGCGGATTTGTGTCAATAGATAATGATATCTAAAATCTCATTGAAAGTCTTCCAACCAAATCAATGAATTTCACTCTAAGCTTTTCCAAGCCTTAGAGTGTGATATTAGGCACAATCAATCTAACCTCAAGTAACTATCCTCTTCCGAGCTCAAGTTATTAGATGAGTTTAATGACCCAAATTCTTGTTAATTAATCTTTCCCAACCTAGATTTCCTTTTCCAAGCTCAATCTAAGTAAATGGGTGAGTCCTAGGGTTAGCTAATCCCTTTGGAAACATTCAAGAACGAGATTAATTAAATCAACAAAGACCCACTTCAATAGCAATAAGAACCATTCAATACATAAGCACAACAAGAGTTTCAAACCAAACTTTAATCAAGAATACTTACATAAACGAGATTCAAGTTATGGAATAGAAAGCTACACACTTAGATATACAATACAAAACAAGAGATTGAAGAAATGAATTAAAGGTTTAAGAAATGCTCAACCAAATCTTCAAATCTTCAACCCCAAAGTGTGGTGTAGATGAACCCTAGCCTCCAAGCTTGCAAAATGGCAAAAGATGAATAAAATTGCTCCCTTCTCTTTCTTTTGTAATTACCTCATTTTTTCAAGTTCCAAAAATGACAAAATATGCCCCAAATTTCAGTTTTTGCAGTTCTGCCCGTTTTTTGCAGTTCTGTCCCGTTTTTGCAAAACTGTCCACTTTTGACAGTTTTGCAAAACTGTGCAGTTTTTGTCCAATTTGGCCTCTTTTTGACTTGGTTTCTTCCGATCACTTCTAAATCACATAAACCTATAAAATGGAAGTAAACGACATTAAATGCACTATTTTTTCAATCAAAACATAGCAACAATCTAAGATTAAAGAAGAAATAAGTTGGTAAAATACCAACTTATCAATCATTTATTAGGTCTAAATCTTTTGAGCTTACTACTTGAAAAAAAAAATACAAGAAATGAATTAGCTATTAAGAAAATATAACATAATAGGTATTGATTTCGGGAGGAATTGAATAAGCAAAGGTATAGAAATGAAAAGAAAGTGTGGAAAGGAAAAGGCCAAAAAATAATGTTGCAATGAATACGAAGACGAGTGGGATTACAAGCAGAGGCGGATCTCCCTCTGGGCAATACGGTGTAATACGCGAAGCAGCTGAGCCATAGCTCTTAAGATTCAAGTTTTAGGGGTTTAACATCTTAAATTTTTATTACTAAACCATTATATTTGTAAAGTTATGGGTTCATATCTACTATTTATTGTAATTTTAGTAAATGTTTACACATAAATTTATACCCCGCAATGAAAGTTTGGGTTCAATTGAACCCTAAGTTATAGAGCTCCATCCGCCACTGATTACAAAAGAGAAACACAATAAGATGGAAAATAATAGAGAAAATGACAAGAAAAAAATGACAGTTTATCAAGAAAAATAACAAAAAGAAAAAAAAATGGGATTTCAAAAAATGTATAGAAGATAATCAGAACATGATCGAATAAATTTATTTTCTTAATTAAATTCCTAAAATTGTGAAAAAAATTTATAACTTAAAAAAATTTATTAGAAATCTTAAGAAAATTATTAAGTTGGTGGGTTAAAATTGTATGCCTTTGACAAGCCACATACGATTCTTGTGAGAGATGAAAGATGGGGGGAATCAAAACTAACGACGATCGTTTATTTGATATTAAATTTTTTGACCTAATTTTCTTTTTTTCCATTTGGTTCAACCTTTAAAATATAACTAAAATGACAAATAACAATTGAAGTAGAGAAAAAATAAAATTAATCAATGAGTGAAGATTAATCTTATTAGCTAGAAAAACTGACAATAATTATTTAGTAATGTTTGAATACTATTTTTTAATAACCGCGTGATACGCGGACAAATTTACTAGTTAATTATCATCATGATTACATGAATAGTAACGGACTTTGCCAAATCCACTACTAATTAGTTGATATCACAAATTTTAGGCTCGGTTTTTTCCCGTGGTTACCGACCCAGTAATTCGGTACCCGAATCAGGCCCGATTAAATTTGGATTCGCATGGGGAAGTTTCACTTTTGGGAGTAAATTGCTCCTTAACAAAGACATCCCATAGTCAGGGCTCGAACCCGATATTACAAAAAAAAAAAACTGGAATCAGCTGTGAACTTCATCGCTAATCTATCGCTAAATTATATTGCTCGTAACTAACAACATTATATGATAATCCTTCGCTAATTTGTCATGAAATAGGATTAACGACGAATTTTGCTGTTTAGCTACAACAATTGTCCGTTGCTAATTCTTGTTTTTTAGTAGTGTGAGATCTCTGATTCAAAATGAACTAGTACTTACCACTCTATCACAATTGGTATTTTCGATTCGTTGCTATAGGTTACCAAGGTATATGATGATTATTAATATATATAAGAGCATCCCATAAAATATATATTTAGATTTGAACATATGCGAATTGGAGTATATATAATTGGAAAAAAGGAATCTCCTCGCAAGGTAGGTATATAACTAATACAGAAGAGCATCCTATAGATATCCGAGTTTTCTAAGGGCTACATTCTATGCAGTGTCTTTTTAATTGGAAAACATTAAACACACAAGAAACTAAGTAACATTCCATGCATGCAGCAAAATATATTATTACTTAAGGAACTTTTGCAGAGTATACTTTTTTTCCTTCTCTATCATTTTTTCCTCAAGAGACAAAAATTGATTCCTTTATAACGTGGCAAATTATATTGTGATAGTCCGACCTAAAAGACTAGTCCATTAATTTAGTGAGAAAACTCATTCAACCTATAATTCTACTATTTCATTTTTAGTCAATGAAAAATAATTGACACACAACAATAATGCCCCCCCTTGAGGGCCAACTACCTTGCTTGTTGGTCAACCGATACGCTTTTTTGATCTAGGCCAACACTCCTGACACTATTTTGACCTAGCTAGCTGGTCAGGTTGGCGCCCCTCTTAGGTCTGGGTAAGGATCCTCTAATAGGATACCACTTCGAGTCCCGGCCTCAATAGTTGATCGACTTCTGATACTAATAGTTATAGACCGAATAAGAGATCCAATATTCCAAAATCTTGCGAGAAAGCTATTCAGCCTACAAATGTATTATTATATCTTTTTTTAAATTAGGCAAACCCATCAGCGGCCCCTTGTGGTCGCCAAGATCTTTCACTTAAACGCCTTAACTAAGCCTTGTGACATCTGGACACTTATGGTAGGGCCTGATTGTGTCATTTAGACACTTTTTGCTGACTTGACATATAGTGAATGTGATACACTCATTAGTGGCGCGTGAACGACCTTATTTAGTCAATTTTTATTTTTTTTCTCTTTTTTTTTTGCCACCCACTTCCCCAAGCTTAAACTCCTTCAATGGAGGTTCTATAATCATGTGTTTTATCTTCTTTCCTAACCTTCATTGTTGCCACTATTCTTACCTTTTGATACGATTTTTTTACCATAAACAAACCCAATTTCTAGTTCTCTCTCCTAATAAATGGAAAAATAAAATCAAAGGAGCTCATCAAGACACCGTTGTTAATAAGCTCTTTAGAGATCTTGAAGATTTAAAATGGGTTACTTTATTTAATGAAAATTTTGAGAAATTAATGTTGGGGTTGTCTTGGGTCTTTGTGGGGAATCTTTAGATAAAGTTATAACAAATTTGAAGTAGTTTTCTTGAAATTTTGGGTTGAAATCGTGGTTGGAACAAGAAAACACACGGAGATGGTAAAGAACCCCAAGAACATGATTTTCAGATTTTTCTTTTGTTAATAAATGTGTTTTTGTGTGTGTTAATAATGTCTAGGGTTTAGAAAATAGATTTTTCTTTTCTTTTTTGAAATATTATTTTTTTACTCAAAAAATTTATTTTCATAGTAAATAGTTTTTTTCTTTTATTCTTATAATTTGTTTTAAAATTATTATTTTGCACTAAATGCTACATGTCCTCTTTTAATTAGTCATTATGCCACGTCACCCGTGAGTGTATTACACACACTTTATAATTCTAGTTGATTGTCAAAAAAGCGTATAATTGGAACAAAATTCAATGTAGTCTGAGTGCACAATTGATACAAGGCTTAGTTGAGGTATTTAAGTAAAAGATCTTGTCGAGCGCAAGGGCCCCTTTGGATTTGGCCTTTTAATTAATGAGGGGATTGCCACACAATGATGGGATTAAACACGGAAGTAGGGCTGACAATACGGTTAAGAAAAGGAGTAACCATCCATCTCACCCAGTAGATATGAGTTGGATAACTTTATATAGCCTGTCAAATAAATAAAAACAAAAAGTCTTTTTTAAAATATTTTAATAAGGTTTCATGAATCAGTTTGAGCTATATATATCATCAAATCTAGCCCAACTTTTAGATGGGCTAAATTGAACGGCTCAATATAGATCGAGTTGGTAAATGGAGGGGTTATTCACGGGCTATCACAATATTTCATACTAGGAATGACTAGTATTACACTGAAATATGGTGTAGAGATACAAGCATCTAAATGAAATTTGATTAGTTTTAAGTTTTAATGCATTACTAGTGACGTCACTTCATTTTTTTTTTAAATAACATGCTGTCTAGGTCAACTTGGACGCACCTCGACTGTTTCACTAAGTACCCGTGGCTTTCCTCCAGCACAAATACTAAATTTAGACAGATGTATTTGTATTCTGATCACCAATGGTTTTCAACCATTTCACTGATTAGTAGGCCACATTCTTTGTTGCCGAGTAACAATCGAATCCATTTGGTTCATTCCTGACAGAATCTAGAATAGTTGTGCTTGCTATTTTATTCTTGGTAGTTAGAGATTGTCTGATAAATCAAGAACATGTATAATTTAATCAGAACATATGTACAATTTTCAAAATTGTCTGGTAAATGGTATGAAAATTATTCATATGTTTTGGTTAAATCATAGTACATGTTATTGAGTTTGCTTGAAGTTAAATGGTGCATGCCAGAATCTCCTAAAGACCTGTTACATTGTTGGAACTTGGAACAGAAGAGGACTTTTAGCGTACATATGTGTAAGAAATGTAAGGCCCAACTGGAGGAAATAGAGGGATAACTACCGGAGGGGAGCATCACGAATGACCTTGCATGATGGCATTTGCAAATTTTTGTGTCAATTTTAGTCACCACAGAGGATCTTTTGTAGTGTAAACTTTTCTTTTCTTTTTTCTCAACAGAAAAAATAAATTCATTTGCTTTATAAGCTGATGGATTATCTTATAGATCATTAATTATATTGTTGCATGGGACGGTATGTAAGGCCAATAATTTAGCACTTGTTGGCATGGTCTGATGTCATATTTGGATGTATAGTTACCAACTATGTCAACAAAAACCCAAATTATAACAACCTTTGCATCATCACATTATTTTTAGATCTAACTTAAAACAAAATATTATTTATGACTTATGAGTTGCAAAAAATGCGAAATGTACTTTCATTGTCGGCGAATTAAAGAAATCAAGTGTTGAAGTACGCTGAGAGTGCAGAGAAGAATGATTCTCTTTTTTTTTTTCCTCAAAAAAACTATGAGTATTTTGAGCAAATAAAAGTACTCCAATTGTTTATTGATAGTTTTAATTACCTGATCACTGGATACTACATGTAATTATTCTTGAGAGGAAAGATGATTATGAACCAAGACTTATATCAAACTATATTGATTTTTGGTCATGTTAGTATCAATGGGAACACGATAAACTCCCATGTATAGTCCCATACACCAAAAGAAATTAAATGAGAAGGGCAAAAGACGAAAGCCAAAGAAAAAAAAAAAGGAAAAATTGCTAGAGTACTGCAGATTAAATCATGACTAAAAGTAAAAAACAAAAGAGAGCACGATTTAGCATCTAAAAGTGAAATATATATAAAAATACCACCATACACGTAAAAGTAGTTTCAACTTTCATAGACCATATATTTGCAGAAGTATGCTCACAAACTCTAAGAAGAAGAAAAAAAAGACTTGGTTGGATTTAGAACTGACTTAGCTTGATCATTAATTATATTGTAAAGGTTCATGTGAGTGTGTTGGAAATTTAAAACAACTACAATAACATTGTATACAACATTCATACAAATTTAATACACGTACAACAACATAGAAAACTTAATATACAATTTTCATACAAACTCAGCATACAATTATCATACAACTTTAATACAAATTTGAATCTCGCTTCGAAATATGAAGAAAAAAAAACACGCTTTAAATCTCGCGTAGGGCTTCAACTATCAGATTACAAAGCTTTATCACTGCTACCCCAAGAAATAACCGAATCCAATGAATTGTCATCAACCAAATTAAAAGTCAATGACAAAAATGGCGGAATTAGAGTTTTTCCAGATTTGCATTTTTCCAGATCTATGCTCTTCGGATACCGCCGAAGCGTGGATGAACTCACAAAAGAAGACGTCGGATTTAGGGTTACTAATAATCAATCGCAATTGGAATTCTCCTTTTGCGGAGTCCTCAGTCCATTTAACAGAAATGGAGAAAGGCGAGAAGGAGAAGGGTGGATTAAAAATAAAGACAAGGACTAAGAGGATTCTCCTTGTCTTGTAACCCTTTGAAACTTGAAACACCCAGTGAGAAAAACTAAGAGGGGGAGATGTTTTGAGGACAATGGACTTCTAGGAGGAAATAGAGAGAACGGGAGAAGGGGACATAGGGTGGAGGGCAAATCTGTTCCGTATGGAACATAGAACATGAAAAAGGGTGGTTTTTAATTTTTTCAGATCTGGTATATTTTGTAATTTTATTGGTATGTTTTGCAAATAAGGAAAAATATCTTTATATTTTGTAATATAGAGTCTTAAGTAGTTTTATTAGGTTATTCTCCCATTCTTTAACCTAGCTAACATTATTTTTCTCAAAAAGGAAGAAAGAAAAGAACAAAAGATATATTGTATGTTGCTGTGAATTAGATTCCTTCTTAGCTTCATCTGTTAGTTAATATTCTTTGAAACCAAACTAAATATAGATTAATTCATCATTAGAGGAATTAAGCATCTGATTAACTAATCAATTAATTAAGATCCTCCTCAAAGTATATATGATCTTTCCAATAATCCCCCTTTTATGTACTTTTAAACAAAAGAAACAGAGAAAACTAATTAAGTATTAATCGATCCCTTTGGCATCTTAATCATGGGAGTTATGTGGATATTATTAATTGTTTTCTTGGGAATAATATGTTTTCATATCCTAGGACTAAATATCATCATGATTACATATGCTATAAAAGAGTAGGAATAGCGACGGACAACTTCTATTGCCAACAACAAAATTCCGTGCTAACTCTATTTAACAATCGATCACTAAAAAATTTGTTAGCTACGCGCTATTTAGCGCACAACAAATTAGTGACTGATGTCATAGCTAATTCCTTTTTTGATAGTCGTGACTAGTAACAGATTGTTCCGATAATTCCACTACTTAAATATTAGTTAATATCATCTGACAAATGTCACAAATTATATCCCCGATTAGATAGTACTACTGGTCACCGAGGCATATATATGATTTATATATAAGAACATCTCATTTAAATATTCAAGTTACTTGAACATATACAAATTGGAATAGTACATAATTGGAGAAATGGATCTTCTTATTGCAAAGGGAATATTTTGAATGCATGCATAATCGAAATAATATTTTTAAAGAGTAGGAGAAAGGAATAATCTGATTTTTTTTAGGGAATATTTTGAATGCATAATCGAAATAATATTTTTAAAGAGTAGGAGAAAGGAATAATCTGATTTTTTTTCTTCTGATGGTTACATTGTTTGGACTGAACTTCTTTCGGTAGGGATAGGAGTTCCTTTTTAGAAATAAACATAAAGAGAAGGCACCATGTTGATTATGTGGCATTTTATAATCCTTTTCCAATATTTTTTTTTATCTTGGTTTTGACAATATCCAAATTGGTATTTGTGCAAGAAATGAGATTTTTAGTGGTGACTTTTATGCGGTAACCTACGAAGTCACTACAAAACACAAAGTGTTTTCGTGACAAACATGACAAGCGGTAGAAAAAGAGAAAATACATGGAAACTCCTCGAAAATTGACACTTTTTTTCAATAAAACATCTAAATTTTGAGGCCCCCCCTCCCCCCCCCCCCCCCACACTCTTTCAAACAACTTCAAAGTGGTATTAATACACCCTTTTTGATCAATCCTAATTTTGAGAAAGAAAGTGAATCTCACGCACCTATCACTAATGGCCACATGTCAAATATAAAAAAAATTACAAAAAAGAAAAAAGAAAAAAAAGAAAAGGACAATCTTTTATAAATTAAAAAAAATATTCGTGCCTCCTTCTCCATTGTCCCTAACGAACTAATTATCAGAAATGGAGGGGGTACTTAGCTTCAAGAAGGGAAACTAAGTGGAACTCACCATAAATGTTATCATCAACTGTAATTAGCTTAATTTTTTCTTCCTAAAATTATACAAACACATATGTGGCCAATAAATCAATTTGAAAAGCTTTATTGCAGCGGCAAAAACCACCATGGCTGACCACTACTACTCTACCATCTCCTCTCCTTCAAATCACTGAAAATACTCATGTAATCGTAAATCAAAAGCCCCCCAGTCCACCCCATCCTCAAATTGAAAGTGAAAAGGGTCTCCAGAAAAAGCTCCCATCTGGCGACCTTTGTTCATCATCTTCTATCTTCCTCTTTTCCCCCGCAAAACACAGTTAAACCCCTAAAATGCTTACCAGAACAAATTTCATACTATCGTTAAAAAAACAGGCAGAAATAAGAAATAGCACCACCTTCGGCCGCTTTATCACCTCTTCATCGCGGAAAACACCCTTTGTCGTGAAACGGTGGCTCGCAGCGATCATCTCCTTTCCCCTCATTCTATACACTTTCTATTGCTCTTCATCGTCCTCGCCGGAAAAGCAAATGCCGGTAATTAGAAAAACCACCAACTTCTATAATGAAGAAGAAGGGAGAAACTAAAAAAAAAAAAAGGAAAAAAAGTACTCAAAATGAAAAGAGAAAAAAGTAAGAAAAATACTTTTAATAAAAGAAATCAGTCAAAAATAAAATTTTCAAGCTTTTTTTTTTGGTTCCTCACTCGCTCTAGGAGAGTGACTTACACTCACTATGCCAGGTGGCCGAAAAAGGGTGTATTGATATCAATTTGAAGTTGTTCAGGAGAGTCACAGGACCCCCGTAAAGTTTAAGTGTCTTATTGAAAAAAGTGTCAACTTTCGGGGCGTTTGGATGTATTTTCTAGTAGCAAAATAAAAATTGTGCCATGCATGTACATGTTGCAACTAATTAGAGATTAAATTTCCATTTCCTTTTATGTGAGTGTTCTTTTTTCTTTTATGGAGTGGTTTTAATAGCTTTCAGTGGCGACTTTAGTCGCTAAAGAAAATATTATTATTATATATGGGACTATAAAAGGGCTCCTCACAAAACTTTTCAAAAAATGTCAAACTTTTCAATTAATTACTTCTAAATCCTGTTCTTATTTTTAAAATTTTGTTCTTATGATCTACTTTTTAAAAGTTATCAAACATTCTGCCTTGTTTACCTGTTTTCTATCTGGTATCCGGTACCCGTATTGGAGCTTGCCTAATCTGGATTCGCATCGCATATGTGTTGACACCCAATTTTGTCCCTCTCCTATTTAATTTACCCGGGTTTCTAAATTTACCGACGAGCTAAATACTTTATTTTCACTACTATTATTTTCGCTACTTTTATTTTTTAACATTATAAGTATTACTTTATCACAGATTTTAAACGGTTAGTCATAGTTTCATTCTCGGGTTTGGAATCGTTAAATTAATTACAAGACAACACTTTGCAATTTTTTTTTTCCTACATATTAATTATTTATTATATTTACATAATATATATTATACCAGTTATTAAACTAGAAGCCCAAAAATAATTAAATAGCGGAGGAAGGATCAACAATTTTCAGCCAAACTCATGACCCGAAATACGAATACAATATTATTTCCCTACCCAAATAAATAACCCACATTTTTATACCCAACCCATATTTTTTTCTACCCAGACCAGCTCACATCTTACCCGGTCCAGCCCAAATGAAATTGATCAGACCCGACCCAATATTTTTACCCTAAAACCTATTCTCTTTCTCTTTCTCTTACTCTTTTCTCCGCCTCCTCTCTCTCTCTATACTCTCCCTCTCTCCCTTTCACCGCCGCTCCCCTCTCCCACCATTTCCGCTCCTCTCACGCTCCTCGTCCCCACCTCGCCGACGACCCCATCACCGTTCCCCACACCACTACCCCACTCCGCTCCCCTCTACCCTACTTCCCTTTCTTTTTTCTCCTTTCATCATCATCATCGCCGCACCCCGCTTCCCCACTCTCCACCCACAGCCGACACACGCTCCTCTCCAACACCGTCGCCTACCCTACACCGCTACCCCACACCGCTCCTCTCTCTCCCCACTCTATAAAGACAGAGGAAAGGAGATCGAAGAAACCCAGTTTTGGGAACGATAAAAACCCCCTACAAAACACAAGTTTTAATGATAAAAGAGGGCCTTACCCAAAAAAAATAACAGCTAATGTATCATTCTATTTTTATTTTGGTCTGAAGCCTTAATTACTTTAATCGGTTTCGAGTTCGTCGTGTTCGAGTAGATTCGTGACCGTCGACACCCACTTCACTGCACCCACGAAAGGTAATCCTCTTTCTTTCGCCTTTATTTATAGCATTTAATGATGTTTAAGTGTCTTTTGTGTTAATTATGTGTTTTAGTTTCCTGTTCGCATTTGATTATGAGATTAAATTTGTTATTAGGGTGATAAGTAGTATAATTGGCGGATATGCTTCCTGTTGGTTTATAATTATGTATTTAGTGCAAGATTTTGTTAAGCATGTGGTTAGTTTATAATCATGTTTTAGTTAGTTAATCCTGTCTTAATCAAAATCATGCCACTTTTGTTCGTCATGCTTAGTTAGCATCTCAGATCTGTCTGCATTTTAGACCTGTTAAACATACTCAGTGTGATTAGCTATGACTGCTATTGTGAAATGTTGGGTCTGAGTATTTGCTTAACTATACATATGCTATCCTAAATCTGAAATGGAGGTTGTTTGTTTGAATCCTTTTTTTTCTGCAAAATGCTTAGCTACATGTTTAGGCCATTTGTTTGTAAATGTTATCTTTATTTATGGTTATTCGAGTCCATACTAGCTTGTGAGGGTCTCTTGTCATTAAAAATATATCTAGGCTGCTTAAGAGTAAAATGTATGTTGTATATGTGTAATGTCTGACCAGGCCTATTTAAGGACTACAACTAGGTTAGCTATGTGGATTATTCGTTCTCGGGGTAAAATATGAACTATCTACTTACGCTGTTTGAGAAAGATTTGAGTTTGTCACAGAAGGATATCACATTAGTATGGTTTCTGTCCATCTCACTCTCCTTAAAGCTGTTGGTTTCTATGCTTGTATTATTAGTAGTATGTTTTTGTAATCTGATAGGATTGTGCATGCTCTAATATGTCTGTTTTGGTTAAATTCCTTTGTTGTAGTGGTTTAGCAATATCGTATATGTTCTGTTTGAAGTGCCGTTGTGGATAAGAATTTAAGATGTGCTTTACCTGCCACCTGAACTATATTAAGAATGGTATCTGATCATACTATTTGACTAAGGGCATGTTAGTTTATGGGTTCTAGGCTATGTAAACAAAGACTGCTGAGGTAAAAGAGGCTCAATACTTGTTTGTCTACTGTGAAGAACACTTATAAACACCAATAAGGCCCAGGTCAACCTGCATTCTTAACATGAACTTAGCTTTGCGTTATTCTTAGTTTGGTTTGCCACTGGGTTGTATTCTTTGTTCAGTTACAGAGTGAGTTTTTTTTTGTGTTCTATGTCTACTTTAACTACCTAATAGCCTTCTTCTTCGTAAACTGTAAATCTTTGTTTAACTCCTGTGTTGGGATTGTCTACTTTAAGGTTGGAATTCATTTAAATATGATCTTGTTTGATTGACTAAGCTTGAGCTCACACTGAACCTAAAATGTTCATTCTTGGCATCTTCACAGCATGAAAACCCATCCCATTTAATGTTGCCTTGCATGATTGAGTTAATTACCAACTTGATTTGCTTTTGACTATCCCTGAGATGCCATATTATAGCCATCATCCTATTGCATCCATTTGCCTGCTAACTGGACTGTTTTAGAAAGCATGTTGACACTTCTACTGTCTTGAGCTCGACCTTTGTTAGTACCTGCATATATTGATACACCTATCTGGATTTAGCTACCTTTTGCTTAATAATTAAGGTTATTGTATCAGTGATAAATGAGATGTTCCATTTGAACATGAACCAGAGTATTGAAGCCTTTTTCATTGTCCATTATGCTTGCTCATTGCCCATGTGCATCCCACATCCATGCCTCATTCTTTCCATTTACCATTACTTTGCCTAATATGCTTCCATTATGGCTTTCACTCTACTTGGCATAGTGAGTATTTGAACTGCATCTGATCTGTCTCTTGTGCTGATAAGCAGTCCACATCCTCGTTTCCTTCTTCACTTGCAGCCACTGCTATGCAGATGTTGTTCGCCTTAGTATCTTATATAATTTCTTCTTGCAATATGCATTGCTGCTACTGGGCAGATGGTGTTCCTTAAATGTTATAAATGCTCTAATGTTGTTAAGGTACTGAGGTTGTATACCTACGTATACATAAGGTATATTTCAAATATACCAAGATATACACAGTATGTATACAATCTGTTGATTTGTTTGAATTTATACCTCACATGTTTAACGTTATCCATTGATCGTATACTAATCCTTTCTTTTCATTTTTATGCATGACTATCGCATACGAGTCCCTCGGACCCGTCATCTCCCGCATTCGGTGTTGGGCTCAAACCCAACGCAATTTCTCTTCCAAGTCAGCCAATCTACAGTCAAACAAGGAAATAAAATTTGGGCCAAAAGCCCAATCAATGTCAACAGCAGACAGAAGGTCACAGCAGTCTAAAATGGGCTGAGCCCATTCACATCATACCTATTCCTCTATTTTTATTTTTTGTGTGCATATGATGTGTATTGTATGACTAACATTTTTTCTTGTTTGTTAATTTAGATGAACCTTAGTGAAGTTAAGGGTTTTAGTTTAGTAATGGGTAGTTAAATCCACAAATTACATTCACTTCTATTTTCTAAACTAT
The DNA here is from genome assembly GCF_019175385.1 of Lycium barbarum. Classification (NCBI taxonomy): domain Eukaryota; kingdom Viridiplantae; phylum Streptophyta; class Magnoliopsida; order Solanales; family Solanaceae; genus Lycium; species Lycium barbarum. The sequence continues at coordinate 4,469,457 of NC_083341.1, forward strand.
TTATAGTACCTATAACATTTATTCGAGTAATTGATTTTCAAATAATATGACTATATATTTTGAGTTAAATAAATCATCTTTCATTCTTACTATCTCATGAATTTCAAAACGTCGTTAAATAGGAATCCAATTATATTTTATAAACATTTTCAAGATTTATCCAAATTATACATATTTTTAGCCGAAATTGGTTAAATAAAGAGTGATCAAAATAAAAAAAAAAACTTATGGACTTTTCATCATATTTAAGAACATAAGTCTAGGCATTTCTATACCACCATATTCATATAACATCATTTTTTATCTAAAGATAACATTTGACAAATTATCTTTTAAAAGGCTATTATTCATAGGCAAATTACTCTATCTTCTACAAAATCTTATTTTTCGAATAACATTACTATATTTTTATTTAAGGCCTTAGCAATATTTTGAGTCTCATTTGACATTTAGAATCTTCTTTTACGCAAATTATTACATTTTCTACAAGTATTATTTTAAACAACACTATTACACTTTCGTTTTAAAACCTTGACGACATTTATAAGCCGTGTTTACAAAATAACATTAGAAATACTCTTTTATACAAATCATTATTTTTATACAAGTTTTATTTTAAACAGCATTCTCACATGATTATCTACAACTTTAGTCATGTTTACAAAGCTATTTCCTTTCCTATAATACTATATTTACACTTAGCTTAACTAATCATAAGTCCGGTCGGTTAACCATTGTTAATGGGTCTTAAAGGATGCCTAATACCTTCCCTTTAGACTAATTGAACCCTTACCTAGAATCTTAAGTTTTGCAGACCTTAAACAGAGTTAACTTTAAACATAACTTTAATAAACTTTAGGTGTCCTAATTCACCATAAATAATTAGGTGGCGACTCCTAACAAACAAACAAAAAACAAAAACAGGAATCTCCAATACGTCATACTTTTAATTTAACTCTCGGGTTAAAATGGGGTGTGACAGCTTGGCGACTCCGCTGGGGAACTATACCTAGGTTCTAACCATAACGGACTTAGTTTTAATAGGTTGTGTGTTTATTTTTATTACTTGTTAACTGTTTTTACATGCTATTAATTGTTTGTTTGATATAAACTGTTTGTCTGATATAAACTGTTTATGTGTTACTGCTTTGATAAACTGTCATTCCGTTCATGTTTCCTCCACTTCTGGAAAACTCACACATATTCACACACTTAAAACGGCTTCGCGGTTCGCGCCCGTGCACTACTAAATTACCCCTTTAGTTGGATTGATCTTGTGGATTTAGTCGATCGGCGGTGCAGTCGACGGCCACAGACTTTCCACTCCCAAGTTGTCCGCTTGGGAGAACCTTGTGTCATAGGAAGTCAACTCTTAGTCAGCCTAAGATAGAGCTAAACCAACACCCTTTATTAAGAGCATACATTTCATGACCTAGGAGGTTTAATACCCTTGGTGTATTAAATCCATTAGATGACTTTACCCAAACGTCCAAGCGGGTTCACGACCCCAAGTGACACCAATCATACTTTATGTGCATGTTTGAAGGATAACTGTGCCTAAATATTGACTATTTGCTTTAATTAATTAAACTTTAGGAGGGAAGGATGATTAACGTTTCTATGACAGGTATGGATTTGCATTGGAGTACAATGAATGACGAAGATCAATGACATCACAAAAACGGAGCTGAGATTTAAACATAGGAAATTGTGTTCACTTCATTTAGATTAGGAAACACTTTATGTTGTATTCATTTGACATGTAATAAACGTTACATTACTTTTGTACTTTATTGTTGGGGAAATAGAATTTGTTTAATTAATCAAAGCAACGGGATGACATATTATGGCACACTTTACCCTTCAAACAAACGTTAGGCCTACCTCTGGCACAAAGAGGTCAAATGCATATTAGGAAGCGTTATTATTTTTTGATATAATCGTTTACATCTATTTGACAACTTGTTTGACTCTATTTGATGAATTATTTGCTACATGCCTTACTAGACTTTACGTGATCATGACTTTACCTAGATATGTTCGTGAGACTAACATCGTTTACACTTTATGTTTCTTTTCATTTAATCCCAAAGAGAGTTGATTCGTGTTGACACTCAATGGCCGACCATCCTTACATCACAAGGTCAAAGACATCATCGTTACCACAACGCAGCTGGGTTGTTCAAGGAAAGGCAAATATTACGTCCGATCCAGCCGCATCTATTTCAACTGGTCCGAAAAACAGCATGGTTTCTAATGATCCCCCTGAGACTTCTGAACATAACACTACTATCCAACGGGATGAACATATCGCCCGCCTAACTCAAGAAATTGAGGATCTACGTAGAGAACTGAATCGGGTTAGGAACATGACCAACTCATCTGTTACACTCCAAAGTCCACCTCCTGAACCTAGGGACGTCGCACCAAACCCGCCTCGTTTTCCATCACTTGAATCTCCAGTCCTTGAACATTTTCCTCCGCAAAACACTGTACATACCAACAACAACTTACCTCTAACCTACACTACCTATGCCGCTCCTGATCCACCACCCGTCAACCCACCAAATCAATTACTAGGTAATACTCCTCACATTCCTTTACCCACCAACGCTAACCCACCACCTACAATTACTCCTCTAAACCCACCAAACCGAGTCATTACATACTTTGACCATCCACAACAACCTTTCTACCCTTACCACTATGCTGAACCCTACCAAGCTCCGCTATTCCCCTACCCTGTCTACAATACTCAAGCAAATTACCGCCAACCTCGAGCACCTCACTATCAAAACCCACTTGTTCAAGCTCCCACCTACCAAAATCGACCACATACCACACATAAAGCCCGTCCAAACCCTGTCATAAAAAACACCTGTAGTTACACTCAGTTCGCTGAACCTTTGGATCAACTATTTGAAAGACTGAAAGCAGCAGGCATAATACAACCGATTGAAGGAAAAATTCTCGAGCCTATCCCAAAATGGTTTGATAGTTCCAAGCATTGTGCATATCATTCTAGAGTTCCTGGGCATGCCACTGAGGATTGCTATGGCCTCAAAAACAAAATCGAAACCTTGATTAAGGAAGGAGCGATCCAGCTCACTGGAGCTCGACCCGATATGGATCCCCATCCATTTGCCTACTCACGAAAACGCCAACGTGAACATGATAATTATCGAAAGGTTAAGAATCGGAAGGAGGTCGTTGCGCCAATTGGGAAAGATGGAGAGAGGCATGTCATCAACGTTCGTTGCGCCTGTGGGGATGATCCGAAAACAAGTGCCAGTGAAGATTGCTGCTAAAACTACTGAGACACCAACCATCCAGGGTGTAGAACCAAGAGAGACTCTGAAGAACTGGACTTGTACTTCGTCCTTGATTCTCCAGGAGTCTTGGTAGACTGAACATGTAGTGAACTTTTATTTTTAAAGGCTTGAATCATGCTCAAAACTTTTGTTTGCTTTGCTTCATCTTTTTGAAACTTAATCGTGAAAACTATGAATGCATTTCTAATTTTCCTTAATCATCTGTTATTGTTATTTTCTACTATAATTATCAAATCTGCCAACTCTGCGATTGTGACATGAAATGAACAAATAAACAGCATACATCCCGAGAGAGTAACAAAGAAACTAGGGGACAAGACAAGATTCCGCTCAAAAGAATTGAAATAGTCGATAGGTGATGACATAAGACTGAAAGTTAGCAATCCAAGAAGAGATCAAAGGACGACATTAGGTAAAACAACCTAGCTTGCAACCTTTCCTTTAACAACCAGGTACGAACTACGCTGACCTGATTCCCATGGGGGATACGTAGGCAGCCCACATAGGGTTCGGTTGCTTTATAACAAAAATCCAAAATATCTTATGCGCTATGAACTACGCCTGACCTGATTCCTCAGCGGATACGTAGGCAACCCATATAAGGTTCGGTCACACCGCAACATAAATTTAGTACACCCTTCAGAATCAAAACTGGGGCATATTTTGAAAGGATATAGACAAGAGAAAGTTGGACATCGACAATATTGAGGCTACTAGACAAGAAATAGTACAGACAAATGACCTCCCAAAGTTTTCGGAAGTGTCGCAATCGGAAGTTAGTAGGAATATTTTACAACTTGCATACATATATTTTGATATATATCTTTCCTTACATACATACACTTACGTATATATATTTTTTCAAATGGAAAACTTTCTTTCAATTGTTTCACTACTGTTCATCTACCGAGGCTTAAACGGAGGCCACAAGATCCAAACAAACAGGATGAATGGAGCGCCAACAAAGTCAAGCTTCGAGTCAACACGAATCAACTTTCCCCCCTCCCAAACTAAGAATTTTTCTTTGAGTGCAGGATTTAAAGGACCACAAGATCAACAGTCAAGTCTATCAATCATGGCGGAAAAGCATCATCTGGCTCAATATGGCCTCGCCTAATAGCCAAACGGATTTATTTCTAACTCTATCTTTAGTTTTATTTTATCACAATAACTTTATGACTTTATATACCTGTTTTGTAGGTTGACGAAGTTGGAGGCGAATTAAATCAGGATCGCACGTCATTAGTTCAGCCTGTCACGATACCATTCAACATCATAAGCCAAACGGCTATTCTACCGCCTTGCTCCATACTTTACCAATTACTTTATTATATACTTTACCAGCTTTAACCATTTTTTACTCTGAACTTTGCAGGAATTATTGTCAAGTCCCCGAAGACAACCGGAGACACAACATCAAATCTCTGAAGACAACCGGAGACAGATCATCAAGTCCCGAAGACAACCGGGCATCACTTGGCTATACTGCCTCATATGCATAAGCCGGACGGCTACACATCATCAACTCTAACGATTTTACCTTGAACTTTACAGGAGTATCATCAAGTCCCCGAAGACAACCGGAGACACAACATCAAGTCCCCGAAGACAACCGGAGACACAACATCAAGTTCCCGAAGACAACCGGAGACACAACATCAAGTCCCCGAAGACAACCGGAGGCACAGCATCAAGTCTCCGAAGACAACCGGAGACACAGCATCAAGTCCCCGAAGACAACCGGAGACACAGCATCAAGTCCCCGAAGACAACCGGAGGCACATCATCAAGTCTCCAAAGACAACCGGAGACACAGCATCAAGTCCCCGAAGACAACCGGAGATATCGCATGGCTACACGGCCTCACCTGCATAAGCCAAACGGCTATACACTTACTTTACTCCTTACTTCATTTCTTTATTTCATCATCTACTTTACCTACTTTAACGAATTTACCTTAAATTTCGCAGATATCATTTATCATCGAGTCCCGGAAGACAGCCGGAGGCCCTATCACTATCATCTTCAACTGCAACTAGAGACCTTATCACATCCTCGGCATACGCATCACACATTCATTCCAGTCCCTGAAGACAACCAGAGACAACATTGGCCACACGACTTCATCTTCATTCTCACACTCATATTTACTATCATTTACACTCTTTGTAATTTTACACTTTCAACTTTATTACTAATTTTGACATGAATTTCAGTTTTGGCAGAAAATACAACCTGCAAGGACGCAACACAACGTGGAACTTTATCTTACGCAGTGAACTAGGGCAAATTTGCTGGAGAGGAATATCAAACTCATAAGCAAAGGTCACGGATCTACTCTCGAACTCAATTCCGCCTATGTCCACAAACACGTGATACGTAGGTTAAAATTCTCTTTCACATACTCCGCTAAAACTCTACTAAATCTACTCTTCTCACAATCTCATATTCCTTTCTACACCCAGTGTCTCCATAACTCGACACTGGGGCATCTTTGAAGAATTTACACCGTGTCTAGTAGAGTCCTCCTTATGGGTGTGTTGTGCATCACATTTATAATTAGGAGGCTATAAGCATGTGTTCCATTCTTGAACGTTCTCGTCACCTGTCTACAACCCCGCAAGATTATGAATCCACAAAACTTTTGAACTACACATGGCCTGATTCTCGTGCAACCCGAGATATGTAGGCAGCTCGAAACTGAGGTTCGGCCATAATTTTCCATAATTCCTTCGGCCCTTATAATATTTTCCATCAATTTTTCTAAACCATACTTTCTTAAAAACTCATATTCGTTGGTCCAAACAAAATTGGCTACTACGTCAACTTCTTCGCCCAAAGATTCTTACATCATCTCCGGTCGAAGAGGGGCATCTGTTGACACCCAATTTTGTCCCTCTCCTATTTAATTTACCCGGGTTTCTAAATTTACCGACGAGCTAAATACTTTATTTTCACTACTATTATTTTCGCTACTTTTATTTTTTAACATTATAAGTATTACTTTATCACAGATTTTAAACGGTTAGTCATAGTTTCATTCTCGGGTTTGGAATCGTTAAATTAATTACAAGACAACACTTTGCAAAATATTTTTTTTTCTACATATTAATTATTTATTATATTTACATAATATATATTATACCAGTTATTAAACTAGAAGCCCAAAAATAATTAAATAGCGGAGGAAGGATCAACAATTTTCAGCCAAACTCATGACCCGAAATACGAATACAATATTATTTCCCTACCCAAATAAATAACCCACATTTTTATACCCAACCCATATTTTTTTCTACCCAGACCAGCTCACATCTTACCCGGTCCAGCCCAAATGAAATTGATCAGACCCGGCCCAATATTTTTACCCTAAAACCTATTCTCTTTCTCTTTCTCTTACTCTTTTCTCCGCCTCCTCTCTCTCTCTATACTCTCCCTCTCTCCCTTTCACCGCCGCTCCCCTCTCCCACCATTTCCGCTCCTCTCACGCTCCTCGTCCCCACCTCGCCGACGACCCCATCACCGTTCCCCACACCACTACCCCACTCCGCTCCCCTCTACCCTACTTCCCTTTCTTTTTTCTCCTTTCATCATCATCATCGCCGCACCCCGCTTCCCCACTCTCCACCCACAGCCGACACACGCTCCTCTCCAACACCGTCGCCTACCCTACACCGCTACCCCACACCGCTCCTCTCTCTCCCCACTCTATAAAGACAGAGGAAAGGAGATCGAAGAAACCCAGTTTTGGGAACGATAAAAACCCCCTACAAAACACAAGTTTTAATGATAAAAGAGGGCCTTACCCAAAAAAATAACAGCTAATGTATCATTCTATTTTTATTTTGGTCTGAAGCCTTAATTACTTTAATCGGTTTCGAGTTCGTCGTGTTCGAGTAGATTCGTGACCGTCGACACCCACTTCACTGCACCCACGAAAGGTAACCCTCTTTCTTTCGCCTTTATTTATAGCATTTAATGATGTTTAAGTGTCTTTTGTGTTAATTATGTGTTTTAGTTTCCTGTTCGCATTTGATTATGAGATTAAATTTGTTATTAGGGTGATAAGTAGTATAATTGGCGGATATGCTTCCTGTTGGTTTATAATTATGTATTTAGTGCAAGATTTTGTTAAGCATGTGGTTAGTTTATAATCATGTTTTAGTTAGTTAATCCTGTCTTAATCAAAATCATGCCACTTTTGTTCGTCATGCTTAGTTAGCATCTCAGATCTGTCTGCATTTTAGACCTGTTAAACATACTCAGTGTGATTAGCTATGACTGCTATTGTGAAATGTTGGGTCTGAGTATTTGCTTAACTATACATATGCTATCCTAAATCTGAAATGGAGGTTGTTTGTTTGAATCCTTTTTTTTCTGCAAAATGCTTAGCTACATGTTTAGGCCATTTGTTTGTAAATGTTATCTTTATTTATGGTTATTCGAGTCCATACTAGCTTGTGAGGGTCTCTTGTCATTAAAAATATATCTAGGCTGCTTAAGAGTAAAATGTATGTTGTATATGTGTAATGTCTGACCAGGCCTATTTAAGGACTACAACTAGGTTAGCTATGTGGATTATTCGTTCTCGGGGTAAAATATGAACTATCTACTTACGCTGTTTGAGAAAGATTTGAGTTTGTCACAGAAGGATATCACATTAGTGTGGTTTCTGTCCATCTCACTCTCCTTAAAGCTGTTGGTTTCTATGCTGTATTATTAGTAGTATGTTTTTGTAATCTGATAGGATTGTGCATGCTCTAATATGTCTGTTTTGGTTAAAGTCCTTTGTTGTAGTGGTTTATCAATATCGTATATGTTCTGTTTGAAGTGCCGTTGTGGATAAGAATTTAAGATGTGCTTTACCTGCCACCTGAACTATATTAAGAATGGTATCTGATCATACTATTTGACTAAGGGCATGTTAGTTTATGGGTTCTAGGCTATGTAAACAAAGACTGCTGAGGTAAAAGAGGCTCAATACTTGTTTGTCTACTGTGAAGAACACTTATAAACACCAATAAGGCCCAGGTCAACCTGCATTCTTAACATGAACTTAGCTTTGCATTATTCTTAGTTTGGTTTGCCACTGGGTTGTATTCTTTGTTCAGTTACAGAGTGAGTTTTTTTTTGTGTTCTATGTCTACTTTAACTACCTAATAGCCTTCTTCTTCGTAAACTGTAAATCTTTGTTTAACTCCTGTGTTGGGATTGTCTACTTTAAGGTTGGAATTCATTTAAATATGATCTTGTTTGATTGACTAAGCTTGAGCTCACATTGAACCTAAAATGTTCATTCTTGGCATCTTCACAGCATGAAAACCCATCCCATTTAATGTTGCCTTGCATGATTGAGTTAATTACCAACTTGATTTGCTTTTGACTATCCCTGAGATGCCATATTATAGCCATCATCCTATTGCATCCATTTGCCTGCTAACTGGACTGTTTTAGAAAGCATGTTGACACTTCTACTGTCTTGAGCTCGACCTTTGTTAGTACCTGCATATATTGATACACCTATCTGGATTTAGCTACCTTTTGCTTAATAATTAAGGTTATTGTATCAGTGATAAATGAGATGTTCCATTTGAACATGAACCAGAGTATTGAAGCCTTTTTCATTGTCCATTATGCTTGCTCATTGCCCATGTGCATCCCACATCCATGCCTCATTCTTTCCATTTACCATTACTTTGCCTAATATGCTTCCATTATGGCTTTCACTCTACTTGGCATAGTGAGTATTTGAACTGCATCTGATCTGTCTCTTGTGCTGATAAGCAGTCCACATCCTCGTTTCCTTCTTCACTTGCAGCCACTGCTATGCAGATGTTGTTCGCCTTAGTATCTTATATAATTTCTTCTTGCAATATGCATTGCTGCTACTGGGCAGATGGTGTTCCTTAAATGTTATAAATGCTCTAATGTTGTTAAGGTACTGAGGTTGTATACCTACGTATACATAAGGTATATTTCAAATATACCAAGATATACACAGTATGTATACAATCTGTTGATTTGTTTGAATTTATACCTCACATGTTTAACGTTATCCATTGATCGTATACTAATCCTTTCTTTTCATTTTTATGCATGACTATCGCATACGAGTCCCTCGGACCCGTCATCTCCCGCATTCGGTGTTGGGCTCAAACCCAACGCAATTTCTCTTCCAAGTCAGCCAATCTACAGTCAAACAAGGAAATAAAATTTGGGCCAAAAGCCCAATCAATGTCAACAGCAGACAGAAGGTCACAGCAGTCTAAAATGGGCTGAGCCCATTCACATCATACCTATTCCTCTATTTTTATTTTTTGTGTGCATATGATGTGTATTGTATGACTAACATTTTTTCTTGTTTGTTAATTTAGATGAACCTTAGTGAAGTTAAGGGTTTTAGTTTAGTAATGGGTAGTTAAATCCACAAATTACATTCACTTCTATTTTCTAAACTATTTATAGTACCTATAACATTTATTCGAGTAATTGATTTTCAAATAATATGACTATATATTTTGAGTTAAATAAATCATCTTTCATTCTTACTATCTCATGAATTTCAAAACGTCGTTAAATAGGAATCCAATTATATTTTATAAACATTTTCAAGATTTATCCAAATTATACATATTTTTAGCCGAAATTGGTTAAATAAAGAGTGATCAAAATAAAAAAAAAACTTATGGACTTTTCATCATATTTAAGAACATAAGTCTAGGCATTTCTATACCACCATATTCATATAACATCATTTTTTATCTAAAGATAACATTTGACAAATTATCTTTTAAAAGGCTATTATTCATAGGCAAATTACTCTATCTTCTACAAAATCTTATTTTTCGAATAACATTACTATATTTTTATTTAAGGCCTTAGCAATATTTTGAGTCTCATTTGACATTTAGAATCTTCTTTTACGCAAATTATTACATTTTCTACAAGTATTATTTTAAACAACACTATTACACTTTCGTTTTAAAACCTTGACGACATTTATAAGCCGTGTTTACAAAATAACATTAGAAATACTCTTTTATACAAATCATTATTTTTATACAAGTTTTATTTTAAACAGCATTCTCACATGATTATCTACAACTTTAGTCATGTTTACAAAGCTATTTCCTTTCCTATAATACTATATTTACACTTAGCTTAACTAATCATAAGTCCGGTCGGTTAACCATTGTTAATGGGTCTTAAAGGATGCCTAATACCTTCCCTTTAGACTAATTGAACCCTTACCTAGAATCTTAAGTTTTGCAGACCTTAAACAAAGTTAACTTTAAACATAACTTTAATAAACTTTAGGTGTCCTAATTCACCATAAATAATTAGGTGGCGACTCCTAACAAACAAACAAAAAACAAAAACAGGAATCTCCAATACGTCATACTTTTAATTTAACTCTCGGGTTAAAATGGGGTGTGACAATATGGACCAATAGGGGAAAGCGCTCCCTATCAAAGATTTTTTCATACTCAGGCTCGAACCCGAGATCCTTGATTAAGGGAGGAACAACCCCATCCGCTGCACTTTATTTCCCCTGTTGCTTTCTTCTATTGATCTTATCTATTAACCTAAAAAATAGTCATTTTTGCTAGATATTCTTGTTTCTTGTTGCTCTTTGTTTTCATCTTTTTCATTTGTTGCTTATTATAGATTTTTACATATAAGCATTTGTTTTACTTTATATTTGTATTATGAAATTTGAGAATTTCTGAAAAATCTTTTACTCATATGTAAGCATTTCTTTTACTTTGTATTTCTACTTTAATGAGCTCATATGTGTTTACCAAGATTAGTACAAAAATGATTTTTAGATAGTTTTAAAAATTATTAAATGATGCCATATAACGTTGAAAATGAAGAAAATATTATCTGTCAAGATCGGGTTATCTTTAAAATCTCTTGTTTGGTTAACTAAAATCAATCTTTTAAAAACAAAATGAGTTTGAAGTAGGGCGGAATTAGAGTGTCAGCTATCGATTTGATCGAATTCGAAAGCACTTTGGTTCAAATTCTGTATTTGTCTTAAAAGTTCATTAAATATGTATAAATTATTAATTTAGAACTAAATAGCTTAAAAAATTAGGATTCGAAACTCATATATTCCAAGTTACGGCTCCGCATTAATTTGAAGTAAATAATTTCATCAAAATGAAAGTTAAGATATTAAAGGAGTGAAATGAAAGTTTTGCTTTTATATATTAAAAATATACTTATTTGAATTTTAATTATATTAATATAAATTATATTTCTTTAATTAACATATTACTTTTTATATCTGTAGTAAGCCTGGCCTCGCGAGATTAGTAACTTTTTAGAGTCGGCACAAACGTGCTTCAGCTAACTTAGGCTCCCCATTAGTAATTAATTTCTTCATTTCCTCCGGTTGGGTCTTAAATTTCTTACACCTCACCTTTAAAAAATTCAACGGACCAGATTAATTTATTTAAAAGTGTTTTTTACCATGGTCAAGTATTCTCTCTCTGGTCTCCTTATTTAGTTGAATAAATCAATCTAGTCCGTTGGAATTTTTAGGGAACATATGTTATGTGTAAGAAATGTATGGCCCAACCGGAGGAAATAGAGGGATTAACTACCGGAGGGGAGCCTCACCAGTCATTCCTTAGAGTCATCATGAATGACCTTGCATTACAGCTTTTGCAACTTTTCGTGTCAACTTTAGTCACCACAGAGGATTTGTTGTAGTGTACACTTCTCTTTTCTTTTTTCTCTACAGAAAAATTAAATTCAATTGCTGTATAAGCTGCTGGATTATCTTATGAATCATTAATTGTTGCATGGGATGGTATGTAAGCCGTGGCGGTGCTAGAATTTGCGATAAGAGAGTTCAAAAGTTGAAGAAGTAAACAACAACAACAACATACCCAGTGAATCCCACACTGGGTGGGGTTTGGGGAGTGAAGAAGTAAACACACTAAGCATAAAAATAATTTTACTCATGTATAAACAGTGTAATTTGAACCCCTTCGGCGGATGTTTCTCCGCCCCCGTATGTAAGGCCAATAATTTAGCACTTGTTGGCACGTTTAATGTCATATTTGGATGTATAGTAATCAACTATGTCAAAGAAAACCTCACTATAACAACCTTCGCATCATCACATTATTTATCGATCTAACTTAAAAAAAAAATATTACTATTAGTTATGAGTTGCAAAAAATGCGAAATATACTTTCATTGTCGGCGAATTAAAGAAATCAGGCGTTGAAGTACATTGAGATTGCAGAGAAGAATAATTCTCGTTTTTTTCCTCGAAAAAACCATGAGTATTTTGAGCTAATACTAGTACTCCAATTGTTTATTGATAGTTTTAATTATTAGAGTATATCATCTGATCACTAAATACAATATGTAATTATTCTTGAGAGGAAAGATGAAACAAGACTTTTATCAAACTATATTGATTTTTGGTCATGTTAGTATCAATGGGAACACGATAAACTCCCATGTGTAGTCCCATACACCAAAAGAAATTAAATGAGAAAGGCAAAAGACGAAAGTTAAAAAAAAAAAAAAAGGAAAAATTGCTAGAGTACTGCAGATTAAATCATGACTAAAAGTAAAAAACAAAAGAGAGCACGATTTAGCATCTAAAAGTGAAATATATAAAAAAAGACCACCATGCACGTACAAGTAGTTTCAACTTTCATAGACCATATATTTGCAGAAGTATGCTCACAAACTCTAAGAAGAAGAAAAAAAAGACTTGGTTGGATTTGGAACTGACTTAGCTTGAGTAGATTTAATTAATTACTATGAACATATCTATGTAAAAGAGTCCAGATGAATATATAATTACGCTCATCTTGAACTCAGTTACTCTAATTCTTCTCTGCTCAGTAATAATAAGGCATAGGTTTTGGTTTTCTCTTGGAATAATCACATGTAAGGACCCCTCCATGCAGCTGCACAACTTCATAACTGTTGATAAGTCTCTCTTCATGAGCTGGTTTGAACTGAACAAGATTAGACTTTTGAGATTGGTATTGATTATAATGAAGGTAATTTTTATTGGTCGTTTTAACAACATAAGAAGGAAAAGGAGGAGGAGGAATACAGGGCCTTTCTTTTCTCCCATAGAGTTGTTCATCAAGAAGAGCAAAGGCTTCTTGACCTATCTTGGATATATCTTTCTTGTTTGGTGCCATTTGAGAGCTGTTAGAAACTTTTGATTTGTTGTGTGTAAAGAGTTGGTATTTTTCTTGCTATAGTAGAAATGAGAGGATTGCTGGTTTGTGTTTATTGAGAGGACTAATGAATATGAACCCTATTTATAGGCATCAATTAAACCATGAAAATTTAGAAGGCTCTTTTAAAAAAAGATTATCATCAAATTAAATGGTCCTTGCCTAACCAACAATTTTATTTATTCGCTATCTGTTTTGAGGACCAATTAATTTGGATTTGTTGGGATTTTTTGGTGTGAATAGAAAATGAGAAAATGTTCTTTTTGGAGTGTACCTAAAAGACACATTTTGGATTGCACCTCTCCATCTCACCCTTTCATTGCTTATAAATTCAGAGGCCTAGCTTTAGATTTCATACATATACCAAAATCTGAATTTTTTCTCCCCTTTAAACTGTTCTCTGCATTTGTTTTCAAAACAAAATTATAGTAGACTCGTGTGATTTGACGCCGAATTTGTGTTCAACGAAGTTGGTGGGGTTTGGGGTACCGCTACACCATCAACAGGTATATCCGTTTTATCCTGGGAGGAAGTAATCCATAACCTCGAATACAATGGGAGGATTAAATTCCTTAAGGACACACAGTGAATTCTGTGGACTCGAATATTTTGAGTTTTATGTATTTTGTGTATTTTCAAATTAATTCAAGTTTCTGGTTTTCTGTTATTGAACACAATTCTAATAACAGGATTTGGGCCCCAAAGTCCGACTTTGGAAGGTAAAGCATTCGCGACTTATTCATCTATATTAAAGATGAAAGAATACTTACCATCTCACCACAATCTTTGTGGTTGTTGTCCTATTAACTTCACGGTCATCTCATGAACTTTTACAAACTTAAATGCTTCCTCTATCCTAATTTGTATTGCATTGTTTGGCTAGACACATAGTAGTGATTGTGGTCCAAAATAAATCTTAAAATTTTTGTATAGCTATAAATCATCTCATTAAAATCGTAAAATAAGAACTTTAAAATTAAAAGTTATTTCTAAATATAGAAACATGACGGTCTTACTCTTTTAACGAATAAAAAAGAAAGTGTGCCACGTGACTAAACTGAGTCAGGAACGTAACTATCTTTTATATACAGTAAATAACATATGCATACTGATTTATTTTGATATATACTATACAATTGAGAATGAAGTTACAACAACGACATAAATGTGATTCTCTTTTGGGAAATGAAATAACTTACAACATGTATACTTTCGGTGAAAATTAAATATTCCATGAATCTTGGTTTAGCTTATTTTGACCAAATTACAGTAATATTGACCAGCTATAACATCTATACCATATTTCCTTTATTCTTGTCACACTTGTTGATGATTGATAAGCCTAATTCCATTATTTTATGTGTTCAAAATTAAGAATAATCATGTGGAGGTGGTGACAATTAGTAATACTAAAATCAGGATTTTACCTAACATTATTTTTTCTTAATAAATAAATTTAAAAGAGCAAAAGATACACTTTATGTTGCTCGAATTGGATTCCTTCTGAGCTTCATTGTTAGTTAATATTCCTTTAATCCAAACTAAAACTAAATTAATTCATCAATAGGTGAATAAAGCATCTGATTGACTGACTAGTTAAGTCCCTCCTAAAAGTATATGTGATACTAGTAAATTTGCCTGTGCTTCGCATGGTCCTGAAAAACCTTATTAAACTTATAAAACATATCATTTATATAATTATTCAAAACTATAAATAATTTAAAGATTAAAAATAGATCTCAATTTTATTATTAATACAAAATTTTATTTTCATTACTCAATGACTTGGTTCCTAAGAATTATATCAATCAAAAAAGATTTCCCCCCCCCCCCCCCCCCCTTAAATTAGCACCAATCACTATTATTTTCATGTTGTAGTAGGAATTTTGATATTGCATCTCTTTTCACTGTAGTAACATTTTATGTCAATAGAAAGGATGTACAAACATTTGTTTGCGGCTTATTTATTAGTTTTAGGAATGTTGTTTGCAGACAATTTTTAGGAATGTTGTTTAAATATTTTCCTTCAAGATTAATCTTACATAAATTATCTATTCATTAGTGTCGGAACCTCTTCTCCTAAGTTAATGTATAATTATACATTTAGCTTAAGGCATTTGTCCCTACTAAAAAATATAACTTTTACCACATATAAATATTGAATGAAAATAACATAATTTGTATTGTTGATAAGTTAAAGCCATAAATTCACAGGATGAAATTAGAAATTAAGAAGTAAAAAGAAAAAGAAAAATTAGAGGGAAATAAGAGCAAATTAAATCATGTAGTTATAGCCCCGAACCTTTCACTGAGAGCATAGACCTGAAATCAAAAACATAATTCCTATTGTTGATAAGTTAAAGCCATAAATTTATAGGATAAATTAAGAAGTAAAAAAGGAAAAGAGAAACAAATTAAATCACACAGTTATAGCCTCAAATCTCTCGCTCAGAGCATAGACCAAAAATAAAAAATATAAGAGATCAAAATCCCAAAAAGTTACAAAGTTAAAATCTTTTAAGTACAAAATAAAGATATCTAAGAGTAGAAAAAATTGGAGTTAGCAATATTTGAGATTCGAGTAATTCTTCTCGGCATTGTTAAGCATTAGAAAGTTGGAGTAGTAAATAAGAAACAATAACGAATATAGCGTCAATATGAAAATATTATCAAGCATAATTCAAATATGAAATAAGTATTACTGCCCTTCTATAAAGTTAACACTGTTTATGATGCTGTAAATATTCGAATAAAAAAAAATACCAAGCATGCTATTCATATTTACGCCGGATACAACGCATCCATTCTGGATACCACTGTACACTAATTACAAAAGATGTAAAAATAATATATATACTCACTGGCAAACTCGAGTCAAAGCCGTTCACTTTCAAGTTCCAACCCATGCTTTTATCCTCCTTTTTTTCCTGGCTGCTGGTAACAATGTTTACTGTGAAATTGAAAGACCAAACATCTATAGATATCTATGGTTTTGCCTTTTGAAATTCACAACGTATGGCAAAATTATGTGAATGAATTGTTTGCATCAATTGTAACCTTAAATGCTAACCTTATTAATATTGTAACTGTTTCTTTAGTTAAGATTTATGAAAATTATTTAGGGCCGGTTTAATTGCCTCAATTATTACAACCATTACATCTTTACATGTTTAAAAGAAGGAAACAAACAATTTTTTAATAGAAAAATAAGAGGAAAAGCTCAAAAAATGGAGAAAAAAGATAAATAGGAATGGTGGCCATAGAGAGGTGCCACATCACCTTGTCTTTGCCTAGCTTTATATTATATATAGATTTCCAATCTCTCTTTTATGTACTTTAAATAAAAGAAACAGAGAAAAATAATTAAATGCTATTCCTTTTGGCATCTAATTAGGGAGTTATAGTAATTGTTTTCTAGGGAATATTATGCTTTCTAATATCATAGTCCTAGGATTAGTTATCATCATGATTAAATGACTGGTAACGTATTTTACCAAATTCCACTACTAATTAATTAATATCACAAATAGTAGGCTCGATTCTTCTTCTTATTTTTTCGGGGGTTTCCCACCTGGTAATTGGGTATACGAACCTAGCCACATTAAATTCCGAATCGTACGGGAAGTCCCTTGGGAGTAAATCGCTCCCTAACGAAGACACCTCATACCCTGGGCTCAAACCCGATATTAAAAAAAAATGGAATTAGCTATGAACTTCGTCACTAATCTATTGATAACAACATTAATATTTCATAATCTTTCGCTAATATGCCGTTAAATGGGATTAGCGACGGATTTTGTTGTTTAGCTACAAAAGTTGTCCTTCGCTAGATTCTTGTTTTTCTTGGTAGTGCCAGACCTCTGATTCAAAATGAACAAGTACTTATTACTCTACCACAATCCTTGTTGGTATTTTTGATTTGTTGCTATATGTTACCAAGGTACTATATGATTTATATATATAAGAGCATCCCATAAAGTATTTGGATTTGAACATGTGCAAATTGGAGTATATAATTGGAAAAAAGAGATCTTCTCACAAGTTATATGATTATTATATAAGAGCATCCCATAGATATCTGAACTTTCTAAGGGCTACACTAACGATATTATTGAATTAGAACCATGAATTGAGCTTCAAGCTCATCCATGGTGAATTGACATTTTGGCTGGAAAAACAGTTAGAGGAGAAGAGAGGAGATTTTTCATTGAATTGAATTACTCATTACAAGAGAGTGGAGTATTTGTAGTTGTAACTAAAATGACAGCTGGATCCAGCTCAACCACATGTGATCATCTAACAAACTAACTAACTCGACTAACTACTCTTCACTTCAATACATTGCGCGATATACACGGGTATATGCTATACTCGATATACACTAATAGATGCTCCAATATACATCACAACACTCCCTTTTAAGCTAGTGGGTGAAACACATCAAGAACTCCTAACTTGGATAATAAGAAATGATGTCGAGCAACTCCTAGTCCCTTTCTGAGCAAATCTGCAAGCTGTATCTTTGTATTGAGATATGTAGGTTGAATAAGTCCATTCTTGTATTTTTCTCTGACAAAGTGGCAATCTATCTCTATATGCTTGGTTCTTTCATGAAATATGGGATTAGCAGCTATTTGGATAGCTGCTTTGCTATCACAAAACACTTTAATTGGTAGGATCATTGAAACTTGTAAGTCATTAAGCAGTCCAAGTAACCAAACAAATTCTGAAATTGCTGATGCCATAGACCTATATTCTGCTTCTGTTGAGCTTTTACTAACTTCATGTTGCTTATTAGACTTCCATGAGATTAAGGACTTACCAAGCTGTATTGCAAATCTTGTAACTGACCTCCCAGTATTGGGACATGAAGCCCAGTGTGAATCACAGAAAACTGTCATTTCTGTGATAGAATTTCTGCTTAATAACATACTAGTCCAGATGACTTGTTCACATATCTAACCACCCTTAGTGTTGTATCCCAATGTGACCTTTTTGGAAGTTGCATGAACTGATTTAGCACTTGCACTGCAAAGCATATATCTGATCTTGTGACGGTCAAGTCGATTAACTTTCCAACCAACTTCTGATAGCTTCCTGCATCTTCCAAAATTGGATCATCTGTTTTCTTTACTGCTTCATCATACTCCACAGAAGTCAACTTGACATTGGCTTCTAATGGTGTGGAATATGGTTCAGAACCACTTAGTCCCAAGTCAGCAATCAACTCAAGAGCATACTTCCTCTGGCTAAGTAAAATCCCATTATTGGATCTGAGCATTTCTATGCCAAGAAAAATACTTCAGCATTCCCAAGTCATTTACTTTAAACTGACTATTCAATTAGTTTTTTTGTCTCATTAATGAGATCTGTGCTATTTCCTGTGATCAACAAATCATCCACATAGATCAATACAACCACTAACCTCTCTTTGTCCTTCTTAGTGAACAAAGAATGGTCATGAGTGCTTTGTGCATATCCTGCCTGTATCAAGGCATTTGTCAACTTTATGTTCCACTATTTTGATGCTTGTTTAAGTCCATGCAAGGACTTCATCAGCTTGCAAACTCTTATCTCCCCTGTCTATGAAAACCTCGAGGAAGTGATATGTACACTTCTTCATCTAAGTCACCTTGAAGGAAAGCATTATTGACATCTATCTGATATAACTCCCAATTATGAGATGCTGCTAAACTAATCATTATTCTTATAGTAACCATTTTTGCTACTAGGGAAAAACTTTCATGATAGTCTAGACCTTCTATTGTGTGTATCCTTTGGCTACCAGTCTTGCCTTGTATTTGTCTACCTCACCATTGGCCTTTAACTTGATCTTGTATACCCACTTTGATCCTATTGACTGCTTACTAGGTTGAAATGGAGCCAGCTTCCGAGTATTGTTTTCCTCCAGAGCATCAATCTCCCTTTGCATTGCTTCTACCCATAATGGATCATTAGAAGCATCTTTGAAGCTCTTAGGTTCAACTGCTGCTGAAAAATACCTTCGATAATCTTGATAGGCAGAAGGCAAATGTAAGTACATGATATGGTTGGATATAGGATATGAACACTGTCCTCTAGGCTTGTGTGTCATAACATAGCCACTATTCCAAATAAGAGTTTTGACATTTCTAGCAGGCTTGGCATGGTGCTGTTGTTCATCTGGCATAATAGTCAAATGCTCATCTACTGCATCATGATGTTGAATCAAAAAAGGCATCTGCATGCTAGCATCATGAAACACATCTTCATCTGTAGAAATGTCATCTATTGTCTCAGTCTCATCTGCAATTGGAGCAACAATATTTGGTGATTCTTCATTAATGACCTCCGTATCTGCATCTCCATGTTGTCCTGGTGTAGTATCATTCTATGCGGATGAGACATCAGTGGATTGAATAATAAGAGTTGATGTGATATCAGGCTCCTCTGAACTATCAGGAACTGAATGCAAAAACATGTCCTCAACCAGTAAATTGTCAACATCATGTTTGAAAGGAAAAACTAACTCTCTAAAGGTCACATCCCTACTAATGAACAATACTTTTGACACCAGATCATAGAGTCGATAACCCTTCTGAGTTTTTGAGTACCCAACTAGAACGGCTTTCGTTGCCTTCTCTGCAAACTTATCACCTCTGTAATACCTCGTTTATTCAGGCTAGGGTTCGACTAGTAAGACGGGGGTATAATGGAACCAATATGAGGAGTATATGAAGTGTTTTGAAAAGTTGGAAGCCACTCTACGTGGCATGTTTTCAGGTGAGTTTGCAGAAGGTCTTACTTCAAGTTATTATAGCCTCTTCACTAATTGCAAATTTAGGAAAACTTCCTGATGAAAGTTGTAGCCCTTTAAAATACCTTTCCAATGGTACGTTATAGAGGTGAAACACACATCTGTACAAAAAGTTATGACCGGTTTACTGAAGGGTCGTAGAACTGTCTAATGAAATACGGCCCGTATTTTGTGAAAATTTCAGCCTCGACATTCTGTTTTTTTGCCATGATAAAATACGGTCCATAAATATAGGTTGTATCTCAAAATACTGACCGTATTTATGGTCCGTATTTCTCCCGACGGAGTTAAGTATAAATACACTAGTTCAGTCTTCTGATTCTTAGCTTCATCTGTTAGTTAATATTCCTTGAAACCAAACTAAATATAAATTAATTCATCATTAGAGGAATTAACCATCTGATTAACTAATCAATTAATTACGTTCATCCTAAAAGTATATATGATCTTTCCAATAATCTCCCTTTTATGTACTTTTAAACAAAAGAACAGAGAAAAATAATTAAGTATTAATTGATCCCTTTGGCATCTTAATCACGGGAGTTATGTGGATATTATTAATTGTTTTCTTGGGAATAATATGTTTTCATATCCTAGGATTAAATATCATCATGATTACATATGTTATAAAAGAGTAGGGATTAAATATCATCATGATTACATATGTTATAAAAGAGTAGGAATAGCGACGGACAACTTCGACTGCCAACAACAAAATTCCGTGCTAATCTATTTAACAACCGATCACTAAAAAATTTGTCATTTACGGGCTATTTAGCGCACAACAAATTAGTGACTAAAGTCGTAGCTAATTCCGTTTTTGATAATCATGACTAATAACGGATTGTTCCAATACAATTAATTATTTAATATCATCTGACAAATATCACAGATTATATGCCCGATTAGATGGTACAACAGGTCACCAAGGCATATATATGATTTATATATAAGAACATCTCATTTAAATATTTAGGTTATTTGAACATATGCAAATTGGAATAGTATATAATTGGAGAAATGGATCTTCTTATTGCAAAGGGAATATTTTAAATGCATAATCGAAATAATATTTTTTAAAGAGTAGGAGAAAGGAACAGTTTTTTTTTTTTTTTTTTTTGTTGAAATAAACATAAAGAGAAGGCAACATCTTGAGTATGTGGCATTTTATATTCCTTTTCCAATGTTTATTTTCTTGGTTTTGACAATATCTAAATTGGGACTTGTGCAAGAAATGAGATTTTTAGCGGCGACTTTTATGTGGTACCCACGAAGTCACTACAAATTAAATGAGAAGGGCAAAATACGAAAGCAAAAAAAAAAAAAAAAAAGGAAAAAAGTTGCTAGAGTACTGCAGATTAAATCATGACTAAAAGAAAAAACAAAAGAGAGCACGATATAGCATCTAAAAGTGAAATATATATAAAAAGATCATCATACACGTACAAGACTACAAGTAGTTTCAACTTTCATAGACCATAAATCTGCAGAAGTATGCTCACAAACTCAAAAAAAAAAAAAAAAAACTTGGTTGGATTTAGAACTGACTTAGTTTGAGTAGATTTAATTAAACTATGCATATATGTAAAAGAGTCAAGATGAATATATAACTAGTTAACTTATCCGCGCTTCGCGCGGTGAACATCATTTTTTAAAATTTAATTGATAGAAAGAGAATAAAGAATTATATCCAAAAATAAAAATTAACGATATGGGTCAAAACATTAAAACGAATATATATAAAAATAAGTCATAAAAACAGATCAAAGAAAAGTTTAACATGAGTTCTTTTTTGTAGATTTATAATGACAACTCTCATCCATGAATAAATATGTCTCAACTAATTAACTTGTTTATTCCCCTTTATTAATAGAGTTTCACATTTTACAAATCCTAATCTTTCAAATTCAATCATCCTAGTGCTATCCAACCATCCTTTTAGACTGTAAAAAATGTTTTAAGAATTATATGGATGTTGGGAGTAACATCAACTGGGAAATAAAGTGTTGCAATATTTAATTTGATGTTCACATATTTTTTCTTTACACCATGTAGCTCGTGTGAGAAAATTAATGAGAAAATTAACTTTTGCACACATGGTACATTGGACCCTCAAACCGCAGTCATCAACATCAAATCTGAAGTAACCTCAAATTGCAAGAAGATCTATTTCTTCAGTTTCCATTAGTCAAGATTTTTTATTATATTTAACCGCAGCATTGAGTGAGAGTTAAAGGGGATATTACCATTATTTTTTCCTTAATTTAATTCTCAGAGTTCTAAAAGTCATGCTTTGTAACCTTTTCTGTTCCAAGCTAATTACTTGAATGCCTTCACGTTCAACAAATCAATTCGGATACTTATTATAACACCGAAAGTTAACTTTCAATCTTGTGATATTCCCTATGCACGACCATCTTTTCCTAAAGGAAATATGTCCTCCTCATTTTTTATTTTTTTTTGCTCCTTTCTCTTTTTTGGTTTGGTTTACTCGACATCTATGATCATTTTTTGAAAACTCTACTAACAATTTTAAAGGGACACAATTGTTATCAGATATAGAAGAACACCTTAGACCGGAGGTAACTCGAGCCGACAAACATTTATGTAATCTGCTCTGTAATTGTGTAATTGCATCAAAAGCTTGTTAGGCGCGAGAACGATTAGGAAATTTCAAAATTTCTAAGTAAAATTTTGAAATAAAATATTGATAATTTTGTATCTATAATTCCTTTAAAAAATAGCAAAATAAATATCTAATATGAATGAAGGATATATAGTCTAACCATACAAGATCTGAAAATTAGAATTAAGAAACCATATTATAAGCTCCACTTTTAAGCACCAGATGAGAATACAAATTTAAATCACTTGCAACAATTTAGTTTTAGCATGTTGTGATCACCATGATATCAGAGTTATTTCTCAAATAGTCATTCAACTAATAGTTATTATCTCAGAAATTCACTTTTTTTTATTTCAATTTTTTTAACAACAAAAGTAACTTTCTGAGATAATAATTATTCGTTGAGTGAGAAATCAACCCCTATGATATCATAGTTTATTTTAAGTAATTAGAAAAGTCAAAAGTTTAAGAAATACAAAAACCAAGTCGGCCATATAGGATTATAATCAGTGAATGGATCAAATTTGCAATTTCTTCCACTTCTTATCATTTTCTTCTTTCCCATTCCTTACATTTTCCTTCGTTTCCCTTTCTCTTTTTCGTTTTTTTTTTTCTCTTTCCATTTTCTTTCCCCTCGTTCCTTTCTTTTCCTCCTAATTTGTAAGCAAGAACTGATCAACGCTTTGTGAACACTTATACAACTAATTTATTTCATAAACAACGTAGGAGTAAGCATTCCGCAAAGATTCATTCAGTGTTTGATAAAAAGATAATTACGTTTCACTACTTCGTATTGAATGGACATAAGCTTTAAACGTTAAGAAGGAAAAAGGAACTTACAGATCGAAAAGAAATTAACAGTGAAGAGGTTGCTGCAAAAATAACCTTCAATTGGCCATATCCTGAAACTGCCACCCAGAAAATTTGAGATTGTCACTTAATCTCCACAACACACGAGTAATATATACAAAATTTGTGACCAATGAATGAATATACACAGAGAAAGATGAGAGACCATTTTTTCCCCATTAATAAGGTCATAAGGAATGATTGAAGGGTTGCAACCGTAGTAATGGGCATGAATATTTACCAGTTATGGGAAATGAATGTTTACTGTTATGGTTTTCCCAGAATCTCAAAGGTTGCAACGGTAATGATAGGTAAACATTATGTTAAATACGTAGACACTTTAAACTGTCGAGAGAGAAAAAGGATGGGGAAAAGAGTTACTAATATCCTTAGATGTCTTCCCTTTTAATAATTAAGAGGCTTACATGAGTGACTTTTAAAATAGCTCCATACACCGCCACCTCAATTAGCATCTTTAATTTTGCCATTACTCTCATTTCAACCCACTAAATCCAATAATTAAGATATATATAATTAGAGTTTTTCATTTTAAAATTAGAGAAAAGGCCAAAAAAATGAGAAAAAAGATAAATAGGAATGGTGGCCATAGAGAGGTGTCACATCACCTTGTCTATGTTTAGCTTTATATTATATATAGATTACGCTCATCTTGAACTCAGTTACTCTAATTCTTCTCTGCTCAGTAATAATAAGGCATAGGTTTTGATTTTCTCTTGAAATAATTACATGTAAGAACCCCTCCATGCAGCTGCACAGCTTTATAACTGTTGATAACTCTCTCTTCATGAGCTGGTTTGAACTGAACAAGATTAGACCTTTGAGATTGGTATTGGTTACAATGAAGGTAATTTTTATTGGTTGTTTGAACCACATAAGAAGGAGGGGGTGGAGGAGGAATACAAGGCCTTCCTTTTCTCGCGTAGAATTGTTGTTCATCAAGAAGAGCAAAGGCTTCTTGACCTATCTTGGATATGTCTTTCTTGTATGGTGCCATTTGAGATTTGGCTTCAAATTTTTGTTGTGGGTGCAGAGTTGGTATTTGCTTACTATAAAGGAGAGGATTGTTGGTTGTGTTTATTGAGAGGACCAAGGGATAAGAACCCTATTTATAGGCATCCATTAAACCATAAAAATTAAAATGGTTATTTTAAGAAAAGATTATGTCAAATTAATTAAATGGTCCTTGCATAACCAACTTTTTTTCCCCTGGATTAATTTGGATTCGAGCAAAAAGTTCGCCATCATATTCAGGGTTCGGACCCGTAATCTCTTATGAAAGATGAAAGAATATTTACCATTCCACCATAACCTTTGTGTTTGTTGCCCTATCAACTTCACATTCAATCTCATGAACTTTCACAAACTTAAATGCTAGCTCCTTTTGTCTCATGAATTTACATTGTATATGAGTTAAAACAAATCTTAAATATTTTACAGTTACATAGAGGTTATTCTCTTTTAATTTGGGAAATGAAATTACGTACTCCGTACTACATACAGATTAAATATTATTCCATGACACCTGGTTTAATTTGATTTAACCAAATTACAGTAATATTGACTAGCTATAACATCTACACCTATAATTCCTTTATTCTTGTCACACTTGATGATTGAGAAGCCTAACTCCATTATTTTATGTGTTAACAATTAAGAATAATCATGTGGAGGTGTCGGTTACAATTTGTACTACTATCAGGATTTTACCTAACATATTTTTTCTCAATAAATAAATAAGAAAGAGCAAAAGATACATTACATGTTGCTGTGCATTAGATTCCTTCTAAGCTTCATATGTTAGTTAATATTCCTTTGATTCAAACAAAAAATAAATTAATTCATAATTAGATGAATTAAGCATCTGATTAACTGACTAATTAAGTCCCTCCTAAAAGTATATATGATATTTCTAATCTCCCTTTTATGTACTTTAAATAAAAGAAACAGAGAAAAGTAATTAAATGCTATTCCATTTGGCATCTAATTAGGGAGTTATATGGATAATGTAATTGTTTTCTAGGGAATATTATGATTTCTAATATCCTAGTCCTAGGATTAATTATCATCATGATTACATAAATAGTAGCGGACTTTGCCAAATCCACCACTAATTAGTTGATATCACAAATTTTAGGCTCGGTTTTTTCCCCGTGGTTACCGACCCGGTAATTCGGTACCCGAATCGGGCCCGATTAAATTTGAATTCGCATGGGGAAGTTCCACTTTTGGGAGTAAATTGCTCCTTAACAAAGACATCCCATAGTCAGGTCTCGAACCCGATATTACAAAAAAAAAAAAACTGGAATCAGCTGTGAACTTCATCGCTAATCTATCGCTAAATTATATTGCTCGTAACTAACAACATTATATGATAATCCTTCGCTAATTTGTCATGAAATAGGATTAACGACGAATTTTGCTGTTTAGCTACAACAATTGTCCGTTGCTAATTCTTGTTTTTTAGTAGTGTGAGATCTCTGATTCAAAATGAACAAGTACTTACCACTCTATCACAGTTCTTGCTGGTATTTTCAATTCGTTGCTATAGGTTACCAAGGTATATGATGATTATTAATATATATAAGAGCATCCCATAAAATATATAATTAGATTTGAACATATGCAAATTGGAGTATATATAATTGGAAAAAAGGAATTCCTCGCAAGGTAGGTATATAACTAATACAGAAGAGCATCCTATAGATATCCGAGTTTTCTAAGGGCTACATTCTATGCAGTGTCTTTTTAATTGGAAAACATTAAACACACAAGAAACTAAGTAACATTCCATGCATGCAGCAAAATATATTATTACTTAAGGAACTTTTGCAGAGTACACTTTTTTTCCTTCTCTATCATTTTTTCCTCAAGAGACAAAAATTGATTCCTTTATAACGTGGCAAATTATATCGTGATAGACCGAACAAGAGAGTCTGACCTAAAAGACTAGTCCATTAATTTAGTGAGAAAACTCATTCAACCTATAATTCTACTATTTCATTTTTAGTCAATGAAAAATAATTGACACACAACAATAATGCCCCCCCCCTTGAGGGCCAACTACCTTGCTTGTTGGTCGACCGATACGCTTTTTTGATCCAAGCCAACACTCCTGACACTATTTTGACCTAGCTAGCTGGTCAGGTTGGCGCCCCTCTTAGGTCTGGGTAACGATCCTCTAATAGGCTACCACTTCGAGTCCCGGCCTCAATAGTTGATCGACTTCTGATACTAATAGTTATAGACCGAATAAGAGATCCAATATTCCAAAATCTTGCGAGAAAGCTATTCAGCCTACAAATGTATTATTATCTCTTTTTTTAATTAGGAAAACCCATCAGCGGCCCCTTGTGGTCGTCAAGATCTTTCACTTAAACACCTTAACTAAGCCTTGTGACATCTGGACACTTATGGTAGGGCCTGATTGTGTCATTTAGACACTTTTCGCTGACTTGACATATAGTGAGTGTGATACACTCATTAGTGGCGCGTGAACGACCTTATTTAGTCAAATTTTTTTTCTTTTTTTTTTCCCACCCGCTTCCCCAAGCTTAAACTCCTTCAATGGAGGTTCTATAATCATGTGTTTTATCTTTTTTCCTAACCTTCATTGTTGCCACTATTCTTACCTTTTGATATGATTTTTACCATAAACAAACCCAATTTCTAGTTCTCTCTCCTAATAAATGGAAAAAGAAAATCAAAGGAGCTCATCAAGACACCATTGTTAATAAGCTCTTTAGAGATCTTGAAGATTTAAAATGGGTTACTTTATTTAATGAAAGTTTTGAGAAATTAATGTTGGGGTTGTCTTGGGTCTTTGTGGGGAATCTTTAGATAAAGTTATAACAAATTTGAGGTAGTTTTCTTGAAATTTTGGATTGAAATCGTGGTTGGAACAAGAACTCACACGGAGATGGTAAAGAACCCCAAGAACATGATTTCCAGATTTTTCTTTTGTTAATAAATATGTTTTTGTGTGTGTTAGTAATGTCTAGGGTTTAGAAAATAGATTTTTCTTTTCTTTTTTGAATTATTAGTTTTTTACTCAAAATTTATTTTCATAGTAAATAGTTTTTTTCTTTTGTTCTTATAATTTGTTTTAAAATTATTATTTTGCACTAAATGCTACATGTCCTCTTTTAATTAGTCATTATGCCACGTCACCCGTGAGTGTATTACACACACTTTATAATTCTAGTTGATTGTCAAAAAAGCGTATAATTGGAACAAAATTCAATGTAGTCTGAGTGCACAATTGATACAAGGCTTAGTTGAGGTATTTAAGTAAAAGATCTTGTCGAGCGCAAAGGCCCCTTTGGATTTGGCCTTTTAATTAATGAGGGGATTGCCACACAATGATGGGATTAAACACGGAAGTAGGGCTGACAATACGGTTAAGAAAAGGAGTAACCATCCATCTCACCCATTAGATATGTGTTGGATAACTTTATATAGCCCGTCCAATAAATAAAAACAAAAAGTCTTTTTTAAAATATTTTAATAAGGTTTCATGAATCAAGCAAATCTAGCCCAACTTTTAGATGGGCTAAATTGAACGGCTCAATATAGATCGAGTTGGTAAATGGAGGGGTTATTCACAGGCTATCACAATATTACATACTAGGAATGACTAGTATTACCCTGAAATATGGTGTATAGATACAAGCATCTAAATGAAATTTGATTAGTTTTAAGTTTTAATGCATTACTAGTGACGTCACTTTTTTTTTTTTTAAATAACATGTTGTCTAGGTCAACTTGGACGCACCTCGACTATTTCACTAAGTACCCGTGGCTTCCCTCTAGCACAAATACTAAATTTAGACAGATTTATTTGTATTCTGATCACCAATGGTTTTCAGCCATTTCACTGATTACTAGGCCGCACTCTTGGTTGCCGAGTAACAATCGAATCCATTTGGTTCATTCCTGACAGAATCTAGAATAGTTGTGCTTGCTATTTTATTCTTGGTAGTTAGAGATTGTCTGATAAATCAAGAACATGTATAATTTAACTGGAACATATGTACAATTTTCAAAATTGTCTGGTAAATGGTATGAAAATTATTCATATGTTTTGATTAAATCATAGTACATGTTATTGAGTTTGCTTGAAGTTAAATGGTGCATGCCAGAATCTCCTAAAGACCTGTTACATTGTTGGAACTTGGAACAGAAGAGGACTTTTTAGTGTACATATGTGTAAGAAATGTAAGGCCCAACTGGAGGAAATAGAGGGATTAACTACCGGAGGGGAGCATCACGAATGACCTTGCATGATGGCATTTGCAAATTTTTGTGTCAACTTTAGTCACCAGAGAGGATCTTTTGTAGTGTAAACTTTTCTTTTCTTTTTTCTCAATAGAAAAATTAAATTAATTTGCTTTATAAGCTGATGGATTATCTTATAGATCATTAATTATATTGTTGCATGGGACGGTATGTAAGGCCAATAATTTAGCACTTGTTGGCATGGTCTGATGTCATATTTGGATGTATAGTTACCAATTATGTCAACAAAAACCCAAATTATAACAACATTTGCATCATCACATTATTTTTAGATCTAACTTAATTAAAACAAAATATTAGTTATGACTTATGAGTTGCAAAAAATGCGAAATGTACTTTCATTGTCGGCGAATTAGAGAAATCAAGTGTTGAAGTACGTTGAGAGTGCAGAGAAGAATGATTCTCTTTTTGTTCCTCAAAAAAACTATGAGTATTTTGAGCAAATAAAAGTACTCCAATTGTTTATTGATAGTTTTAATTACCTGATCACTGGATACTATATGTAATTATTCTTGAGAGGAAAGATGATTATGAACCAAGACAAACTATATTGATTTTTGGTCATGTTAGTATCAATGGGAACACGATAAACTCCCATGTATAGTCCCATACACCAAAAGAAATTAAATGAGAAGGGCAAAAGACGAAAGCCAAAGAAAAAAAAAGAAGGAAAAATTGCTAGAGTACTGCAGATTAAATCATGACTAAAAGTAAAAAACAAAAGAGAGCACGATTTAGCATCTAAAAGTGAAATATATATAAAAAGGCCACCATACACGTAAAAGTAGTTTCAACTTTCATAGACCATATATTTGCAGAAGTATGCTCACAAACACTAAGAAGAAGAAAAAAAAAATTTGGTTGGATTTGGAACTGACTTAGCTCTAGTAGATTTAATTAAACTATGAACATATCTATGTAAAAGAGTCAAGATGAATATATAATTACGCTCATCTTGAACTCAGTTACTCTAATTCTTCTCTGCTCAGTAATAATAAGGCATAGGTTTTGGTTTTCTCTTGGAATAATCACATGTAAGGACCCCTCCATGCAGCTGCACAGCTTCATAACTGTTGATAAGTTTCTCTTCATGAGCTGGTTTGAACTGAACAAGATTAGACTTTTGAGATTGGTATTGATTATAATGAAGGTAATTTTTATTGGTCGTTTTAACAACATAAGAAGGAAGAGGAGGAGGAGGAATACAAGGCCTTCCTTTTCTCCCATAGAGTTGTTCATCAAGAAGAGCAAAGGCATCTTGACCTATCTTGGATATATCTTTCTTGTTTGGTGCCATTTGAGAGCTGTTAGAAACTTTTGATTTGTTGTGTGTAAAGAGTTGGTATTTTTCTTGCTATAGTAGAAATGAGAGTATTGTTGGTTTGTGTTTATTGAGAGGACTAATGGATATGAACCCTATTTATAGGCATCAATTAAACCATGAAAATGGTGTGAATAGAAAATTAGAAAATGTACTTTTTGGAGTGTACCTAAAAGACACATTTTGGATTGCACCTCTCCATCTCACCCTTTCATTGCCTATAAATTCAGAGGCCTAGCTTTAGATTTCATACATATACCAAAATCTGAATTTTTTCTCCCCTTTAAACTGTTCTCTACATTTGTTTTCAAAACAAAATTATAGTAGACTCATGTGATTTGTTGCCGAATTTGTGTTCAACGAAGTTGGTGGGGTTTGGGGTACCGCTACACCATCAACAGTTATATCCGTTTTATCCTGGGAGGAAGTAATCCATAACCTCGAATACAATGGAAGGATTAAATTCCTTAAGGACACAGTGAATTCTGTGGACTCGAATATTTTGAGTTTTATGTATTTTGTGTTTTTTCAAATTAATTCAAGTTTTTGGTTTTCAGTTATTGAACACAGTTCTAATAACAGGATTTGGGCTCCAAAGTCCGACTTTGGAAGGTAAAGCATTCGCGACTTATTCATCTATATTAAAGATGAAGGAATATCGCGAATGCTTTACCTTCCAAAGTCGGACTTCTTACCATCTCACCACAATCTTTGTGGTTGTTGTCCTATTAATTTCACGGTCATCTCATGAACTTTTACAAACTTAAATGCTTCCTCTATCCTAATTTGTATTGCATTGTTTGGCTAGACACATAGTAGTGATTGTGGTCCAAAACAAATCTTAAAATTTTTGTATATCTATAAATCATCTCGTTAAAATCGTAAAATAAGAACTTTAAATTTAAAAGTTATTTCTAAATATAGAAACATGACGATCTTACTCTTTTAACGAATCAAAAAGAAAGTGTGCCACGTGACTAAACTGAGTCAGGAACGTAACTATCTTTTATATACAGTAAATAACATATGCATACTGATTTATTTTGATATATACTATACAATTGAGAATGAAGTTACAACAACGACATAAATGTGATTCTCTTTTGGGAAATGAAATAACTTACAACATGTATACTTTCGGTGAAAATTAAATATTCCATGAATCTTGGTTTAGCTTATTTTGACCAAATTACAGTAATATTGACCAGCTATAGCATCTATACCATATTTCCTTTATTCTTGTCACACTTGTTGATGATTGATAAGCCCAATTCCATTATTTTATGTGTTCAAAATTAAGAATAATCATGTGGAGGTGGTGACAATTAGTAATACTAAAATCAGGATTTTACTTAACATTATTTTTTCTTAATAAATAAATTTAAAAGAGCAAAAGATACACTTTATGCTGCTCGAATTGGATTCCTTCTGAGCTTCATTGTTAGTTAATATTCCTTTAATCCAAACTAAAACTAAATTAATTCATCAATAGGTGAATAAAGCATCTGATTGACTGACTAGTTAAGTCCCTCCTAAAAGTATATGTGATATTTCCAATCTCTTTTTTATGTACTTTAAATAAAAGAAACAGAGAAAAATAATTAAATGCTATTCCTTTTGGCATCTAATTAGGGAGTTATAGTAATTGTTTTCTAGGGAATATTATGCTTTCTAATATCATAGTCCTAGGATTAGTTATCATCATGATTAAATGACTAATAACGGATTTTACCAAATTCCACTACTAATTAATTAATATCACAAATAGTAGGCTCGATTCTTCTTCTTATTTTTTCGGGGGTTTCCCACCTGGTAATTGGGTATACGAACCTGGCCACATTCAATTCCGAATCGTACGGGAAGTCCCTTGAGAGTAAATCACTCCCTAACGAAGACACCCCATACCCTGGGCTCAAACCCGACATTAAAAAAAAATAGAATTAGCTATGAAATTCGTCACTAATCTATTGATAAGAACATTAATATTTGATAATCTTTCGCTAATATGTCGTTAAATGGGATTAGCGACGGATTTTGTTTTTAGCTACAAAAGTTGTCCTTCGCTAGATTCTTGTTTTTCTTGGTAGTGCCAAACCTCTGATTCAAAATGAACAAGTACTTATTACTCTACCACAATGCTTGTTGGTATTTTTGATTTGTTGCTATATGTTACCAAGGTACTATATGATTTATATACATAAGAGCATCCCATAAAGTATTTGGATTTGAACATGTGCAACTTGGAGTATATAATAGGAAAAAAGAGATCTTCTAACAAGTTATATGATTATTATATAAGAGCATCCCATAGATATCTGAACTTTCTAAGGGCTACACTAATGATATTATTGAATTAGAACCATGAATTGAGCTTCAAGCTCATCCATGGTGAATTGACATTTTGGCGGGAAAAACAGTTAGAGGAGAAGAGAGGAGATTTTTCATTGAATTGAATTACTCATTACAAGAGAGTGGAGTATTTGTAGTTGTTGTCATACCTCATTTTTAACCGGATTGAAGCGGAGTACGACATATTGGTGATTCCTGTTTTTTTGTTTTGTTTAAGGAGTCGCCACCTAATTATTTATGGTGAATTAGGACACCTAAAGTTTATTAAAGTTATTTTTTAAAGTTAGCTCTGTTTAAGGTCTGCGAAACTTAAGATTCTAGGTAAGGGTTCAATTAGTCTAAAGGGAAGGTATTAGGCATCCTTTAAGACCCATTAACAATGGTTGACCGACCGGATTCGAATTTAATTAGGCTAAGCGTAAATATAGCATTATAAATGTTTGGGAAATAATTTATAAATATTGCTAAAGTTTTAAAGGGAAATGTAATGATGTTATCAAAAATAAAACTTGTAAAAAATATAATAATTTACATGAAAAGATTTGAAAGTGAATTTGGAAATGTAAGAGTTTTTGTGTAGGCAATAAGTTTAGCGAATTTGAAACTTTGAACAAAATTGTGTTAATATGATAATGCAAACAAAAAGCTAGCTTCATTTTTTTTATATGATACAAAGGACCTGAGTTTCTTTTCATTAACTTTAATTTTCTTCGGCTAGAGTATGCCTAGTCGGATAAATCCTTGAAAATAATATTTATAAAGTATACTTGAGTCAATATTTACATATCAGTAATTTCTTAAGATTCCCAATATAGTAGGAATGAAAATATAATTAAAGTATATGTTCGTGGTTTCACGCCCTTGAAAGATCGATTGTTTTAATAAAAGCGAATACTATAAGTACTATAATCAATTTGGAAATAAGTGAAGTAGAATGCGTAAAAAGGGAACAAAACCGGTGGAACTAACTAATAGTTTTCTTAAAGTAACTACCCAATGTTTATAGAACTACCCGTACTATTTCCTATAATTCATATAAAGCTAAGAGGTAAAAATAAGATGTTAATCATACAAAGTAAGTCAAACACATAGCAAAAATAAGGCAAAGAGAGAGAAGAGCGAATGGATCAGTCCGTTTCTGGACCGCTGCTGCTGCAATCTGTTTTGCTGTTGGGTTTCGGCCCAGAATCATTTTTTGCACAACTGATGGGGCTGACTCGATAAAAGTGTTTCGTTGGGCCTTAGCCCAACATCGAATGCGGAAGGACGACGAGTCCAACTCGTATGCGAGATGTCATGCACAAAATGAAATGAAAATGATTAGTATGTAATCTACGAATGAGGTTAAACATGTAAAACATTCACGTAGAAATTTAAATAAACACAGAACCACAACATTCACGCAATTTCCCATAATCACATCAATGGAATGAAACAGATTTCAGCTTCAGCCAGATATTGATATGGAGCTTAACACACTCAAATCAGGTTACAAAGAAAAAAGCCAGCTTTCTTAAAATCAATCAACCCATATCTTTGATAATTTGTTCGAAACAAAGGACTGCTGATGTTTAACATATTGACAGCTTCCAAACAAAACAGCAAACAAGAAAAATTCAGTGAATACAGAGGTCTTTTGATTCTTTTTTAAAGTCAAGAACAATTGTCAAATAATAAACTTCATGCGTGGGACAAGACTAAAAATGAAGAAAAACGATTGTCCCTTCCAGTTTCAAGAAAAACAGACATTCAGCCCAGTGATACCAATTCTAGTCCCAATTGGCATAACGCATCATTTCGAATACGGTATCTAATACACCATGAGATATTCCGACAGAAGCACGACTTATGCTGCTTTTCAAACTTTGGAACCCAAACATATGTAAAAAAAATAGCATGCTATAATTGATAGGGGAAACATTTTTTTTTAAAAAAAAAAGCTCAGATCTTAAGTATCAAACGGTGAACACCCCAGAGGCATGCTTTAAAGTGGATTTGCTCCTCAATAGGTAAACAACACTATTAATTCATGTAGCAAACACGTTTTATGAAACAGTGGCTTCTATGTGCGAAAGTTTATTTATCCGATTTGTCAAACTTTGAGCTAGTAAGCTATTTTTGAGATTTCCATAATAAATTATCAAATTTATTCTTGATGTGTCTTATTCTTGTTTCCTTCCTTTTATGGAGGATAACAGAGCTATCAATTCTGATACGTAGATTTCACTTGCAACAAGAAGCCACAGCTAATTGATATGGAGGACCGAATAAAATGTAATTTTGGATGTGAAATAGGCCAGCTCAAGAAATGGAAAATCAGCAGATTTAAACGACACGAGGCATGACCTATCTTTCTATTTTATCTTAGTTGCTAGACTAAAATCAGTGGCAAAGTATTTAAGCCTAATAAATTATGTGAGTCAATGATAGAAGCAGGTATTCGAACACCATATCGACCAAACAGATCTTTAGAGATAAACAAAAACTAAAGCTATGAAAAGGAGTTTAGATTGAACCAACATGGAGAAAATTGAGCTTTATCTAAGAAGACAAGTTTGGGAAAGAGGGAAAACAACATCTAATTCTATAAGACATGATCTAGGGAGATGAAGCAAAGCATAATCATGGCAAGAAGGAAATGAACACACATCTTTGGATTAGGAACTGTTTTAGACAGGAAACTGCTTCGAAATCTGTGAAGTATCATGAGATGGACCATTTAGAGAACACACCAGTCAAGTAAAGATGTTATTTGGCCTACAAGATATCAATTTTTATACAGAAGGCATGGTCACAATACTAAACAAGATGAGATGCCTTGAAGGCCATGTGATTACACAGAACAAGCATATAGAGTGTTTTAGCTAGGACAAGAAGCAGGGTAGGAGAGAACACATAGGGAAACAAGTTAAAGAAAATAGAAGATGAGCAAGAATGCAGAAATCAGAAGGAAACAGTGACACAGAGTGTTCTGGGTATGCAGCAGCCATGATGAAAGAAAGCAGGTAAGCTACAGCATGTTTGAAGGGCAGGAATTATGGAAGACAAGAAGGAAGTTAAAGCTAGAGAATAGTGCACTTAGACAAACAAACCAAAAACTTACACATGTCATGATAACAAGAGACATAAATGCATTGATCTTTACTAACTGAAAGGGTTTTAAATGGTGTCCTTAGATTAGAGTTAAAGTATTTACATTCTATATTCAAGTATCATCCAAATAATGTTATGTAAACAAAGCAAAAGAAAAGCATATTAGAAAGGATTATGACTTTAACGAAACGTGAAAGTTTAATGAAAGACTCACACCAAACTAACAAGGCCCAAAGGTTTATACCAAACAAGTGATTCACTTCACAACAGCTATCTCAAACAGAGCATTTAAAATTATAAAGAGCACTGTTAGGTAAAGAAAGTCCCTACATCACAATTTATAAAACATTGAGAGTTCCAAATTCTACATATTTAAGAAGTTCACGGAAGCCATTTAAGAGATAGGCTACGAATGATATACACAATATTCAGAAATAAAAGCCAGCAGAAGCAGTTATATGTGCAAGATTTCTTTGACAAGTTTAACAGGTACTGAGAAGAAAAAACTTAATTATGCCACACAAGAATGGTAGATAAGCAGGGCTGTTCATACTAAGAGTGCATATAATCAAATAAAATTTCACACAGACTCCTAGTTTAGGGACAGTTATGTCAAAAACTCACATGGTCTAAATCAGTACTCAAAATAGTCATTCTGAGTCAATCATTTGAACAACTAAATCAGATTTCTACCTAAGTATGATAGCAGAATAACCAAGTTGATTTCCAATACATATTAAGGCAAGAATTATATCTAAATATGTTGATGCCTATCATAATTCCCTAACATAACATGCCACATACATAACTAAATAAGAAATGCAACTACAAATTCAAAGCAGATTACATTCATGACAGGATATATATCCTTTGAAAAGATAGAGTAAAAGAAAGATAGTGTCGGCTGCTTTAATTATAACATAATATACCTAAGATATACACACCATGGTGTGTATATCAGATGTATATCAAATGTATACGTTCTTCTTACCTTGATAACCCACTGTATATCCTATGTACATTCGACTTTTAAATAAGTTCTAAGTCCTGTAAATTCAGTCTAAACATCCAAACTATCGTACACATCTTTCAAATTTATTTTAGCGATTAACATTCTATCCTAGCAGCTCCCAAACATCAAGCAAATAACAGGATAACAAAGAAACTACATAATTACTACAAAGAAAACAGAAATAAGCTGGGATTTTAACTAAAATAGAAGCTAACGACTAAAACAGTAAGTCTCACAATATTACATGTAAAACCATTTCAAATGCTCAATAATCAGAATAAATCATGCTTCGCAATTCACAGACCAAGGCAAAGTAAAGCTACGAAGCTTATAAAATCGATTGAGCCATGTTGAACTCTAAATAACCCAGAAACGCAGAATTAAGAAACCGATTGGAAATACTGAACAGCAACAGAACATACATAGTTTCAAGTCCAAAATTGATTTCAATACAACATTATCAGCTAAAGAAACTAAACAGCAGACGATATTACCTTTTTGTGGTACAGTGAAGTACCACAAAAAGGTAATATCTTTGGGCTTCTAATTTAATAATTAGTACAATATGTAGTATGTAAAGACAATAAAGATTTTACAAAATGTTATCTAGTAATTAATTTAATGGGTCCAAGCCCGAAAAATGAAACGATGACGAACATTTCAAATTTGTGATAAAGTAATGCTCGTAATGTTGAAAATAAAAGTAGCGAAAATAATAGTAGTGAAAAAAATAAAGTATTTAGCTTGTCAATAAATTTAGGCGCCCGAGTAAATTAAAATAAAGGAGGGACAAAATTGGGTGTCAACAGTTGTAACTAAAATGACAGCTGGATCCAGCTCAACCACATGTGATCATCTAACAAACAATTAACTCGACTAACTACTCTTCACTTCAATACACTGCGCGATATACACGGGTATATGCTATACTCGATATACACTAATAGATGCTCCAATATACATCACAACACCCCCTTTCAAGCTAGTGGGTGAAACAAATCAAGAACTCCTAACTTGGATAATAAGAAATGATGTCGAGCAACTCCTAGTCCCTTTCTGAGCAAATCTGCAAGCTGTATCTTTGTATTGAGATATGTAGGTTGAATAAGTCCATTCTTGTATTTGTCTCTGACAAAGTGGCAATCTATCTCTATATGCTTGGTTCTTTCATGAAATATGGGATTAGCAGCTATTTGGATAGCTGCTTTGCTATCACAAAACACTTTAATTGGTAGGATCATTGAAACTTGTAAGTCATTAAGCAGTCCAAGTAACCAAACAAATTCTGAAATTGCTGATGCCATAGACCTATATTCTGCTTCTGTTGAGCTTTTACTAACTTCATGTTGCTTATTAGACTTCCATGAGATTAAGGACTTACCAAGCTGTATTACAAATCTTGTAACTGACCTCCCAGTATTGGGACATGAAGCCCAGTGTGAATCACAGAAAACTGTCATTTCTGTGATAGAATTTTGCTTAATAACATACTAGTCCAGACGACTTGTTCACATATCTAACCACCCTTAGTGCTGTATCCCAATGTGACCTTTTTGGAAGTTGCATGAACTAATTTAGCACTTGCACTGCAAAGCATATATCTGATCTTGTGACGGTCAAGTCAATTAACTTTCCAACCAACTTCTGATAGCTTCCTGCATCTTCCAAAATTGGATCATCTGTTTTCTTTACTGCTTCATCATACTCCACAGAAGTCAACTTGGCATTGGCTTCTAATGGTGTGGAATATGGTTCAGAACCACTTAGTCCCAAGTCAGCAATCAACTCAAGAGCATACTTCCTCTGGCTAAGTAAAATCCCATTATTGGATCTGAGCATTTCTATGCCAAGAAAATACTTCAGCATTCCCAAGTCATTTACTTTAAACTGACTATTCAATTAGTTTTTTTTGTCTCATTAATGAGATCTGTGCTATTTCCTGTGATCAACAAATCATCCACATAGATCAATACAACCACTAACCTCTATTTGTCCTTCTTAATGAACAAAGAATGGTCATGAGTGCTTTGTGCATATCCTGCCTGTATCAAGGCATTTGTCAACTTTATGTTCCACTATTTTGATGCTTGTTTAAGTCCATACAAGGACTTCATCAGCTTGCAAACTCTTATCTCCCCATGTCTATGAAAACCTCGAGGAAGTGATATGTACACTTCTTCATCTAAGTCACCTTGAAGGAAAGCATTATTGACATCTATCTAATATAACTCCTAATTATGAGATGCTGCTAAACTAATCATTATTCTCATAGTAACAATTTTTGCTATTAGGGAAAAACTTTCATGATAGTCTAGACCTTCTATTGTGTGTATCCTTTGGCTACCAGTCTTGCCGTGTATTTGTCTACCTCACCATTGGCCTTTAACTTGATCTTGTATACCCACTTTGATCCTATTGACTGCTTACTAGGTGGAAATGGAGCCAGCTTCCGAGTATTGTTTTCCTCTAGAGCATCAATCTCCATTTGCATTGTTTCTACCCATAATGGATCATTAGAAGCATCTTTGAAGCTCTTAGGTTCAACTGCTGCTGAAAAATACCTTCGATAATCTTGATAGGCAGAAGGCAAATGTAAGTACATGATATGGTTGGATATAGGATATGAACACTGTCCTCTAGGCTTGTGTGTCATAACATAGCCACTATTCCAAATAAGAGTTTTGACATTTCTAGCAGGCTTGGCATGGTGTTGTTGTTCATCTGGCATAATAGTCAAATGCTCATCTACTGCATCATGATGTTGAATCAAAAAAGGCATCTTCATGCTAGCATCATGAAACACATCTTCATCTGTACGAATGTCATCTATTGTCTCAGTCTCATCTGCAATTGGAGCAACAATATTTGGTGATTCTTCATTAATGACCTCCGTATCTGCATCTCCATGTTGTCCTGGTGTAGTATCATTCTATGCAGATGAGACATCAGTGGATTGAATAATAAGAGTTGATGTGATATCAGGCTCCTCTAAACTATCAGGAACTGAATGCAAAAACATGTCCTCAACCTGTAAATTGTCAACATCATGTTTGAAAGGAAAAACTAACTCTCTAAAGGTCACATCCCTACTAATGAACAATACTTTTGAAACCAGATCATAAAGTCGATAACCCTTCTGAGTTTTTGAGTACCCAACTAGAACGGCTTTCGTTGCCTTCTCTGCAAACTTATCACCTCTGTAATACCTCATTTATTCGGGCTAGGGTTCGACTAGTAAGACGGGGGTATAATGGAACCACTATGAGGAGTATATGAAGTGTTTTGAAAAGTTGGAAGCCACTCTACGTGGCATGTTTTCAGGTGAGTTTGCAGAAGGTCTTACTTCAAGCTATTATAGCCTCTTTACTAATTGCAAATTTAGGAGAACTTCCTGATGAAAGTTGTAGCCCTTTAAAATACCTTTCCAATGGTACGTTATAGAGGTGAAACACACATCTGTACAAAAAGTTATGACCAGTTTACTGAAGGGTCGTAGAACTGTCTAATAAAATACGGCCCGTATTTTGTGAAAAATTCAGCCTCGACATTCTGTTTTTTTGCCATGATAAAATACGGTCCATAAATATAGGCTGTATCTCAAAATACTGACCGTATTTATGGTCCGTATTTCTCCCGACGGAGTTAAGTATAAATACACTAGTTCAGTCTTCTGATTCTTAGCTTCATCTGTTAGTTAATATTCCTTGAAACCAAACAAAATATAAATTAATTCATCATTAGAGGAATTAAGCATCTGATTAACTAATCAATTAATTACGTTCATCCTAAAAGTATATATGATCTTTCCAATAATCTCCCTTTTATGTACTTTTAAACAAAAGAACAGAGAAAAATAATTAAGTATTAATCGATCCCTTTGGCATCTTAATCACGGGAGTTATGTGGATATTATTAATTGTTTTCTTGGGAATAATATGTTTTCATATCTTAGGATTAAATATCATCGTGATTACATATGTTATAAAAGAGTAGGGATTAAATATCATCATGATTACATATGTTATAAAAGAGTAGGGATAGCGACGGACAACTTCGACTGCCAACAACAAAATTCTGTGCTAATCTATTTAACAACCGATCACTAAAAAATTTGTTATTTATGGGCTATTTAGCGCACAACAAATTAGTGACTGAAGTCATAGCTAATTCCGTTTTTGATAATCATGACTAATAACGGATTGTTCCAATACAATTAATTATTTAATATCATCTGACAAATATCACAGATTATATGCCCGATTAGATGGTACAACAGGTCACCAAGGCATATATATGATTTATATATAAGAACATCTCATTTAAATATTTAGGTTATTTGAACATATGCAAATTGGAATAGTATATAATTGGAGAAATGGATCTTCTTATTGCAAAGGGAATATTTTAAATGCATAATCGAAATAATATTTTTTAAAGAGTAGGAGAAAGGAACAGATTTTTTTTTTTTGTTGAAATAAACATAAAGAGAAGGCAACATCTTGAGTATGTGGCATTTTATATTCCTTTTCCAATGTTTATTTTCTTGGTTTTGACAATATCTAAATTGGGACTTGTGCAAGAAATGAGATTTTTAGCGGCGACTTTTATGTGGTACCCATGAAGTCACTACAAATTAAATGAGAAGGGCAAAATACGAAAGCAAAAAAAAAAAAAAAAAAAAAAGGAAAAAAGTTGCTAGAGTACTGCAGATTAAATCATGACTAAAAGAAAAAACAAAAGAGAGCACGATATAGCATCTAAAAGTGAAATATATATAAAAAGACCATCATACACGTACAAGACTACAAGTAGTTTCAACTTTCATAGACCATAAATCTGCAGAAGTATGCTCACAAACTCAAAAAAAAAAAAAAAGACTTGGTTGGATTTAGAACTGACTTAGTTTGAGTAGATTTAATTAAACTATGCACATATGTAAAAGAGTCAA
Organism: Lycium barbarum; assembly: GCF_019175385.1. Classification (NCBI taxonomy): domain Eukaryota; kingdom Viridiplantae; phylum Streptophyta; class Magnoliopsida; order Solanales; family Solanaceae; genus Lycium; species Lycium barbarum. The sequence goes on from NC_083341.1 coordinate 4,511,322, forward strand.
GATGAATATATAATTACGCTCATCTTGAACTCAATTACTCTAATTCTTCTCTACTCAGTAATAATAAGGCATAGGTTTTGATTTTCTCTTGAAATAATTACATGTAAGAACCCCTTCATGCAGCTGCACAGCTTCATAACTATTGATAACTCTCTCTTCTTGAGCTGGTTTGAACTGAACAACATTAGACTTTTGAGATTGGTATTGGTTATAATGAAGGTAATTTTTGTTGGTTGTTTTAACAACATAAGAAGGAAGAGGAGGAGGAATACAAGGCCTTCCTTTTCTCCCATAGAGCTATCCATCAAGAAGAGCAAAGGCTTCTTGACCTATCTTGGATATGTCTTTCTTGTGCCATTTGAGAGCTACTAGAAACTTTTGATTTTTTGTGTCTAAAGAGTTGGTATTTTTCTTGCTATAGTAGAATTGAGAGGATTGTTGGTTGTGTTTATTGAGAGGATTAATGGATAAGAACCCTATTTATAGGCGTCAATTAAATCATGAAAATTTAAAAGGCTCTTTTAGAAAAAGATTATCATCATATTAAATGGTCCTTGCATAACCAACTTTTTTTTTATTCGCTATCTATTTTGAGGACCAATTAATTTGGATTTGTTGGGATTTTTGGGTGTGAATGGGAAATGAGAAAAGGTACCTTTTGGAGTGCACCCAAAAGGCACATTTTGGATTGCACCTCTTCATCTCACTCTTTCATTGCCTATAAATTCAGAGGCATAGCTTCAGAGATTTCATACATACATCAAAATCTGAATTTTTTTTCTCCCCTTTAAAATGTTCTCTGCATTTGTTTTCAAAATAAAATTATAGTAGACGTGTGATTTGTTGTTGAATTTGCATTTAATGAAGTTGGTGGGGTTTGAAGTACTACTACGCCATCAACAGGTATGTCCGTTTTATCCCGGGAGGAAGTAATGCATAACTTCGGGTACAGTGAGGGGATTAAATTCCTCAAGGACACACAATGAATTCTGTGGACTCAGCTATTTTGAGTTTTATGTATTTTACATTTTTTAAATTAATTCAAGCTTCTAGTTTTCTATTCTTGAACACAGTTCTGCTAACAGGATTCGGGCCCGAAAGTCCGACTTTGGAAGGTAAAGCTTTCGCGACTTATTCATCCATATTAAAGATGAAGGAATACTTACCATCTCACCACAATCTTTGTGGTTGTTTCCCTATTAACTTCACGGTCATCTCATGAACTTTTACAAACTTAAATGTTCCCTCTATCCCAATTTGTATTGCATTGTTTGGCTAGACATATAGTAGTGATTGTGGTCCAAAACAAATCTTAAAAGTTTTGTATAACTATAAATCATCTCATTAAAATCGTAAATTAAGAACTTTAAAATGAAAAATTATTTCTAAATATAGAAACATGATGGTCTTACTATTTTAACGAATCAAAAAGAAAGTGTGACACGTGATTCAACTGAGACAGGAACTTCTTTTATATACAGTAAAGAACATATGCATACTGATTTATTTTGATATGTACTATATAATTGAGAATGAAGTTACAACAATGACATAGATGTGAATCTCTTTTGGTAAATGAAATTACTTACTACATGTATACTTTCGGTGCAAATAAATATTCCATGAATCTTGGTTTAACTTATTTTGACCAAATTACAGTAATATTGACTAGCTATAGCATCTATACCATATTTCCTTTATTCTTGTAACACTTGTTGATGATTGATAAGCCTAACTCCATCATTTTATGTGTTAAAAAATAAGAATAATCATGGGGAGGTGGTGACAGTTAGTACGTACTACTAAAATCAGGATTTTACCTAACATTCTTTTTTCTCAATAAATAAATTTAAAAGAGCAAAAGATACACTGTATGTTGCTCGAATTAGATTCCTTCTGAGCTTCATATGTTAGTTAATATTCCTTTAATCCAAACTAAAACTAAATTAACTCATCATTAGATGAATAAAGCATCTGATTAACTGACTAGTTAAATCCCTCCTAAAATTATATGTGATATTTCCAATCTTTCTTTTATGTACTTTAAATAAAAGAAACAGAAAAAAATAATTAAACGCTATTCCATTTGGCATCTAATTAATTTGGGAGTTTTATGGATATAGTAATTGTTTTCTAAGTAATATCATGCTTTCTAATATCCTAGTTCTAGGGTTAATTATCATCATGATTAAATGACTAGTAACGGATTTTACCAAATTCCACTACTAATTAGTTAAAATCACAAATAATAGGCTCGATTATTCTTATTTTTTCGTGGTTTCCCAACTGATAATTGGGTACGAACCAGGCCCATTAAATTTCGAAACGCACGGGAAGTCCCTTGGGAGTAAATTGCTCCCTAACGAAGACACCTCATACTCTGGGCTCAAACCCGACATTCCAAAAATAAAATTAAATGGAATTAGCTCTGAACTTCGTCACTAATCCATCGTTAAATTGCTCATTGATAACAACATTAATATTTGATAATCCTTTGCTAAAATGTCGTTAAATGGGATTAGCGACGGATTTTGTTGTTTAGCTACAAAAGTTGTCCTTCGCTAATTCTTGTTTTTCGTGGTGGTGCCAAACCTTTGATTCAAAATGAACAAGTACTTATCACTCTACCACGATATTTTCGATTCGTTGCTACATAATACCAAGGTACTATATGATTAATATATATAAGAGCATCCCATAAAGTATTTGGATTTGAACATGTGCAAACTGGAGTATATAATTGGAAAATGGGATCTTCTCACAAGGTATATGATTATTATATAAGAGCATCCCATAGATATCTGAACTTTCTAAGGGCTACACTAATGAAATTGTTGAATTAGAACCATGAATTGAGCTTCAAGCTCATCCGTGGTGAATTGACATTTTGGAGGGAAAAACAATTAGAGGAGAAAGAGATGAGATTTTTCATTGAATTGAATTAATCATTACAATAGAGTGGAGTATTTGTAGTTGTAACTAGGGGTGTGTAACACCTCATACCTTTAACCTAAGCTTTAACCATGATCCTAGACTTAGAAAATCAGATAAAGAATGTGGGAATTTGAAATTTCCTCTTCAGTTGTAAGATGGAGGTTTACGCCCATGAACAGTGACCGTATTTCAGTATACGACCCGTATTTCAAGTCGTAAACCGGTTGTTACGCCCTTTTTTGAACGGGTCCAAGATAGTTTGCAACTTCATGGTTCTTCTAACTGGTTTAAAAAGGGTTAGAGTCGCCACCTTATTTTTTAGGAAAATCAGGAAACCTATATGTATTTGTGTATCTACTTCATTTTTAGTCCATGAAACCTATGAGATTCTAGATAAGGGTTTTATTTACCCTGAGGGGAAGGTATTAAGCATCCCTCAGAGCCTGTCCGAAGACAGTCCTTAAACTTAGTTTAACCGAGCACTAGAGGGGGATTATTTATCTGTTTATCATTATTATTACTTGTTTACAAAATGTTGTGATTTCATGAAAAGCTATGCTAGGTGATAATATGCTAAGTGTATACAGTGTATAAAAAAAATGTATGTATATCAAGTATCAAGAGTCTATGAAGAATGTATATCGATATGAATGTATAAAGGAGTGTAAAGAAAACATACCTCGTTCGTATGGTAGTGTATTTGTTAGTAAAAACAAGTGTATATCTATTGGCACAAAGGCATATCAGTTGGTGTAAAGAATATATATAATAATATAGAAGGTGTATAAAATATAAGAGTATGTAAAATAGGTATATAAAGAATGTGTGTCTATGTGTAATGTATGTATATTAAACATATAAAGAACATATTTCAAGTATAAAAGAATGTATATCAAATATAAAATGTCTAAAGAATTGTTTAAGTAGGTATATTAGTGCATAAAGAATGTAAAAAATAATCTACGAATATTCATTGGTGTAAAGAGTTTATATAACAAAATTATTCAGAAAAGTAAAGTTTATTTGACTTGTTTCTACCGTTTAGTTAAAAAGAGTGTTTGTTTAATGAATATCCTATCAAAAAGAATAAGGAACAAAATAATTGTAAAAAGTATTGGTAAAAAATAGGTATAAGGAATTGTGGATAAAAAATGAGTGAAAATGTGTAATGCCTCTAGAGAATAAAAGATTTGTGAATAGAAGACTTAATATTTGCCTTGTGAAGTTAACTTAATTAAAATATGTATTGGTGTATACGAAATAATATAAAATGTACGTTGTATTAAAAGTGTATAAAGAATATAAAATAAAAGATGGATTAGTATTTTTTCTTAAACGTCAAAAGTGTGAATTTATTTAACAAAGTATTTATACCAAGTCAATTTAATCTAGTTATGAAAGTATTGACGGCCTAAGTCTTGCCTAAAGCGAACGACAATTTTAAGTCTAACAAACGAGGCGACAAGTAAATAAATATATCAACCCGTCATTCCAAAAATAAGGTTTCCACTATACTATGAGTTTATGTTTTGTACGATTATAAAAAAAATGCGGAAAGTAAATACAAACAGTGATTCGTGAAGTCTCCGGGTTCCTTCCGAGTGTCGTCTCCGGAATGTATCTCCGGGTACCTGTATAAACACTTAGAAAAAGTGTTAATAAGAGAATAAATAACTATCGAATGAATTAGAGAAATAATGAACAAACTTAAAATAAAAAACTCGTTTTTCTGCATGGGAGGCCTTGGAAATCAACGGAAATTTCTTCATCGGCCATTTGGGTTTAGTATTCGCCCAAATGAATTTAACTAAATGCGATAAAAAGGTAACAGTACCATTGAACGCCAAGAGTATTTTTTTGGGCACAAAGCCAATATTTATTTGGTAAAAGAAAAATGTAAAATCAATCCGAATACCGATAGTAACAGCGGGCAGTAGCCAAAGGAAGGAAAATCAATCTAAGGAGTAACACAAAAGCCAAACAACACCAAAATAAAAACATAACTAGCATCGCCGGCCAAAAATGGACTAATGCAATAGCGACGACAAGATTAACAAAACCAGCAATGAAGCATCACCAAAATAGAGACAACAATAAAACGGCAGTGGAAGTAGAATCAACCCAATAGTTCAAGAGTAATTTTAAAAGCAGCACAACAAAGCCAAAAATAAATAAAAGAGCATAACAAATCTGTCTCGAAAATAATACGCGGTAGAAATAATCAAAACATTGACAGTAAAACAAGAATTAAAATGATAGAAAAACAAAGCCCAATATATTGGTGTTGATGGCATTTTCCGGTCAGATCCGAGTTTATGGCCAGCCATATCATTTTTTCGTGTAAATCAGTGGAGAAAAAAATGACATAAAAAACACAAACACATATATACAAAATGCATGGAACGAACAGCAGTCGTCGGCCACGTATTGATTCCGATCGGAATCGCACGTTTTCCGGTGGAAACTTTCAAAAATCATAAACACAAAAATGAAAATACGAGGAGAAAGGAATAAGGTGTAGCAGCGACTGGTGGTGTCGTTTGGTTGTTGGCTGCTCCGGCGACGTGAGTTCGCCGGAGAAGATGGCAGAGAGGCGGCGATTTTGTGGGGGTATGAAGAACGGAGGGCGTAGTGGGCTGGTTTCGTGGTTGCTGGTGGAAAACGAAGGGACGGTGGTGTTGCGGTGGTGGCTGTTGTTGGTTGGTGGTACTGGGTGGTGGGCGGCGGCGATGGGAAGAGAGAGAGGGAGACGAAGTGGGGGCAGTGGGGGTGATATGGTGGGGTGGGTTAGTGTTCGCCGGAGCTCGGAGCTCCGGCGTAGAGAGGCGGCGGCGGCAGTTTTGTGAGAGAGAGAGGGGAGTGAGAAATATTTAGAGAGAGGAAAAAAAAATCTGATGTTGTGTGTATACTGTGTTGTGTAAATATGTGTTGGATGAAAATAAAATTAAACCCCTCCCCTTCTTTTATAACATAAAGTGATCTACTTTTATTGTCCAAAAAATATAGAGCCATACCCCCTTGTCCCCTTATCTCTTTTAACTAATCAAAAACCTAACCCATTACCTCAAATGTCAACTTTTTTATTTTTAAAAGGTGATGAGACCTTAACTTGATCGAATTTTTGTTCTGCATTTAAAAATTAATTGCTCCAATTTTCTCTGCATTGTCGGATTGTACTAAAATATAGTTAACTAATACATGTATAAATAATAATGTAAGTATAAAATATAAATATTAATGTATAGGATAAAAAAATATATTGTTATAAAATTAAGAAACATTAATTGCACAAAAAATGGTAATATTACACTGTACATGTAGAAAATAATGATTCTTGAAAAAATGACAATAAATTGATAAAATTCCTAAAATAAGGATAATCATCAATAAATTGTCAAAAAATGTAAAAATGTGTAAAAAATATATTTTGCGCTCTTTAACGAATCAGGGTCCCCTAAAACGTTAATTTTAAGCACGTCGAGCAAAAATTAGGTGTCAACACCGATACCAAAGATTTCTGTGAATTCTGAAATTTGATACTTAGAGGTTACATCGTTAAATACGGACCGTATTTCAAAATATGGCCCATATTTCAAAACATATTTGGAATTTGGGAAAACATCCTTGATGAAAGTTGTATAGCTTTGAAATACCTTTCCAACGGTATATTATGAGGGTCAAACGGACATCTGTGCAAAGAGTTATGGTCATTTTACTGAAGAGACGCAGTGCAGTCCATATGGAATACGGACTATATTTCAAAATACGGCTAGTATTTTGCTGGAAGTAAAATTCAATTTTCCAGAACAGTATATATTCGTCCATATCAGTTCAAATCATTATTTTTCATTCCTTCAAGCCCTAGAACGACCTCCTACCCTCCTCCATCATCAAGAACACCAAGGTAAGTCTACTCTAATTATTCCAACTAAATTCTAACATATACTCTAATAATCTAAACAAGAAATCATCATTCCTAAACTAGGGTTTTCAAGAAAACCCATCTCAAGGTTCAAGAATTCAAGATTTTGGAAATCTTCTTCAAAGCTCAAGTCTTTAATTCAAGTTTTGGAGCGAATAAGGTATGTAGAGTTACTATCTACGTGTGGGAACATCATTGTTCTTCCGCACGCCTCATAATCCATAAATTATGATTCTTTACGAAAACTAGGGTTTCTATACCATGCTCATGATAACCCAAGGTCCATGTCCATGATTATATTATGTATGAATTGTTATAATTCCATCATTGAGTTCGTAATATTTCTTTATGATTATTAAGAATCTGCCCGTAATCTATGAAAAATCCATATATCTCATTCCATGGGTTCATGCATGCTAGTTTATGATATATTATGTTATTTTCAAGAAAATACTATACATGTTTTACAAGTTCATGCAAGCAAGCTATAATTTATGATATCCATGTACAAGCAAGTTATATTCATGAAAACCATGGGCATCAAGTGCCACTTATTTTACATGTTCATGATTTTGGGAGTTGCTTTAATTACCGAGGAAGGCTTCAGATAGCCTGAAACTACGTAGACACCGTAGGATGAGGATCGCTCCACCCATGTCCTGGACGATCTCTCATAATTACTGAATCCTTTCATATTTTATTAAATCTCATGTTCCCTGGCAAGGACTGAGTGTTCTGCTGGCGGGACACAAGCACCAGACCATGGATCGGTTATAAGTTATTGCTCTCCCTACTTATGATATTTTTACCATGTTTTATATATATATATATATATATATATATATATATATATATATATATATATATATATATATATATATATATATATATATATATATATATATATATATATGTTTTCTTGTTCATGACCAGGTTTCAGCTCTTATCATTATTATTTCATGTCCCATGTTATTTCATTCAGTTGTTTTACATACCAGTATATTCTAAGTGTTGACGTCCCCTTTCTATTGCCCGGGGGGCCTGCGTTTCACGATACAGGTACTGATATACAGGACGACACATCTGCTCAGTAGGACACCATTCGTATCAGCTTATTAGTGAGCCCCATCTCATTCGGGGTTTAGTCAACTTTTTTTTTATGATTAGTTATGCATCTAAGGTATGCTGGGGGTCTTGTCCCAGTGAGTATGTTTTCCAGTCAGACTCATGATAGAGGTTTCATAGACTAGACAAGTCAGTTATGTTATGTCAGACATTCGGAGTAGTATTTTTATTTTCGCACTCATGTTTAAACAAGTATTTTTATTAAGTATTATAACTTACTACGTTTTATAAAGGCTCATCATGCATTCACGTTATATTCTGCTTATGCTATGCCTCATGATGATTCAGCAAGCCATGTGGTTCACTCGGTCACATGCAGTAAGACACTGAGTGTCGTGTTATGCCCAGGCCATGGTTCGGGGCGTGACAGGGTGGGCATTCGGTTCTTCGATTCGGCTTTTTCGGTTTTTTTTAAGGTGGAGACCGAATACCGAACCAAACTAGTTCTATTCGGTTCTTTCGGTTTCGATTTTTTCAATTCGGTTTTTTTGATATGATATTAGAAACGATTCCATTTACACTAATTCATATTTTCAGAAACAATAAAACATAAAACTGTTAAATTGAAATCAAAATCAAACAAACAGGATACACAAGAACAGAAAACCATAACCATGATATAAGATTACTAGGTGTTATATACATACCGTAAGAATAATTAAGAAAACATAAAGGACATACATTAATCCTAAAGACACATCCTAGTCACCATCCTTTGTTAAGGATATTTGATTTTCTCAACTGAAGTGGAAAATTATTGATACAAAAGCAAAAGAGGGCTTGTTACAATTGGGTTTTTCTTGAGCTTAAACTTAATTGGCCCATACTATTTTAATTTCTTTTTGGTATTGTATTAAATTTCGGTGGGCGTTCGGTCGGTTTTATCAAACTTCGGTTCATCTATTTCGGTTTCGATTTTTTTAAGGTGGACACCGAATATCGAACCGAACTAGTTCGTTTCGGTTCGGTTTGTTGAAGTTTGGTACGGTTCGTATTTTTGGTAGTTATGCCCAGCCCTAGTTGTAAATAACATGACAACTAAGAGAGGAGATTTTTCATTGAATTGAATTAATTATTACAATAGATTGGAGTATTTGTATTTGTAACTAACATGACAGTTGTATCCTGTTGGCCATCAACCACATGTGTTAATCTAACAAACTGACTAACTCGACTACTACTCTTCACTTCAATACACTGCGCGATATACATGTGATATATATTGATATACGCTATACTCGATATACACTAATATATGCTCCAATATACATCATGTTTCAACACTCTCCTTCAAGCTAGTGGGTGAAACACATCAAGAACTACCAGCTTGGATAATAAGAAATGATGCTGAGCAACTCCGAGTCCCTTTGTGAGCAAATCTGCAAGCTGTAGCTTTGTATTGAGATATGTAGGTTGAATCAGTCCACTCTTGTATTTTTCTCTGACAAAGTGGCAATCTATCTCTATATGCTTTGGTTCTTTCATGGAATATGGGATTAGCAGCTATTTGGATAGCTGTTTTGCTATCACAAAACACTGTAATTGGTAGGATCACTGAAACTTGTAAGTCATTAAGTAGTCCAAGTAACCAAAAAACTTCTGAAACTGCTGAGACCATGAACCTGTATTCTGCTTCTGCTGAGCTTTTACTAACTGTATGTTGCTTATTAGACTTCCATGAGATTAAGGAATTACCAAGATGTATTGCAAATCCTGTAACTGACCTCCTAATATTGGGACATGAAGCCCAGTCTGAATCACAGAAAACTGACATTTATGTGATAGAATTTCTGCTTAATAACACATCTAGTCCATGTGACTTCTTCACATATATAACCACCCTTAGTGCTACATCCCAATGTGAACTTTTTGGTAGTTGTATGAACTGACTTAGCACTTGCACTGCAAAGCATATGTCTGGTTTTGTGATAGTCAAGTAGATTAACCTTTCAACCAACTTCTGATAGCTTCCTACATCTTCGAAAATTGGATCATCTGGTTTCTTTACTGCTTCATCATACTCCACAGAAATCAACTTGACATTGGCTTCTAATGGTGTGGATGATGGTTTAGAACCACTTAGTCCTAACTAAGCAATCAACTCAAGAGCATACTTCCTTTGATTGAGTAAAATCCCATTTTTGGATCTGAGCACTTCTATGCCAAGAAAATACTTCAGAATTCTCAAGTCCTTTACTTTAAACTGACTATGCAAGTAGTCTTTTGTCTCATTAATGAGATCTGTGATATTTCCTATGATCAACAAATCATCCACATAGATCAATACAACCACTAACATCTTTTTGTCCTTCTTAGTGAACAAAGAATAGTCATGAGTGTTTTGTATATATCATACCTATATCAAGGCATTTGTCAACTTAATGTTCCACTGTCTTGATGCTTGTCGAAGTCCATACAAGGACTTCATCAGCTTGCAAACTCTTGTCTCACCTTGTCTCTGAAAACCTTGAGGAACTGACATGTATACTTTTTCATCTAAGTCACCCTGACGGAAAGCATTATTGACATCCATCTAATATAACACCCAATCTTGAGATGCTGCTAAACTATTCACTATTATCATAGTAACCCTTTTTGCTACTGGTGAAAAAGCTTCATGATAGTCTAGACCTTCTATTTGTGTGTATAGCTACCAGACTCGCCTTGTATTTGTCTACCTCACCATTGGACTTCAGCTTGATCTTATATACCCACTTTGATCCTATTGTCACCTTACCAGGTGGCAATGGAACGCTTATAAGTATTGTTTTCCTTTTGGGCATCAATCTCCCTTTGCATTGCTTCTACCATAATGGATCATTAGAAGCCATCTTTGAAGTTCTTAGGTTCAACTGCTGCTGAAAAATACCTTAGATAATCCTGATAGGCAGAAGGCAAATATGAGTACATGATATGGTTGGATATAGGACATGAACACTGTCCTCCAGGATTGTGTGTCATGACATAGCCACTATGCCAAATAGGAGGTTTGGCATTTCTGGCAGGCTTGGTGTAGTGCTGTTTTTCATCTGGCATAATAGCCATATGCTCATCTACTGCATCATGATGTTGAACCAAAGAAGGCATGTATATGCTAGCATCATGAAGCACAACTTCATATGTAGGAATGTCATCTGTTGTCTTAATCGTATCTGCAACTGGAGCAACAATATTTGGTAATTCTTTATTAATGACCTCAGTATCTGCATCTCCATATTGTCCTAGTGTATACGTAGTATCATTCTATGTGGATGATACATCAGTGGACTGAATGATGAGAGTTGACTCATCACCGTGATTTTCATGTTGCATATCCATTTGTAGACTAGATGTGATATCAGGCTCCTCTGAACTATCAGGAACTGAATGCAAAAACATGTCCTCAACCTGCAAATTGTCAACATCATGTTTGAAAGGAAAAAATGACTCTCTAAAGGTCACATCCCTACTAATGAACAATACTTTTGACACCGGATCATAGAGTTTATAACCCTTTTGAGTTTTTGAGTACCTAACTAGAACAACTTTCCTTGCCCTCTCTGCAAACTTGTCACCTCTGTAACACCTCGTGCATTCGGGCTAGAGTTCGACTCGTAAGACGAGGATACAATGGAACCAATATGAGGAGCATAGGAAGTGTTTTGAAAATTTGAAAGCCACTCTACGGAGCATGTTTTGAAAATTTGGAAGCCACTCTACGGAGCATGTTTTTAAGTGAGTTTGTAGAAGGTCTTACTTCAAGCGACTATAACCCCTTTATTAATTGAGAATTTGAGAAAACTTCATTGATGAAAGTTGTAGCCCTTTAAATTACCACGCCAACGGTATATTATGGAGGTCAAACACACATCCTGTACAAAAAGTTATGACCGTTTTACTGAAGGGTCGCAGAACTATCTAATGAAATATGACCCGTAAATGCGGTCCGTATTTTGAGAGACGGTCCGCATTTTGTGAGAAATTCAGCCTCGACATTCTGTTTTGTTCCATGATAAAATACGGTCCATAAATACGAACCGTATCTCAAAATACGGACCATATTATGGTCCATATTTCTCTCGACGCAGTTAAGTATAAATACACCAGTTCAGTCTTCTAATTCTTAGCTTCATCTGTTAGTTAATATTCCTTGAAACCAAACTAAATATAAATTAATTCGTCATCATTAGAGGAATTAAGTATCTGATTAACTAATCAATTAATTAAGTTCCTCCTAAAAGTATATATGAGATCTTTCCAATAATCTGCCTTTTAAACAAAAGAAACAGAGAAAAATAATAAGTATTAATCGATCCCTTTGCCATCTTAATCATGGGAGTTATGTGGATATTATTAATTGTTTTCTTGGGAATAATATGTTTTCATATCCTAGGATTAAATATCATCATGATTACGTATGCTATAAAAGAGTAGGAATAGTGACGGACAACTTCTCTTGCCAACAACAAAATTCCGTGCTAATTTTATTTAACAATCGATCACTAAAAAAATTGTTAACTACGGACTATTTAGCGCACAACAAATTAGTGAACTAATGTCGTAGCTATTTTTGATTCCACAGCCACTTAATTAGTTAATATCATCTGACAAATATCATAGATTATATGCCCGATTAGATAGCACAACAGGTCACCAAGACATATATATGATTTATATATAAGAACATCTCATTTAAATATTTAGGTTATTTGAACATATGCAAATTGGAATAGTATATAATTGGAGAAATGGATCTTCTTATTGAAAAGGGAATATTTTGAATACAGAATCTAAAGGAATAATCTGATATTTTTTCTTGTGATGGTTACATTGTTTAGACTGATCTTCTTTCGGTAGGGATATGAGTTCCTTTTTTAGAAATAAACATAAAGAGAAGGCACCCTGTTGAGTATGTGGCATTTTATATTCCTTTTCCAATACTTAGTTTCTTGGTTTTGACAATTTCCAAATTGGTACTTGTGCAAGAAATGAGACTTTTAGTGGCGAATATTATGTGGTTACCTACGAAGTCACTACAAAACCAAAGTGTTTTCGTGACAAACATGACAAGCGGTAGAAAAATAAAAATTTTGTCGACACAACGTGCTTCAGCTAACTTAGGCTCCTCTTTAGTAATTATTAAATTTCTTCATTTCCTCCAGTTGGGTCTTGATTAAATTTCGTACACCTCTCCTTTTAAAAAATTCAAACGCACCAGATTAATTTATTTAAAAGTGCTTTTACCATGATCAAGTATTCTCTCTCTCCTCTCCTTATTTAGAGCCCGTTTGGATTGGCTTATAAGTTGCTTATAAGCTGTTTTCAGCTTTTTTGAGTGTTTGGCTATCCACCTTAAAGTCATTTTGTGCTTAAAATAAGCTCAAAAAATAATTGGGCCCACTTGACTTAGCTTATCTAAAGCAGCTTACAAGCTGAAAACAGCTTATAAGCCAAAAAAAAAAAGTTAGACTACCCTAACTTATTTTTTTTAGCTTATAAGCTGCAAACAGCTTATAGGCATAAGCCCATCCAAACAGGCTCTTAGTTAAATTAATCAATCTGGTCCGTTGGACTTTTGGGGGGACATATGTGTAAGAAATGTATGGTCCAACTGGAGGAAATAGAGGGATTAACTACATACCGGAGGGGAGCCTCATCCCCTATGGTCATCACGAATGACCTTGCACGACGGATTTTGCAAAAAAAATTGTGTCAACTTTAGTCACCACAGAGGATCTTTTCTAGTGTACACTTTTCTTTTCTTTTTTGTCAACAGAAAAATTAAATTCAATTGCTTTATAAGCTGGTGGATTATCTTATGGATCAATAATTGTTGCATGGGACGGTATGTAAGGCCAATAATTTAGCACTTGCTGGCATGGTTCAATGTCATAGTTGGATGTATAGTTACCAACTATGTCAAAAAGAAAAAAAAAAAAAAGAAAAAAACAAATTATAACAACCTTCGCATCATCACAATATTTTAGATCTAACTTAAAACAAAATATTAGTTATGAGTTGCAAAAAATGCGAAATGTACTTTCATTGTTGGCGAATTAAAGAAATCAAGTGTTGAAGTACATTGAGAGTGCAAAGAAGAATGATTCTCTCTTTTTTTCTCGAAAAAACCATGAGTATTTTGAGCAAATAATAGTACTCCAATTGTTTATTGATAGTTTTAATTACTCGAGTATATTATCTGATCACTAAATACAATATGTAATTATTCTAGAGAGGAAAGATGAACCAAGACTTATATCAAACTATATTGATTTTTGGTCATGTTAGTAAAAATGAGAACACGATAAACTCCCATGTATAGTCCCATACACCAAAAGAAATTAAATGAGAAGGGCAAAAGACGAAAGAAAAAAAAAGAGGAAAAACTGCTAGAGTACTGCAAATTAAATCATGACTAATAGTAAAAAAACAAAAGAGAGCACGATTTAGCATCTAAAAGTGAAATATATATATATATATATATATATATATATATATATATATATATAAAGACCATCATACACGTACAAGTAGTTTCAACTTTCATAGACCATACATATGCAGAAGTATGCTCACAAACTCTAAGGAAAAAAAAAAAGACTTAGTTGGATTTAGAACTGACTTACCTTGAGTAGATTTAATCAAACTATGCACATATGTAAAAGAGTCAAAATCAATATATAATTATGCTCATCTTGAACTCAGTTACTCTAATTCTTCTCTGCTTAGTAATAATAAGGCATAGGTTTTGGTTTTCTCTTGGAATAATCACATGTAAGAACCCCTTCATGTAACTGCACAGCTTGATAACTGTTGATAACTCTCTCTTCATGAGCTGGTTTGAACTGAACAAGATTAGACTTTTGAGATTGATATTGGTTAAAATGAAGGTAACTTTTTATTGGTTGTTTTAACAACATAAGAAGGAGGAGGAGGAGGAATACAAGGCCTTCCTTTTCTCCCATAGAGTTCATCAAGATCAGCAAAGGCTTCTTGACCTATCTTGGATATGTCTTTCTTGTTTGGTGCCATTTGAGAGTTGCTAGAAACTTTTGATTTGTTGTGTGTAAAGAGTTTGGTATTTTTCTTGCTATAGCAGAATGTTGGTTGTGTTTTTTGAGAGGACTAATGGATAAAACCCTATTTATAGGCGTCAATTAAATCATGAAAATTTAAAAGTTTTTTTTTTAAAAAAAAAAAAAAGAGTATCATCAAATTAAATGGTCCTTGCCTAACCAACAATTTTTTTTTTATTTGCTATTTGTTTTGAGGACCAATTAATTTGGTTTTGGGCCCGAAAGTCCGACTTTGGAAGGCAAAGCGTTCACGACGTATTCATCTATATTAAAGATAAAGGAATACTTACCACCTCACCACAATTTTTGTGGTTGTTGCCCTATTAACTTCACGGTCATCTCATGAACTTTTAAAAACTTAAATGCTCCCTCTATCCCAATTTGTATTGCATCGTTTGGCTAGACACATGATTGTGGTCCAAAACAAATCTTAAAAGTTTTGTATAAATATAAATCATCTCATTAAAATTGTAAAATAAGAACTTTAAATTTAAAAGTTATTTCTAAATATAGAAACATGACGGTTTTACTATTTTAACGAATCAAAAAGAAAGTGCGGCACGTGATTAAACTGAGACAGGAACTATCTTTTACAGTAAATAACATATGCATACTGATCTATTTTGATATGTACAATACAATTGAGAATGAAGTTACAACAATAACAGAGATGTGATTCTCTTTTGGGAAATGAAATTACTTACTACATGTATACTTTCGGTGCAAATTAAATATTCCATGAATCTTGGTTTAACTTATTTTGACCAAATTTCAGTAATATATATATCGGAAAAGGGCCAAAATTATCCCTGAACTTTGAAAAATAGTTTATTCATACCCTTCGTTATACTATAGGGCCAATTATACCCCTACCGTTATACTATGAGATCAAGTATACCCTTATGTGTAACGGTTGCCACGTGCCATCATCCTAACCCTTCAAAAAAAAATTTCCATCAAAATTTTTTTTACCCATTAAAATAACTCAACCCAACCCGACACGAAATTATTTTTTCCACCCAAACTAATACGGACCAACCCATTCCCTAAAAACTATTTCCCCCCCCCCCCCCCCCCCCCAAACGCACAATCTCTCTTCATACACTGCGAAGATGTTTTCAAACTACAGAGATCTGAAGTGTTGCCCGTGAGCCATCTAACTCATACAGAGATCTGAAGCTAACTTGCTCTCTCCCAGCCCCTTGGGGTTATTAGAAGGAGTACCATTAACACACTTGTGTCTGTGAATTACATTCACATGCATTATGACTCATTATTCTTTCTTATATTCCTCTTGATAGACCAGGCTGAAATAGAAATAGATACAATTTCCGAAAGGCGCAGACTTTCAGTTCAAACAACAAAAACATAAACTAACCAGAGAAAATAGTTAATTACCACGACAACAACATATTGAAGTGGAGAATTATAGCAAGTTTCATTCTTGCAACAAATTCCACTAAAAGAACCTCACATAGCTTCAACTGAATCCAGTTACAGAACTCATTTGCTACAATAATAGCATAGCTAATACTAAATTCCTCAACCCCTCCATAACTAGCAAACTACACAAAATTTCATCACCATCAAACCTTAGAAGTAAATATTGAACGTTTAAAGACAAAATAAAAACAAATTTTAAGTCACACTTGGAATTTGAAGAAGAGAAATTAGACAATTGACTTGAGAACCAGAGTTGAAGCTTTGCAGTGTATGAACAGAGATTGTGTGTTTGGGGGGGGGGGGGGGGGGGGGGGGAATAGTTTTTAGGGAATGGGTTGGTCCGTATTAGTTTGGGTGGAAAAAATAATTTCGGGTCGAGTTGGGTTGAGTTATTTTAATGGGTAAAAAAATTTTTGATGGGAATTTTTTTTTTGAAGGGCTGGGATGATGCCACGTGACAACCGTTACACATAAGGGTATAATTGATCCCATAGTATAACGAAGGGTATGGATGAACTATTTTCCAAAGTTCAGGGTAATTTTGGCCCTTTTCCGTATATATATTGACTAGCTATAGCATCTATACCATATTTCCTTTATTCTTGTCTAGGGCTGGGCATAAAATACCGAAAACCGAATTACCGAACCGAACCGGTTATTTCGGTATTTCGGTTTTCGCTTCGGTATTCGGTACTGAAATATAAAATTTAGTATTTCGGGTTCGGTATTCGGTATTTACAATTATACCGTTCGGTAATTCGGTAAATACCGAATACCGAAATTACAGTAGTGTGTTGCACACAGTTCTCTTAAATATCCTCTTCTCTTTCACTACATTATGAAACTGAAAGGTCCTAGTATTTTGCGAAACATAAATTGCGGCTTTTAGATATCTTTTTTCTGTTGCTTATTTCCTATAATGTATCAAATAAATTATTCACGAAATAAAAAGAGAGAACTCTAGAAATGAATCTAAGCAATATATGGAGAATGATAATGCTGCAAATTTATAGACCACTAACCAAACAAGGTCCAATACCATCAATAGCATACATGAGGAATGACTTCATGGCTTACAGAATACAGTAGCCCGATTGCATGGTCTATTATTTGCCTTTAACCTAACCATCTTAAAATGCTATAAGTTTAGTGATAGTTCTGCCTGTTTCCTATAGTGATAGTTCTGCCTGTTTCCTATAGTGATAGTTCTGCCTGTTTCCTATAGTTCTGCTGGTTTCCTTGCTTAACATATTCCATAGAAACGTTTTTCTGAAAATTGAGGGGTAATTGTGATGTGAACTCTTGCACATGATGAATGAATGCAGCTGCTAGCAAAAAAATGGTATTACCGAATACCGTACCGAACCGAAATTTGATTTACCGATTCCCGAATTACCGAACCGAAGTTTGAAAGTTCGGTATTTGATATATACTTTCAATTACTGAATACCGAATTACCGAACCCGAACTTTAAAAATACCGAACGCCCAGCCCTATTCTTGTCACACTTGTTGATGATTGATAAGCCTAACCCACTATTTTGTATTAAAAATTAAGAATAATCATGTGGAGGTGGTAACAATTAGTACTACTAAAATAAGGATTTTACCTAACATTATTTTTTCTCAATAAATAAATTTAAAAGAGCAAAAGATACACTGTATATTGCTTGAATTAGATTCCTTCTGAGCTTCATATGTTAGTGAATATTCCTTTAATCCAAACTAAAACTAAATTAATTCATCATTAGATGAATAAAGCATCTGATTAACTGACTAGTTAAGTCCCTCCTAAAAGTATATGTGATATTTCCAATCTCTCTTTTATGTACTTTAAATAAAAGAAAAAGAGAAAAATAATTAAATGCTATTCCATTTGGCATCTAATTAGGGAGTTATATGGATATAGTAATTGTTTTCTAGGGAATATTAATATCCTAGTCCTAGGATTAATTATCATCATGATTAAATGACTAGCAACAGATTTTACCAAATTCCACTACTAATTAGTTAACATCACAAATAATAGGCTCGATTCTTCTTCTTATTTTTCGTGGTTTCCCGCCTGGTAATTGGGTAAACTAACAGGCCCGATTAAATTTTGAACCGCACGGAAAGTCCCTTGGGTGTAAATCGCTCCCTAACGACGACACCCCATAACCAGGGCTCAAACCCGACATTCCTAAAAAAAAATAGAATTAGCTATGAACTTCGTCACTAATCCATCATTAAATTGCTCATTGATAACAACATTAATATTTGACAATCCTTCGCTAGTATGTCGTTAAATGGGATTAGCGACAGATTTTGTTGTTTAGCTACAAAAGTTGTCCTTCGCTAATTCTTGTTTTTCTTGGTAGTACCTCTCATTCAAAATAAACAAGTACTTACCACTCTACCACAATCCTTGTTGGTATTTTCGATTCGCTCCTATATGTTACCAAGGTACTATATGGTTAATATATATAAGAGCATCCCATAAAGTATTTGGATTTGAACATGTGCAAATTGGAGTATATAATTGGAAAAAAGGGATCTTCTCACAAGGTATATGATTATTATATAAGAGCATCCCATAGATATCTGAATTTTCTAAGGGCTACACTTATGAAATTATTGAATTAGAACCATGAATTGAGCTTCAAGCTCATCCATGGTGAATTGACATTTTGGAGGGAAAAACAATTAGAGGAGAATGTTCGTTGAATTGAATTACAAGAGAGTGGAGTATTTGTAGATGTAACTGACATGCCCGCTGGACCACATGTGATCATCTAACAAACTAACTAACTCGACTAACTACTCTTCACTTCAATACACTGCGCGATATACACTGATATACGCTATACTCTATATACACTAATATATGCTCCAATATGCATTATATTTCAACACTCCCCTTCAAGCTGGTGGGTGAAACACATCAAGAACTCCCAGCTTGGATAATAAGAAATGATGCTGAGCAACTCTTAGTCCCTTTGTGAGCAAATCTGCAAGCTGTAGCTTTGTATTGAGATATGTAGGTTGAATCAGTCCACTCTTGTATTTTTCTCTGACAAAGTGGCAATCTATCTGGCAATCTATCTCTATATGCTTGGTTCTTTCATGGAATATCAGATTAGCAGCTATTTGGATAGCTGCTTTGCTAATACAAAACACTTTAATTGGTAGGAGCACTGAAACTTGTAAGTTATTAAGCAGTACAAGTAACCAAACAACTTCTGAAACTGCTGAGATCATGGACTTCTGTTGAGCTTTTACTAACTGTATGTTGCTTATTAGACTTCCATGAGATTAAGGACTTTCCAAGCTGTATTGGAAATCCTGTAACTAACCTCCTAGTATTGGGACATGAAGCCCAATCTGAATCACAGAAAACTTACATTTTCTTGATAGAATTTCTACTTAATAACACACCTAGGCCAGGAGACCTCTTCATATATCTAACCACCCTTAGTGTTGCATCCTAATGTGGCCTTTTTGTAAGTTGCATGAACTGACTTAGCACTTGCACTGCAAATCATATGTCTGGTCTTGTGATGGTCAAGTAGATTAACTTTCCATCCAACTTCTGATAGCTTCCTGCATCTTTCAAAATTGGATCATCTGTTTTCTTTTTTGCTTCATCATACTCCATAGAAGTAAACTTGACATTGGCTTATAATGGTGTGGAAGATGGTTTAGAACCACTTAGTCCCAAGTCAGCAAACAACTCAAGAGCATACTTCCTTTGATTGAGTAAAATCCCATTTTTGGATCTGAGCACTTCTATGCCAAGAAAATACTTTAGAATTCTCAATTCCTTTACTTTAAATTGACTATGCAAGTAGTCTTTTGTCTCATTAATGAGATATGTGCTATTTCTTATGATCAACAAATCGTCCACATTGATTAATACCACTACTAACCTCTCTTTGTCCTTCTTAATGTTTCACTATCTTGATGCTTGTTCAAGTCCATACAAGGACTTCATCAGCCTGCAAACTTTTGTCTCCCCTTGTCTATGAAAACCTTGATGAAGTGACATGTATACTTTTTCATCTAAGTCACTTTGAAGGAAAGGATTATTGACATCCATCTGATATAACTCCCAATCATGAGATCCTGCTAAACTAATAATTGTTCTCATCGTAACCATTTTTGTTACTAGTGAAAAAGTTTCATGATAGTCTAGACCTTCTTTTTATGTGTATCCTTGTACTTGCCACCTCACCATTGGCCTTCAACTTGATCTTGTATACCCACTTTGATCCTATTATCTGCTTACCAGGTGGCAATAGAACCAGTTCCAAGTATTGTTTTCCTTCAGAGCATCAATCTCCATTTGCATTGCTTCTACCCATAATGGATAATTAGAAGCATCTTTGAAGCTCTTAGGTTCAACTGCTGCTGAATAACACCTTTGATAATCCTGATAGGCAGAAGGAAAATATGAGTACATGATATGGTTGGATATAGGTTATGAACACTGTCCTCTACGCTTTTGTGTCATGACATAGTCATTATGCCAAATATGAGGGTTTGGCATTTCTGGCAGGCCTGGACTAGTGTTGTTTTTCATCTGGCATAACAGTCATATGCTCATCTACTACATCATGATGTTAAAGCAAAGACGACATCTGCATGCTAGCATCATAAGCACAACTTTATCTGTAGGAATGTCATATGTTGTCTCAATCTCATCTGCAACTGTAACAACAATATTTGGTGATTCTTCATTAGTGACCTTAGTATCTGCATCATGTTGTCTTGGTGTAGTATCATTATCTGTGGATGAGACATTAGTGGATTGAATGATGATAGTTGACTCATCACTAGGATTTTCATGTTGCATATCTATTTGTGGACTAGATGTGATATCAGGCTCCTCTGAACTATCAGGAACTTAATGCAAAAACATGTCCTCTACATGTAAATTGTCAACATCATGTTTGAAAGGAAAAACTGACTCTCTAAAGGTCATATCCCTACTAATGAACAATACTTTTGACACCGGATCATAGAGTCTATAACCCTTCTGAGTTTCTGATACCATATGAAATTATTGAATTAGAATCATGATTTAAGCTTCAAGCTCATCCATGGTGAATTGACATTTTGGAGGGAAAAACAGATAGAGGAGAAGAGAGGAGAATTTTCATTGAATTGAATTAATCATTACAAGAGAGTGGAGTATTTATAGTTGTAACTAACATGCCAGCTGTATCCAGCTGGCCCATCAACCACATGTTGTAACACCTCGCGCATTCGGGTTAAGATTTGTCTTATAAGATGGGGTATAATGAACCCAATTTAAGTAGTGTATAAATGATGTTTGAAACCTAATCAAGACATGAGAAGAGTCTTTGGGCAAAGCAAAGTTGAAAACCACTTTACGAGGCATGTTTGCAAGTGAGTTTATAGAAGGTCTTACTTCCAACGACCATAACCCCTATATTAATTTGTAATTTGGGAAAACTTTCTTGATGAAAGTTGTATCCCTTTGAAATATCTTTCCAACGGTATATTATGGGCCTCAAACGGACATTTGTGTAAAGAGTTATGCCCGTTTTACTAAACAGTGTTCTGTCAGTTTACGGTGGAAACATACGGACCGTATAAATTATACGGTGGAACATACGGACCGGAAAAATTATACGGGCCGTATATTCCAGCCGTATAATTGGTCCAGAATGTCCAAATCACTGGAATGATTATACGGTATGATATACGGTCCGTACAAATTGTACGAGACGTAAAATTGGGCGTAAAATGGGTCTGAAAACAAGTTTAAAACTTCATTTAACACTTTTCACTTCATTTCTTCACACCCCATTCACGAAAACTCACCCCAAATTCAGAGAAAACAAGTCCCAAACCTCAAAACCTTCCAAGGTAAGTTTTTATCATAATTCTAGGTTGAATCCAAGTCCCTAATCCCTTTCTAACTTAAGTAAACCCTTCAAATCCATAGAGTGGTGATTGGAACATTATTGTTGGATGTGGAAAACCCTAGAACCCGAATTCAAGAGGATTGGACTTCAAAGAGGTAATGTTTCTACTCCCTAATCATTTATAGTTGTGAATTGATGAATTCTTGGGAGAATAGTAAATGGGTTTGATAAAGAGAATTATATGAACTATGCTAGGGTTTTTGGATTGTTGACCTGGGATTGTTGTACTCATATGGGTGATGAAGAATGATGTTAATTACATCTAATTGAGATTGTAGAATCATCTAGAAGTAATAGAATGGGGATTGGGTGAAGAAAACACCATTAATGAAGGTTGTGGAGCTTCATGCCCACCAAGTGTTTGATAAAATGCTTAGATGAACAAAGCATGGATATTGTTGCTAATATAGAATCCCTATGACTTGTATTGCTATAGATTGAAGTTGAAGGGATTGAAGGACATTGTGATACGCTCAAAAGCGGGAAGTAAGGTATGTAGAACTTCCATCCACATGTGGGAATCTCTACGTTCTTCCCCATGATCCGTTTCGTAAAATCTATGAAGTTCAAATCCTAGGGCATTAAACCCAACATATTGGTAGCCCGTAATTATGTATGTATGTACACGAATTCCGTATCTATGTTCGTTATTGTATTTCCTAATCTTCCATTACGGACATTAGGGATCCTAGCTTAATCCATGAATCATGAATTCTTCCTCATGTGTTCTCATTATGTTCATATGAAACTACATGAGTTATTTTGCAAGTTATAAACATGTTTTCAAGTCAACTACAAATATATGATTATGAACTATTGTATTACTCATGAATCAAGAACATGTTTGCAAGACTATGACAAGTCATCTTATGAAACTATTTTACAAGTTATTTCATGAAACCATGTTTACAAGTTATTTCGTGAAATCATGATTACAAGACAAGTACAAGTAAATTCACGAAAGTCATGGGCTTCTTAGCCAACTATATTATGTTCATGTTTTTGGGAGTTGCACGAATTACCGAGAAGGCTCAGATAGCCTGAAACTATGTAGCCACCATATGACAAGGATCGCTCCGCCAGTTAGGACGATACCTTAATTTCACACTGAATGGTTCCATCAGGTACGTTATTACCTTATACCCTGGCAAGGTATAGGGGCTCTGCTGGTCCGGCGAGGTACCAGACTCCACGTATCCACGTGGTGATATCATGTGTCGGTTTATGAAATGCTCTCCCTACTTATCATGTTTTACTCATGTTATATATATATATATATATGTACTCATGCTTATGCTCATGCTCATGTTCATGTCCAAGTTTTCAGTTTCAGTTCTTATCGTGTTATTCCATGTTCCATGTTGTTTCTTTCGGTTGCTTTACATACCAGTACATTCAATGTGCTGACGTCCCCTTTTATTGCCTGGGGGCCTGCATTTCACGATGCAGGTACTGATATACAGGATAACACAACTGCTCAGTAGGACAACATTCGTATCAGCTTATTGGTGAGCCCCATCTCATTCGGGGTTTAGTCAACTTTTGTTTTATGATTAATTATGCATATAAAGGTATGCTGGGGGCCTTGTCCCAGTAAGTATGTTTTCCAGTCAGACTCATGATAGAGGTTTCATAGACTAGACAAGTCAGTTATGTTATGTCAGACATTCGGAGTCGTATAGCCATTTTTGGCTCATTCATGTTATTTCCGCACTCATGTTTAAACAAGTGTTTTTATTAAGTATTATGACTTACTATGTTTTATAAAGGCTCATCATGCATTCACGTTATATCTCCGCTCATGTATGCCTCATGATAGTTCAGCAAGCCATGTGGTTCGCTCGGTCACATGCAGTCAGGCACCGAGTGCCGTGTTACGTCCAGGCCATGGTTCGGGGCGTGACACATGTGATCATCTAACAAACTAATTAACTCGATTAACTACTCTTCACTTCAATACACTGCGCGATATACGTGTGATATACACTGATATACGCTATACTCAATATAAACTAATATATGCTCCAATATACATCATATTTCTGCAACAATCTAAATGCAATGTCTTTTAAATTGTAAAACACATAGGAGTAATAAACTAAGGAAGCAACATTCCATGCATGCAACAATATATTAGTATTACTTAGTAAACTTTTGTAGCGTACACTTCTCTTCCTTGTCTATCATTTTTTTCCTCAAGAGACAAAAGTTAATTTCTTTATAATGTGTCAAAAGTTAATTTCTTTATAATGTGTCAAATTATCATATACTGTAGAAGTTATAGACTGGACAAAAGAGTCCAACCTAAAAAACTAGTTTATTAAGTGAGAGAACCCATTTCACTACTATTTCTCTTTTAGTCAATGAAAAATAATTGACACACAACAACAATGGCCCGCTCGAGGCTTGAGCCAACGATAGGGGTGTACAAAGAAAACCGACAAATCGCACCAAATCGATAATCCGAGTCAAACCGAGAAAAAAGTTCGATTAGTAGTTAGGTTTGACTTGGTTTGGTATTGAAAAAAAAAAACCCGACCATAATTGGTTTGACTTGGTTTTAACTAAAAAAAGTCAAACCGAACCAAACTAACCCGACGTTATATATATACAATTTTTAAAAATATTTTATACATAAAAACATTTATTTGTAATGTAATTTAAAAATATTTCTAAAATGTTTTCATAGTTTTTGTCTTTCCACATATCATTTCAAGCTTGGACTTAAAATTTGGAATGATCGAATAAGTTTTACAGCTCATAGATATTAGTGATTCAAATAAAGCCCAAATTAATACTAATGCTAACAAAAGAAATTCAATTCTAATACTAAGAGTAACAATAATATTGAATATCTATTCTTAGTTTTGTGTTGTTTTAGACCGTGAAAATACATAATTTAGTTTAATTTTTCTTTAATAATATTTAGTCGAGTAATTAATACTTATTAACTATACTTATTTTAGCATGACTTTGTACCTTTAGATTTTGATCATTTTCATTATGGCTTAGCGATTTCATTATCTTTTTGGTTGAGTATTTTAGTACGATGTCATCACTCATTTCACATTTTGTGTTATTTTCTTAAGAAACACCTAAATTAGATAGTTGTATCATACTAGGACTAAAGGAATATTTGAAGCACAAGTTATATGTTTTGTATGAAGACTTTACTGGAAAAAACCCTAAAAAACCCGAAATTGAAAAACCCGACTTTTACTGGTTTGGTTTGGTTGTAGATTTAAAAATCCGACACAATTGGTTTGCTTTGACATTTGAAAAACTCAAACCAACCTGATTCATATATTCCCCTCGTTCGTCATGACCGATACACTTCGTTGATGGCCAACACTCCTGACACCCCTTTGACCTAGTTAGTTGGTCACGGCCGGCACCCTCCTGGGTCCAGGTCACGACTCCTACCATTTTACCGGGCCACCACTTCGAGTTGCGGCCTCAATCGTTTGTTGATTGACCTGTTCGATCTGATACCAATTGTTTATAGACCGAATAAGAGAGCCAATCCAATTTTAGCCTATAATTAGGTGAGGAAACTATTCAGCCTACGAAATCACTATTATATCTCTCTGAGATACAATTGACAACTCCAATACACCGAAGATAAATGAGAAGGCAATGGTTGAAAATGAAGGAAAGATAAAAGGAAAAATTGCTAGAAGCAGATTAAATTATTGAGTAAAAGTAAAAAAAGAAGAAGCAGCATTTAGCATTTAATAGTGAAATTTACTAAAATCACTCATATGCTCAGCTATTGCCTATTGAGCTAGAGCACTAGATCGATCATCATACATATGAAAAGGTGTACATATATTCACATACTTAAAAAGAAAACTCAGGCACTGATCAACAAATGGATCTAAAACCGGTTTTGTGGAGTTAGTTAAACCTATTACATATGCAAACGAAAAAAATTAAAATATATGCATATAATAAGATCACACTCATAATAATCTAAACTCGCTAAAAATAAAATCGTGCCATGGAAAGTAATATATCAGTGACAATAGAAAAAATTTAGGAAAAGGAGTCAGATTTACCCTTCTACTTTAATATACTGTTCATATCTATCTCCCGTTATTCTATGTGAAAAATCTTACCCCGCCATTACAAAAGTTTTCAAATCACCTTGATTACCCATTTAAACCTGCGATCCAAGACCCACAACCCACATAACCCACACCATATAAAAATAAATGGCCCCTTTTTCTCTCACCAATCGACCCGTTTGTATATTTTATTTAAAATTAAACTAAAACAAAAAATAAGTTATGTGTTGCAAAAAATTATAGATTAATATATAGTTTATAACTTGAACATGTAAACTGGAATTTCATTGTTGAATTAAAGAAATCAGGCATTGAACTATTGTCTATAGGAGTATAGTGATCCTTTTGAGACATGGAGTTAATATCAATGGGAACGAACACCAAAGAAATTAAATGAGAAAGCAAAAAGTGAAAAGAGAAGAAGGAAAAATTGCTAGAGTGCAGGTTGATCATGACTAAAAGGAGAATAAGTTAGCATTTAAAAGTGAAATATATAACATCATTCATATACTAATTAGACCATCATACACGTACAAGTAGCTTCATCGACCATACTAATGTAAAAGGTGTGTTGACAAACTAAGAAAAGAAACACATAGACAGATCTAGAGTGGGTTCTGCAGATTCAGTTGAGCCTATAACGTCCTATGTGTACGTATCGGTACAATAAGGTCAACCCACATAATTCTGAACTCACTGACTCTAGATCCTGGATTCCAATTGCTCAGTAATAATAAGGCATAGGTTTTGGTTTTCTCTTGGAATAATCACAAATAAGAACCCCTCCATGCAACTGCACAGCTTCATAACTGTTGATAACTCTCTCTTGATGATCTGCTGGTTTGAACTGAACAATGTTAGACTTCTGAGATTGGTATTGGTCATAATGAAGGTAATTTTTATTGGTCATTTTAGCAGCATGAGAAGAAGGAGGAGGAGAAGGAATACAAGGCCTTCCTTTTCTTGCATAAAATTGTCCATCGAGAAGAGCAAAGGCTTCTTGACCTATCTTGGATAGGTCTTTCTTGTTTGGTGCCATTTGAGAGTTGCTAAAAACTTTTGATTTGTTGTGTAAAGAGTTGGTATTTTTCTTACTAGTACTAGTAGAAATGAGAGAATTGTTGGTTGTGTTTATTGAGAGGTCTAATGGATAGGGTACTCCAATTTATAGGCATCAATTTAGCCGTGAAAAAAAAAAGGAAACTAGAGTTTATAACTCTCTTTTGGGAACTGGAATTGGGTACTACATGTATCCTTTCGGTGAAAAATTAAATATTCAACATGAATCTTGGTTTAGTCTAATTTGACCCGAAATGCAGTAATATTTGACTAGCTAGCAGCTAGCTAAACCTATAATTAAGTCCTTTATTCTTGTCACATTTGTTGATGATTGGGAAGCCTAACTCCATTATTTATGTGCTAGAATTATTAAGAATAATCATGTGGAAGTGGTGACAATTAGTAATATTAGAATCAGGATTTTACGTAGCTAACGGTATATTTTCTCAACAAAAAAAATAAAAAATAAAAAAGAGAGAAGAGCAAAAGATACATTGTATGTTGCTGTGGATTTGATTCCTTCTTAACTTCATATATGTTAGTTAATATTCCTTCACTCTAAAGTAAGCATAAATTAATTCATCATTAGATGCATCACGCATCTGATTAACTGACTAGAAAATTTCTTCCAAAAAGTAAATACTAGATCTTTCCAATCTCCATTTTATGTACTTTATATAAAACAAAGCAGAGAAAAACAATTAAATGCTATTCCATTTGGCATCTAATTAGAGAGTTATATGGATATTGTAATGTTTTCTAGGGAGCATTTTGCTTTCTAATAACCTATTCCTAGGATATATTAATTACCATCATGATTACATGACTAGTAACGGAATTTACCAATAATTCCACTACTTTTTTTATTAAAATAATTTAACTACTAATTGGTTAATATCACAAATTACAAGTTCAATTCTTCTTTTCATTTTTCATGGTTCCCACATGATATTCGGTACACGCACGTTCAATTACATCTAGATTTGCAGGGTAACTCTCACTTTGAGGGTAAATCGCTTCCTACATCCGGATTCGCAGGGGTAAGTCCCATTTTAATTTGGAGGTAAATCGCTCCCTACGTCCGGATTCGCAGGGGTGAGTCCCACTTTGAGGGTATATCGCACTCTAACAAAGACGTCCCCATATATATCAAGAGCTCAAACTCGAGACCTATTAAGAATAAATGAATACTTATCACTCTACCACAACCTTATTGGTACTTTTGATTCGTTGCTATAAGTTACCAAGGTATATGATTAATATATTTGCATCCCATAAAATATTTAGATTTGAACACTTGCAAATTGGAGTATATAATTGGAAAAAAAATGGAATCTTCTCACAAGGTACGTATATGATTAATATAGAGGAGCATCCCATAGATATCTGAATTTTCTAAGGGCTACATTCTGTGCATGTCTTTTTAATTGGAAAACACACAAGAAACTAAGAAAGTAACATTCCATACATGCAGCAAAATAATTTACTACTGTAGTATTGCTTAGTGAACTTTTCTAGTGTACACTTTTCTTCCTTTTCTATCAAATTTTTTTTTTTAAAGTGTACACTAGAAAAGTTCACTAAGTAATAATACAGTAGTTGATTTCTTTATAATAATGTGGCAATTATATCATATAGAAGTTAATAGACTAAACAAGAGATCCCCCGACCTAAAAGACTAGTCTATAAGAGAGAAAACTCATTCAAACTATAATTCTACTATTTCTCTTTTAGTCAACGAAAAACAACTGACACGTATAATAATAATAATGCCCGCTCGAGGGCCAACGACTTCATTGGTCATGAACGATACACTTCTTTGATCCAGGCCAGCACCCCTGATACTCCTTTGACCTAGCTAGTTGGTCACGGCTGGCGCCCCTCTTTGGTCCAGGTCACGACTCCTAACACTCTACTAGGCCACCATTTTGAGTCGTAGCCTCAATCGTTGATCGACCTTCTGATACCAATTGTTATAGACCGAATCAGGGCGGGCTAGAGGGCCAAGCCACTAAAGCGGGGGCTTTAAGCCCCAAAATTTTGGGGGCCTCATTTTTTTCATTCGATATTCGGTACATGTATTGAATTTCTCGGTTAATTTGATTTCGAGAGATGCAAGGCCGATTAAAGAGGGAACACTCCCTAGCAATTTTTTTTTTATTCTGAAACTCGAACCCAAGACCTCTAGTTAAGGTATGGGTTTCAAGTGGGCCGGGCCATTTTAACGTGGGCCACAAGGGGCCTGGTCGGGTCGGGCCGTAAGTTAAGGGGCCGGGCTTGGAGAGGGAAAGGGTGTCCGGCCCAGCCCACCTCGGATAGGGGCTACACCTCGGGCTAACCGGGCCCGTTAGTGGGCCGGGCCGGATTTTAGTTAGTGGGCCGAGCCGGATTTTAATTATTTTAAAAACAAATTCTAATACTAAAATTTATTAAGTTTGATACTTTAAAATCTAATTGTTGTCAACTTTATTTTAACCAACAAGTTCCTTAAATTATACTTTGGCCGTATTTTCAATCTATAAATACCATTCATTCTTCTCCATATTATCTCACAATTCCCTACTCTCCTTTTTCTCTAAATTTCCTACTCATCTAAATGGGAACTAAATGGGAACAATGCACATGAGTTTTGATACTAAACCAAAGTTCTTAATTTAATTATCTCATCTGATCCTAAGTCCTAATGTCATGTGCAGATTGTCACACCTCCATCATCGGCGGAGACATTTTAATACGCTAAAAAATATTTAATTATTATTATATATAAAATATTTGAAACTAATAAGATTTTATTAATATTATATATATATATATATATATATATATATATATATATATATATATATATATATATATATATATATATATAACTAATAGTTTATATTATTATATACTATATAACCTATTGAAATATTTTTGAACTTGTGTAAGCCAACAGCAAGATAGTAACTTAAAAGGGGTATTTGATTTATTTCACGCATCAGCAATTTCAGAGGCTTGTCATTTCACTGATTTTGTTAGCCTCTTATAATGTCTTGTTGCTTTTGGGCACTGATCAATGTTTGTCCCTCCTTGCAGAAATTTATCTTGGAGTTGCTGCTTGTGTAGGATTAGTTTTACACAATTACATTTATAGTTCTATTTTGACTGCGTACAGATTATTATTCTTGTAAATAAAATTATAACACAAATTTGAAAAGAAATTCAAAGGCTCAGTGAGCCTTTAGTTTTATTAATCGATAATTGCAAAGTCGAATTTAAACTTTAAAGCTTACAAACTTACATTTACTTTTCTTTGATTTCGTAAACTTAAACTAGAAAAAGGTGGAGACAACTCAGATTTTAAACTCTCGATAGCAGATGTGTTGTTAGAAGCATTATCAAAGGCCATACATAAAACTTTGCTTGTAAGACCATAATATTTTGCAATGACAGTGACAGTATCAGATATGAATTGTGCAGTATGTCTACGGTCTTCGTCATATTGAAAAGCTAAAATACGTTTTTGCATATTAAAATTATCATCTATCCAATGACAAGTAACTGTTAAATAATCATTTATATTAACAGCACAACCAAGATCCGAGGTGAGAGAAACTCTACAAGGGAGATATGTCAATAAATAACGTAGATAAAACAGATATTGTCCATGAAGTCTAAAAATATCAGATCTACAAGTAGTTCTAGGAATACCGCTAAACATAGGATTATAAATTTTTTGTATATAATGAATAAAAGCATTAGAAGAAGCAATGGTGAAAGGGAAACAACCCACAACTATCATTTTCGCTAATTCTTCACGATCCTTCGTTTTATTATATGATCCACTTAATTTACCGGTCTTTAGGTTCAGTCTTGTTTGGGTTAATCCCCCGGTGGCACCCTGAGCTTCTGCTATCTCTTCTTTCCAATTTGGGTGATTGTTATCCAAATGTCTAGTCAATTGACCCGTCCCCCCTTTACTACCCCTGGTGCCATGCTTATAAGGTATCTCACAAATTTTACATGCAACATAATCCGGATTATTTTCTAATCGGGCAAAATAATTCCACACTAAGCTAGTTTTTTTTTGGGCGCTAGTTTTTTTTTCGGGCTCCTTCAGGCAATGGAGGACGACCCTGAGCCTCAGTTCGAGACTGAGCAATATCATTAGCGAGACTAGTGGGTGTATTATTGTCATTATCATCATCGTCTACTTGTATCTCAACTTCATTCTCATCTTCTATACCGTACGTTTCTTGTAATTCTATATAATTCATATCATGTGCACCCACACCTATGTCGCCTATTTCACTAGGTGGTGCTTGCGGAACACGAGTATAATTTCTAGCACTAGTACTACCCCTACCACTACCACTACCAGATTTTTTCTTACCGCTACTACTACCACCGGGACATAAAGCTTTACCGATTCTTTTTAGTGGTTCCATTATGCAAATTAAAATAACGAAAATTAAAATTAAAATGCAAGAATTAAAGTACTAAATAAAAGTAAGAGATGGGACGAAGGTACGAAATTCTCGGAGATAACGAAATAACAACGTGATCGTAAATTAATGAATTGAATAGTTGAAGCCTTCCACTTGATCTTGTTAATTGCAAGTTTGCAAAAACAATTAAAGTAGAATACTAAAATTATAGAAATTGCTGAAAATTAAGAGGGAAAGTGAGATAAAATGAGAGGATTGTAGTAAAAAATGATGAAATGTATGAGGTATTTATAGGTGAAAAATGGGTTAAACTGTAATTTTTTAAACTTAAAGGTCAGAAATAGTTTTAAGGGGTTGAGGGGTCCTTTTTTGGGCCAAGTGCCAACGGTTGAATTGTCAATCTTTCCGTTGGCAACAGTCACTAGTGGCCACTTTGTTAATTCTGTGGGGCCCACCTGCCCATTATTAATTGAAAAAAAAAAACAAAGAAAGAGCTAACTAGTTTGAAAAAAAAAACAAAGGAAGAGCTAACTAGTTTTCAAACGTTGGAAAAGGTGACTGCCCACTTTATTAATTCTTTGGGGCTCAGCTGACCAGTGACCACTAATTTTTTTTTTTTAAAAAAAGGAGAGCTAATTAGTTTTCATTTAGTAGCAATTAAATATTAACGGGTCCGACTCCTCTCCATTTTCATTGTCTCCATTTTCCCCAAGTTCTTACTTGAATAAGAGACACATTACATGAGTTAAAATTAATGGTTAAGTTTTAATTAACTAAAGTAAGATTCTAACTATGGTTTGAATAATTAATAAATATTTCATATATTTGCTTCCAAAATATTAAGAATCCCACAATTATAGCTACAACTATTTTATTGGGATACAATGTTTTTAAAATACTTATTATTAGTAATAAATGTAGTACTTATCTTTTTATTTTTTATTTTTTATTTGAAGTGTGCCGGGCCTGGCCGGGCTGTCCACCTTGTCCGGCCCAGCCCCCTAATAAAACCCACCTAGCCCAGCCCCTTACACCTCTTAGTGGGCTTGGGCCGGGTTTACCGGGCTGGCCCGACCCACTTGACACTCTTAAGTTAAGGGAGGATGAGGCCTAATTTTTACCTACAATAGATTTATCGGTTTTCTTCTAAAAATATTGAGCAGAAAAAATAAGGCATCCGATTAAAGTTGGCTGTAGGCCACCGATCTTATTGAGCCGCCCCTGGATCGAATAAGAGAGCCAATCCAAAACTAGCCTATTAGGTGGGAAAACTATTCAGCCTACAAATCCAGTATTATATCTCTTTTTAAACACGAGGGACAATTGACACACAATAATGAGATTGATGATAAACTCCAATACGTCGAAGAAATGAGAAGGCAATGGATGAAAAATGAAGGAAATATAAAAGAAGAAGAAAATTTGCTAGAAGCAGATTAAATCATTGAGTAAAAGTAGTACTCCAGTAAACAGCAGGATTTAGCATTAAAAGTGAAATTTATTAATATCATTCATATGCTCAGCTATTGTCTAGTGAGCTGGAGCACTAGATCATCATACATATGAAAAGGTGTACATATTCACATACTAAAAAAGAAAACTCAGGCACTGATCAACAAACGGATCTAGAACTAGTATTGAGAAGTTAAACATATTACATAAGCACACAATTTTTTTTCTGAAATATTGACGTAATTACATATAATGAGATCACACTCATAATAATATGATCTCGCTAACTTTAGATCCTGAATCCGGCTCTACTCAGTAATAAGCTATAGCTTTTGGTTTTCTCTTGGAATAATCACAAACAAGAACTCCTCCATGTAATTGCACAGCTTGATAGCTATTGATAACTCTCTCGTCAATTGCAGACACTGGCTTGAGTTGAGGAGGAGCTTGAGGCCTAATTATTCCCTTTCTTGCATAGAGTTGTTCTTCAAGAAGAGGAAAAGCTTCTCGGCCTATCTTCAATATGTCTTTGTTGTTTGGTGCCATTTGAGAGCTGGCTAAAAACTTTTAATTTATGTGTTAAAGAGTAGGGTATTTTGTAGTAGTAGAAAAGAGAGAATTGTTAGTTGTGTTTATTGAGAGGGCTAATGGATTAGGACCCATATTTATAGGCATTATAATTTAACCATGGAACAAAAGGAAACTTTGAAAAAGATTATCTCAAATGGTACTCCTTGCCGCCCTACCGACTTGTGTTTGTTTTGTGTTTCCAATAAGTGTCCGATATTTATTTTTGGGATTCCGATTTATTTGGATTCATGTATTGTAAGCTCCACAAAGAAAGGAACGCACACTTCTTATCAAAACCTCTTTCATTATGAGAGCCAAACCATTTTGTCCTGATTCTTTTATGATATTCTCGTTGTCGTTCTTTTTATCGATTATAAATCACTTTAGGAATCAAAAGAAAAAAAGTAGTCCAACGTTGTTGTCACTTTAGATAACGAAGAACATAATAATTAGTCGAAAGTTACTTATTTAAGGAACAAACAAGATAATACTCCCTCCCTCACTTTTACTTGTCCAATATTTTAAAAATATATTTTCATTTGTACTTGTCACTTTTAGCATATCAAGAGAAGATAATTTCTTTTTTCCTGTTTTATCCATAGTATTAATTACTAATTTCAAATAATTTTTCAAGTCCATTAAAAATATACACCAATTAATATGGGTATCATAGTAAATTGGACAATTCATTTATTATCTCTTAAGGTGTGTGAAATTCATAATAGACAAGTAAAAGTAAACGGGGGGAGTATTAAAAATATTTATACAATCAGGTTACTTTTAAATTGTTTCAAATAGATTTTTATAAACATTAATTGATAGAAATAACCCCTTCTTTTAAGAATAGGATTCCTAATTTAATTTTTAAAATCTGAATGTACAAATGAGAATTTAAAGACCCCTAACTAATTATTTTTTCCCACATGAGAAATTGCTTAAATTTGCCATCTATGGCTAGGAACAAGTAAAGTTTGGTCGTTTCTACAGTAACTAGAGGTCAGAGCCCGTGCCAGCATGGACCCAACTACAACATAGAACTTTATTTATGATATTTTAGTAGTCTTGTTTGATTTTTGCTTTACTAAACAATTTATACTTTGTTCAACTAATATAAGAATAATCTTAATGATACACAATTTCAATCAATTAAGATGAAAAACGGAAATTTGAAATGTCATTTTCTTCGGGAGAAAAAAAAATCAAACACTTCATATAATGTGATTTCTTTTTCACAATTTATTTTTTAAGGTTTCATTTTTGCTATACAAAGAGTAGTAAAATTAACATTTTGAGAACCGCTAATTTCAAATATGCAGTGCTAATTGTAAAGATGAAAATCATACAATTTAATGGAGTATTTTGTGTATTCATGAATGCAACAACTTCTCCAATTATATGAGGAGCTTTTAGAATTGAAATTACAAAGTTAAACATACTATTTTTTTTTTTTGGTTGGTATAAGGTAATATGTGCACTAAGATTCAAGTAAAATAAATCAATTATCATATAAAATAATAAATTAATCCCAAAGATATTTTATAGCTGAGGTGAAATTAAAAGGCGGATAAAGGCATAATTGGCTTGAATACTTTAATTATTCACTCTAATACACAGTTGAATTGGATGGTCAAGGTACAAAAAAGTTTTTGGCCACAAAAAAGAACGAGTAATTTTTTTTTGGCAATTAAACGTATGTTCATTCATTACCAAGTATCGGAGTTACAAAACAGGGGAGAATCATCCTGACTCCAGCCCATCTCAATAAACAGAAACCTCTAGTCCACTTTTCTAAACAACTACCTACGTCACCAAAAACCTTACAAAGAATAGATAAAATCAAAATACTTCCTACTGCTGCTAAAACGATAACACAAGCCAGTTTTAGTGGCTAAAAGGATGTCATCTATGCTCCTGCTCTTGTGTTGAAATACTCTAGTGTTCCTTTCGATTCAAATGTTGTAGACAACAGTTGCAAGGCCAGCTTTCAATATCATCCCTCTAGCATGCTTACCTCTAGCCTGCTCATTGACCCATTTCCATTAAAGGGCAGTCGAAAAAAAGATGCAATGCAGTTTTAATAGCAGAATTGCAAAGTACACATTGGTCATCCATACTCAGCCCCCATTTAATTAACCTATCCTTAGTTCTCAATCTTCCAAGCAAAGTGAGCCATAAAATAAATACACGGGCTCGGCAACATTGTGACAAGTGAGGTGCTTCCAGTCGATAGTCGGGACATCACCTCTCAGATGCTTGTAGGCAGGAGCAATCTGAAGTTTTCCTTTATGTACTATATTGTTCACTGTCATCAATTCAGGCCAGAATTTCCTCATATTCAATATTTTCCGTACCATCTAAGATGCTTGTTTAGGGATAAGTACATCAAGAACAGTTTGTCCTTTGAGATAGTAAGTATGTATCCATGATATCCATAGTTTCTCCTTACTTTGGCTTAATGCCCACAGAAGCTTGCAAATGGCAGCTTGATTCCACACCCTCAGATTGATAATATTGAGCCCCCCGGCTGCTACTGGTAGGCACACCTTATCCCAAGCAACCAATGTCCTCTTTGTGATATTAGCTTCTTTGGTCCACAAGTAGAACGAGTAATTAAAACAAATAGTTAGGCAGACACTAGTAAAAAGAAATGGAATTGTCCGGCAAAATAAAGAGATGGGTCCACAAGTGTTCAAGAATATCCACACCTTGCAGGGAGAAACAAATGGGGCCCAAAGGCGTAGAAAAGCTGAAGATTGAAGTACAACTGTTTGGCTGACACGAGTAATGATTAGAACATGGCCGGGTTTTTTGTCCAACTGCGCCAACGTACATTAGTAAGGTACTATGGTACAATGTCTTTAAAGCGCCCAAAATCAGAAAATACCGAACTTACCCTTAGGTGGGCAAGCACACATGTCGACGGACGCATGTGTGCTTCTAGCCTCTTATATATATACTAGCCAACTATGCCCGTGCCATAGCACGGAGTTCAATATGATTAATTTAGTTACTCAATTTAGTTAGTTTTTATGGTTTGTATATTTTGTAAAGGATACCGCGATTCTTCTTAGTGAGTCTTCATATATTTTTTTTCATCTTATTTTTTCCCTTAATTTCTCAATTGTTACTAAAATTTGTCTTATTTTGGTTATGTCCGCCTCTTTTTATATTTAGTAAGTTGGCAATTCAAATATCCTACATGTCAAGTTTATAATCACAAGATTGAAAGAATATTTTATTATATTATACACACTTTTAATTTAGGACCACAAGATAGTCTATCTTTATTTCTTAAACTCCATGTCTAGTCAAATGTAGACACTTAAATTGAGACAGAAGGAGTATATGCCAAATGAAGGAAATGAAAGGACAATTGAGATACTGCGAACACGTGGGGACTTAAAAAGTAAACACACGAGAGGTAGTATTAATGTTAAACTTCTTAAATGTACACATGTTAGTCCTGGCTTAAAGTGCAATTTCAGTTGCTTTTTGTACAACCTATTGTTGTTGTGTTCGTCTACTTGGGCGTTTGTTGTTAAAAAAAAATTGTCTTATTTTGGTTATGTCTGCCTCTTTTTATATTTAGTAAGTTGACAATTCAAATATCCTACATGTCAAGTTTATAATCACAAGATTCAAAGGATATTTTATTATATTGTACACATTTTTAATTTAGAACAACAAGATTTGAAAGTCTATCTTTATTTCTTAAACTCCATGTCTAGTCAAACGTAGACACTTAAATTGAGACAGAGAGAGTACATGTCAAATGAAAGGACAATTAAGACACTGCGGACCTGTGGGGACTTAAAAAGTAAACACACAAGATGTAGAATTAATGTTCAACTTCTGAAATGTACACATGTTAATCCCTACTTAGAGTACAATTTCAGTTGCTTTTTGTACAACTTATTGTTGTTGTGTTCGTCCACCTTGGGCGTTTATATATAAGAAGAAGAAAAATATAGAATAGAAAAATAGACATATATTTTTAGTAATGTGGCCAAGTAATATGGGACGAAGGGAGTACTTCATTTTTATTAATTCTTAAAGAACATGAAAAGTCAAGTATAGTAATGTGGCCAAGTAATATGAGACGAAGGGAGTACTTCATTTATTAATTCTTAAAGAATGTGAAAAGTCAAGTAATGTGGCCAAGTAATATGAGACGTAGGGAGTACTTCATTTATTAATTCTTAAATAACGTGAAAAGTCAAAAGTGAACAAGTAAAAGTGCATGATTGAAATAAATATGTGTCGGAGAATTAAAATTAAAGTGTATATATATATATATATATATACATGAGAAAAGAATAAATATTCAGTAAGAACATGAAAAGTCAAAAGTGAACAAGTAAAAGTGCACGGAGGAAATAAATATGTGTCGGAGAATTAAAATTGAAGTGCATACGTGTATACATGAGAAGAGAATAAATATTCAATACTATGACATATATCCACGTGGGATTTATTAATTCTTAAAGAACGTGAAAAGTCAAAAGTGAACAAGTAAAAGTGCACGGAGAAAATAAATTTGTGTAGAAGAATTAAAATTGAACTGCATATGTCTATACATGAGAAGAGAATAAATATTTAGCAAGAACGTGAAAAGTCAAAAGTGAACAAGTAAAAGTGCACAGAGAAAATAAATGTGCCGGAGAATTAAAATTGAAGTACATACGTCTAGACATGAGAAGGGAATAAATGTTAAGTACTATGAT
This sequence comes from Lycium barbarum, assembly GCF_019175385.1. NCBI lineage: Eukaryota > Viridiplantae > Streptophyta > Magnoliopsida > Solanales > Solanaceae > Lycium > Lycium barbarum. Next base: position 4,550,035 of record NC_083341.1, read on the forward strand.
GTGTCCACGTGGGATAAAAAAATAGTTAAGTAAAGTGTACAAGTTATATAGCTTATAGTACAAGCATTCATTGCGTGTACAATTTGTAAAGCTTTTAGTACAAGTTGGTGATGCTGTGTTGGTCCTCCTTAGCCACTTATAAATAAAAAAAATAGAATATATATATATATATATATATATATATATATATAATATAATAAATAGCTAGAAATATAAATAGATGGGTACAACATGAAATGCTCTATGTACAATTTGTTAATGCTATGTTGGTCCTCCTTTTACACTTATATATAATAGAAACTAGATATCGTTGCTCGTGCAACGCGAAGATCTACACAGCAAGTGCAGGTTCTAGAATTCAATTCTTTCAAATTCTACAATGATTTAGCAAAAGGAAGAAAAATTGCAGATGTATGTATTACGCACGGACCACATATGAAGATCTACATGTCAAATACATGCTACAGAATTTCGTTCCTTCAAATTAACAATTTTGATATGATTTAGCACATGGAAGAAATATTGTAGATATGTATACTTAGACATGTCTTTCTCTTTAAAGAGTCCTGTGCTACAATTGAATCATCACATTTGCCTTCCAACAAAGTGTCACAATTGTTGTCTTGAACAGTTAACCTGTAAGGGTTTTCACCAACCAAAATCAATGTAAGGGCCTTCACCAACCAATATCAAGTCTCATAGACTGAGAACCAAATCCACTGGTACATATGAACACATCAGCTTCATTGGTAGGGCTTTCACCGCAGTAGATGTCAGTGGTACCAAATATAAACATTTTATCTATCCCCTTAAGAAGTAACCCAAATAATGAACATAATATAGAGTTTCCAAAAACATTTTCAGTAATGGGAACAGTTGCATTTCTTCCCCTTACGTTCATAGTAGGAGCTGATAGAAAAGCCTGTAATAGCCTTGTTTGGCTTTAGCCACACTGATTAAAGTCACCCATATTTTGTTATAAGTGATCAAAGTCTTCCATATGACATCAACCACCGTCACTCGTGTCGACGTTGGATTTCCTGGTGGGTAGTAATACTGTTATTCGATGTTCTTTTAAATCGAGCTACTTTGGTCCTATCTAGCAAAAAAGTTCTGGTTATGATTCCCACTTCCATTTCTACAGCTGGCTCAACACTTGTCTTAAAGTCCCTCTAGACGCTAGGTTGCACTGCATATCAGCATTTAAAATAAAATAAAAATTCTTGATTGTTATAAGGACCATCCAAGTATCTGTCATGGTGTGAATAGAACATGACTAAACAAGGAAAAGAGGGAAAGTGAGCAATCTTTATCAATAGAAATATAAAATTAAGCAAGAGTAATTAATGAGAATAAGTTGCAGACCCCAATATGGCCAAAATGAGAGAAGATATTAGTGTTTTCCTCCAAACTTGCAGATAAGGTATTCATATTAAGCAAACTTAATGAAGAAAATTCAAACAATACAGTACATCTCCCGAAGAAGCAAGCATAGTACATATTACAACAATTTCCTTTTGTAATATGATTCCATAAGATGACTTAGAGCCCGTTTGGATTGGCTTACAGCTTAAAGCTGTTTGCAGCTTATAAGCTGAAAAAAATAAGTTGGGGTAGTCCAACTTATTTTTTTTGGCTTATAAGCTGTTTTCAGCTTATAAGCTGCTTTAGATAAACTAAGTCAAATGGGTTCAATTATTTTTTTGAGCTTATTTTAAGCATAAAATGACTTTAAGCTGGCCAGCCAAACACTCAAAAAAGCTGAAAACAGCTTATAAGCCAACTTATAAGCCAATCCAAACGGGCTCTTAAAACCAAATGCAAATATTCATTTGTTCATTCTTAGGCCTCGCGCTACAAGCATCTAACTTTCCTTTTGCTCTTCCTTAGGGTTGCCTCCACAAATGCACCACTTAAGAGCCCTACTCATATTCTGAAGGCCTTAACTTTAAGGGAAACAAAAAAGCTACAAACAAAATACCAAAGTGGTTGATTCTCATATGAGTTTGCTATTCTGAATAAGAACATAGAAGAAGGGGTTCCAACCACTATCTTTTGGTATAAATTAATAAAAAAATGCATATCTTTCTTTATCTCTTTACCATTTACCTAGGATGACCTTATTGTCGTTTATACTCACGTGCATGTCAATTTCTATAAATCCCATTACTGTTTTTTTTTTTTTTTAGCTTAGATGGGAGCTTTGTTGTCTGTAAATAATTTTTTTGGAACTTTATTTCTACTTCAGACATTTTCCGATGAATGTTGTTTATTCAGAGAATTACATTAAACGAACCCTATACCTGTATAATCATAGCAATGAAGAACCTATACCATTTCAATTGAAATAATCTACTAAACTATCCAACCACTGATCTCTTTCATGCTTCTACAGATTAACATCTATAAAATATAATATGGTGATGCGATGAAGAATGAAATACACTAACCTTTGTTGCGACTTTATTGCATCAAACTATTTTCCTTGTTTCAGGCAGCTACCATTACCATGTTACGGTTACGTGGTCCAAGAGCGAAAAATGAAATAATAAAATAATATGTATCAGTAAAAGAACAATCATTTATGCTTTGATAGAACAGACTGAATATAAAAAATTCTTCCCTTTCATTTAGTCGAGCTTCAGATAGTGTTTTACTAAGTTCAAGTTTAACCTAAAACAACTGGTAATAACGATTCAGGTTCCTTCACAAGCAAATGAAGATTGCAGGTGGGGAGCAATACTTGTTAAATTAAATGACAAAGGAAAATAGGTAGATGCCAAATAGTGGGAATTTCGTGGAAATCCTTCCCTATTATACTTAAAATATTAAAAAAAAAAAAATTTCATTTCTTGATAAAAGAATAAAAATCTTCGCAAATACATAACACCTCAATGCAGTAGTTGTCGATTCTTTTCTCGGTGCTGTATATGAAGTATTGGTCGATATTGTTGGCAAAATAGTAATTATCAGGTAAATAAATTTGAATCAAACTTGAATTAGCTTAAATTATCTTATATAAAGTAAACAAAATAAATAGAAGGAAATAAAGATGGCATTCTCAGTGAAACACAAAGAAGTTTGAAACAAAAAAATTAAAGCAAATGATCTAACTGAAATAAATACTAACCGAACACATAAGCACATTTCATTGTGATCAATAATGGAGTGGTAGTCGGTGGCTAGGTCAATGTTAGCATCATTTCGGACCATCCAATTTTTGTGCTTAATCGCTTATCCCATGGCATATTCTTCGCCTCTTTCAACAAATTCTCATCTTCTGACATCCTAACATTTCTAGTACGATTAAATTTCATATTATAAAGTTTCAATTGCCCCCATTTGTCCACCGGCAACTTCCCCGTAAGTTCTTATTTTTCCAAAATAAAGTTTAGCTTAATCTTTCTATGAAAAATTTGACAAGAACTTTAAGCTTGAGCCATCCATTTGTTGACTCGACATTGAGTTTACTTCCTTTCTGAATAAGTTTTTCTGAGTTTAACACCAACTTTAGAAAAAGATAGCTATTTTACGCTTAATAAGTTCATATGTCATTTACGAAGAAAAGTTAAGTTCAACAAAGGGTATCATGCATGTTACACGTTCTAGTGGTGGCTACTGACTTGGAATATGGTCTAAATAGTTTGAAAAGTGATATACCAGCTAGCACGAATCAAAAGAAGAGGAGTACGCGGTTAAATCTTGAAATTATAGGTCCGCTTGTTCTTCTAAGTTTTTTATGCCACCGGTGTGATTGATGGCCTTTTTATTATTCTACCCTATAGCAATATTGTTCCATGATAACTAACTCAGACAAAAAAACAAACATATGGCATTCGAATTCCCTGTTACTAATTTACCTGTAAATGCCATCACAAGGAAAGCCTTTCTTTTTTTTTTTTACCAAAAATAAGCTTTTAAATTCTTATTGCAGCATTAATATACATAAGTTTCAATTTACAATAGCCATGTCTTTCAATTGTCTGGCTCTGAAATGAGAGTTTAATTAAATTATTTAAACAAATACCTCAAACCTTAAGTTAAAATCTCAAAATCCTTCATAAAACTATAAATTAACACAAATTACCTCATGTAACACTTTCTAGATGCAAAGAATTAACATCAAAAAAACAACGGTCAACAGAGGAATAAGGAGAAGAAGAAAATTAGACAGCAAAGGAATAATGAAGAAGGAAGTAAAAGAGAAGAGTAAATGGGACACCTATTTTGCATTGAAGATGGACGGACACGTGTATCTCAACCTTTTGAAGCATGTAATTACTTGTTTATCCTTCGTAGTCCATACGACCCACTCTTACTATATTGTTAATAAATAAAAATAATTTTTACTAGCAGTGGCGGAGCCGCAACGGCAAGGTGTTCAATCGAACACCCTTTGTCGAAAAATTATACCGTATAAATATGTTAATTATTATTGAACACCCTTCGTCGAAAAATTATAACGTATAAACATGTCAATTATTACGTATTACAGACATATATTACACATTAAATACCCTTAATATATAAATTATATGAATTCGAACACTCTTAATAAAATTTCTAGCTCTGTCACTATTTACCGGTACATGCAAAACAAGAAAATCTTATCCTTACATAATAGTAATAATAATAATAATAATAATAATAATTATTATTATTATTATCAGTTAAAAAAAGAAAACCTCGACCATCCCAAAGCTGATATTTTGTTAGTGGTTACAAGTCACTTTCAGACACTACTACATTAGCTTTTTGTATCTTCTCTTCTTTTCTGTTTTCAGTTCTACAGATTTTTTGTGATTTAGACTTTGAAATTTGGATTGACATGGCGAATCGGACTTCGGATCTTGTTGGTCGGGTCGACCCGGCCCAGAGTTTTGACACTGAAGCACTCCTTCGTTATGCATCTGCTAATATTGATGGCTTCCCTACAAATATATCCAATTTCACTATTTCTCAGGTCTGAATTTTAATTTTTTTAAATTGAAATTATAATCAATACTACCTCCGTTTCAATTCATGTGAATGTGTTTGATTGAACACGTAGTTAAAGAATAAAAGGAATATTTTTTAAATTCGTAATCTGAAATAAGCTATAGTTATTTGTGGGGCTAAAAATCTATCTCATTAAGGGTAAAATAGGTATTTGAAAGTTAATGTTTTATTGCTAAATAGAAAGATGACATTCCTCTAAAAGGAAAATAAAACGCTTAAATTAGGACGGAGGGAGTTTTTATTTTTTGTTTAAATTCAATTTATTTGAGCTTCTCAACTATAACCGAATTGGGATTAATTTTTTGTTGTTGTTGTTGTTGTTTAAATTCAATTTACTTGAGCTTCTCAACTATAGCCGAATTGGGATTAATATACTACCTACGTCTCAATTTATGTGATTGGTATTTGACTGAGCACGTAATTTAAGAAATAAATGAAGAATTTTGAAATTTGTGATCTAAATTATGTCATAAATACTTATTCGGTTATAAATCATTTCATTAAGGGTAAAATAGGTATTTTAAAGTTAAATTGTTAGTACGAAATATATAAAGATTTCATTCTTTTTGGACTTGCCTAAAAAGGAAATAGTGTCACATAAATTGGGGCTGATGGAGCAACATTTTTTGTTTAAATTCAATTTATGTGAGCTTATCAACTATAGCTGAATTGGGATTAATGTATGTTTGAAAAAAGTTCTTTTGATAGTAATTAACTACTGTAACAACTGAAAGAATGAGCTCAATTAAGGACTAAGTTTTGTGAATGATTTTTCTTTTTCTTTTTTGTATATGTCTAAGTGTTTGATTGCTCAGATATGCTGAAAATAGAAAAGGAAAGGTTTGTTTTTCGAATTTTGGGAAATAAAGCAAGAAAAGTCTTGAGCTTTACTGAATTTGGTGGGTTACCCACTGTGTATAATATACTTTATTTAGGCGTTTGATAGATTAGAATATGATCGGCTAAGGAAGATAAGGGACAAACAGAAGACAGATTTTATCTTTAAGTTAGGGTTGTCAAATGGGCGGGTTGAGATAAATTTGGGCGGGTCAAAATGGGTTGAGTTAGTCCAAAGGTTACTTGACTGAAAAGGGCTGAGTCCATATGGGCTAAACAAGGGGTCATAATCCATCTTGCGCAGCTCTTACAAAGGTTTAAATTTTTGTTCGTTTTCTTATCGTAAAAATGGGGAAGGAATTAGTTAGTTGCATTAGTTCACTCTTAGTTAAATCCTGAGTAAATGAAATCTATTATCAGCACCTGCCACCTGTGCCTAAAGAATCAACAACAAACTACACATCAATTCCAATTCAGTTAGGGTCGGTGGTATGAGTCCTCACTATCCACGTCGCTCTGTTTTAAACCTGTCTTAATATATAAAAAACTAGGTCATCGAGTACTTAAAGTTCTCTACATTTCCTACTGGCATATAAATCTCTAACAAGACCAAAAGACCCCTTACCAACATGACTATAGCATGTTTGGCCAAGCATCTAAAATCAACTTATTTTGAAAAGTGCTTATAAAAAAAAGTACTTTTCGCAAAAAACAGTTTGTGTTTGGCCAATTAATTTAAAAAGCAACTTTGAGCAGTAATTTGTGTTTGGCCAAGCTTTTAAAAGGGTTGCTAAGTGTATTTTTCTCAAAAGTGCTTTTCAAAAAAGTGCTTTCGGGCAGAAGCTATTTTTGTAGCTTCTGAAAAATTGTTTCTGCTACTCGCCAGAAGCACTTATTTTCTTCCAAAAGCTTAGCCAAATATCTCACTTTTTGTTAAAATAAGCACTTATTGAAAAAAAAAAAAAAAAACTTGGCCAAACAGGCTATAAAACTTAATCCCAACTAATTGGTGTCACCTATATGAGTCTTTTTCCTTCATTGTTTCCTATTTTTGGCTAAGTTTGCATGTATTGTAGCACTATAGATTCTCTACATTTTTTTGTGCCTAAAAAATGTGAGAAGTAAATGATATGAAACATATGTTCCAGTTATGCACTTCTTCCATGCTTAACACAGTTTTAGTTGCAAAATCCTTCGTATTAACAATGTTGTCTCCGCTGTGAATCAGTTCGGGCATGGCCAATCAAATCCTACTTATCTCATTGAGGTCCGTTCCGGAACCTTTGCAAAGAAATACGTGTTGAGAAAAAAACCGCCTGGAAAGTTGCTGGCATCTGCTCATGCTGTTGAGAGAGAGTATGAGGTTGTAAATTCTATTTTATTCTGATAGTTAATATTTGTTTTTCTTTATTTTTTGACATTTTGATTTTTGATATTTCAGGTTCTACATGCACTAGGTACTCATACTGGGGTTCCAGTCCCCAAAGTTTTTTGTTTGTGTACAGATTCAAGTGTGATTGGGACTCCATTTTACATTATGGAGTATTTGGAAGGACGTATATTTATAGACCCAAAACTACCTGTATGAATGCTGTGTTCAACCTTATACTCCAAGATTACTTAAATTGTGGAATTCAATAAATAATATGTTTTCTATTGGTTGCTTCTATTCAATAAAAAGTGTTCTTGATCTATTCTAGGATGTAGCGCCTAAGAGGAGGAGGGATATATGTCGTGCTGTTTCTCAAGCATTGGCCTCTCTTCACTCTGCTAATGTTGATGCAATCGGTTTAGGTAACTATGGGAAGCGGAAAGACTACTGTAAGAGACAGGTACTCAGACTTATATTTTTCAGGAAAAATAGATTGGATGTAACTTTTCGTTGCATTGGTCTATTAGTCTTGAAACTTGAAATTTGTCATGCTAGGTAAGTAATACTGTGTGCCTTCCTGTTACTGGAAAACAAGAAACAAAAGAAGTTACAACATTTATACCCTGCATCGTTCAATTACTCTCTCTGTACGATATGATTTATAGCCTGTTTGGCCAAGCTTCTGTTAGCCAAAATTGCTCATTTTCTAAAATAAAAGTGCTTACTTTTGAGTAGTAGTGAAAGCTGTTTCGCAGAAGCTGGAAAAATTAGCTTTTCCCCACAAGCACTGCTGGAACCTTGGCCAAGCACAAGTTGCTACTCTAATATTGACAAAAGTGTTCTTCAAATTGATTAGCCAAACACAAGCTGCTACTCTCCAAAAGTACTTCTCCGAACAAAATACACTTTTTAAAATAAGTAGATTTTTGAAGCTTGGACAAACAAGTTATTATGCTCCTTTGTCCTTGGGATATTATGTCAGCGTCATGCTTATGAGTTCTTCATCTGATAAATTGTCCGACTTACGTCAGGTGGAGAGGTGGGCCAAACAATATCTTCTATCTACCGGTGAGGGCAAGTCCGGGAGAAACCCTAAAATGTTAGAGCTGGTTGATTGGCTGCGACGACATATTCCCCTTGAAGATTCCTTAGGGGGAACAGCTGGTTTAGTACATGGTGACTTTAGGATTGACAACGTTGTGTTTCATCCCACTGAGGTGCAGTCATTGAAAGTGTTTGATTATTCTTTTCGTTCTTTCTTAAGTCTCTGCAATTAATATTCCTTTCCATTTTGACATTTTTGATACATAATAGTGTATATTTTTTGTATATTTAGCTAACGAATGTGATTATTTTTGGTCGACCGGCCACATGTGTAACTTGCCCAAGAAAAAGGTGCACCTGACTTTGTAGTTGATCTTGTAGGACAGAGTCATAGGAGTTCTTGATTGGGAGTTGTCGACGTTGGGTAATCAGATGTCTGATGTTGCCTACAGCTGCTTGGTACTGCCTCCCTTTTTCAACTTGTAGTTCTTTACTTGTAATATTTTGTGTTACTACATGACCCACCTTTTTCAATTTGTAATTATCTAGCTAGGATTTTCAGTTTCAGTGGACTATTTATGGAGCTGAATAAGTAAATTTCTAAATTTCTTATTTGTTCCTCTTTTTCTATCAGCACTACTATGAGAATATTTCCTTAGAAGATGTAGAAGAGAATGATGGCTTTGAGCGTAGCAGCTTCCCTGACGGAATACCTTCTCTTCCAGAATATCTTGCAGATTACTGCTCAACAGCTGTAAGGGCACACTTTTCGTTGTCTTTAGATGGTTTATTCGTGGACAGGTGGATTTCCTCTATGGTGTTTTTATCCCATTAAAGATTGTTCTTATTGTTTTCCAATGAGAAGAATATTGGATAAGAGAGCATGGATTGTGAATTTGTGATATATTTTGGGAATGCCTACCTGTGGTTTCTTTCCAGAAATTTTCACCAGTTGTTCCTTTCTAGGACAGTTGTTTAGTAAATGACCTTTTTATTTCCCTTGCAACTGATTGGACCTTTTAGACGACGGTTTAGAGATCCCTTTTGTGCAAACTGAAAATCTTATGAGAAAACGTTAGACCACGGTCTGAATTTTGTAAGTTATTATAAACGTTAGACAACAGTCTAATGTTTAGTCTGTAAGGTTGAAAAATATATGAGCAAACATTAGACCTGAGTCTAACGTTGTACGGAAGGGTAATTTCTTAAGGGCTATATTTGCAATAACTTTTAAAAATAGGGAGAGAATCTATGTAGGGGCCTAAAGAAGTGACATTGGTGTAAATCACTCGTGTCTTTCCCATATCCAAAGTAATTGAACATGTATAGAGCACAATTATCATTTTAAACTTCTTGGTCTTTTTTGTTAGTCTCTAGAAAAGAACAGTGTAGACATAAGGGCAGAAGACAGAAAAGTAAGCTGCCGTTAGACGTTTTGTGAACTCCAGTTACTAATTTAATTGTGTAGAAAGTTAATTTATTGTATGTCAGGATTCTAACGGTCTTTCTTTGGCTTTAATATTGGCAATCAGGGAAGACCTTGGCCAGTTGATCAATGGAAGTTCTATGTTGCCTTTTCTCTGTTTCGTGGGGCTTCAATACATGCTGGTGTACACTGCAGATGGATCATGGTATTGCCTTTTTGACCCCCAATTTGGATGATATCACTTGCTTTAGGTCCATGAACTTTGTTAAGAAGGATTTATAATCAATATATGACTTTTATATTCACTTTTGTAGGGTAATGCTTCTGGAGGTGAACGTGCCCGGTTTGCTGGGGAAAAGGCTGATTCCCTCATCAAAACTGCATGGTCATTTATTCAAAGAAAATCTGTGCTCCCTCTTCACCCACCATCTGGTAAATATTGCTTTTGTATGACCGTATTCTGGTTAAGCTTAGAAAATCCTTCCCTCCAATTTTGTTTCTCTTGCTCACCTTTAGTTATTCCCTAAATCTTGCATACTACACACGCACACATGCGCATATTTTTTTTTTTTTGATAACTGAAACTTCAAGGCCAATATTGTGAAATCTTGTGTAATATAGTTATCTTGTGTTAAATCTGCCCGGTCCAGTAAATTTGCAAATGATTACTCAAAAACCAACATTGACTTGCTTGTCTGTGGAACTACCAAGAATATATTCCCTACATTTTATCGTTCACATGAATTTTCAGCCCTGAATTTGTTGTGATGTTTTTTCTAACAGAGACAACTAAAGAGGATCATATCAGGCCTTTCTTAAGTGAGAGCCAAATTCAAGCAACGCCTACGAGTGGGAAATTTGTGCCTAGTGAGAAAGTTCAAGATCTGAGAGACAAATTGATAAAGTTCATGGAAGATCACATATATCCAAAGGAAAGTGAGTTTTACAAGCTTGCACAGTCTAGCATGCGGTGGACAATTCACCCAGATGAGGAGAAGTTAAAGGAGCTGGCAAAAAACGAAGGCCTGTGGAATCTGTTTATACCAGTGAGTTTGCAAGGCTTTTTCCCGACATAACATATATTCTAGAAGATTTTTATTCTAGAAGATTTTCTTTTCTAAGATATTTATCTGATGCAGTTTGATAGTGCTGCACGGGCAAGAAAACTGATCTTTGGCAGCAGAAATGATGCTCTAGGTGAAAACAAGTTCGACCGCTTGTTAGGTGCTGGCCTTTCGAACCTTGAGTATGGATATCTCTGTGAAATTATGGGCCGTTCTGTTTGTGCGCCACAGATTTTCAACTGTGGGGCGCCTGATACAGGAAATATGGAGGTAAAAGAACTGTATTTTTTGGTAACAGATAATGATTACCAACTATTACCCAGTGAACTAAAAGTCAGAGTTTCCGCCTGCAACTATTGGATAAGCAACTTAAAGGATGATAAACTATTTTCTTCATTCAGTAAATGATGATTTGTTGTGACTTGCACAATCCATACAGGATGATGTCACCAGTTAAAAACTAATAGCTGTTTGGCCAAGCTTCTGCCAAGCCAGAAGTGCTTATTTTCTTTAAAAAGTGCTTATTTTAGAAAGTTATGGTGTTTGGCCAAGCTCTTAAGGGAAAAATAAGCGATTTTGCATATTTGTAGAAGTTGTTTTTCAGAAGCTAAAAAAAGTAGCTTTTCCCCGGAAGCACTTTTGGAACATTTGCCAAGCACAAAATACCACTCTAATATTGGCAAAAGTGTTTTCAAATTGATTAGCCATATACAAACTGCTACTCTCCAAAAGTACTTTTTCAAAAAACACTTCTGACAAAAGTCAAAAGGCACTTTTCAAAATAAGCAGATTTTGGAAGCTTGGCCAAACAGGCTATAAACCAGATTTATAGAAGACTATTTGCTTGTTTTTCTGCCCCGTTCAGTTCAAAATTTGTTATCTCTAATGTTTTGGGTCGCTTTTGTCCTTTCAGGTATTACTTCGCTATGGGAATGAGGAACAGATGAAGGAATGGCTTGTTCCCTTGCTTGAGGGGAAGATACGGTCTGGTTTTGCAATGACAGAGCCACAAGTTGCTTCCTCAGATGCCACCAATATAGAATGTTCCATCAAAAGGTAGGTACAAGCTGCACCTTTAAGGAGTGAAAAACGGAGAAGATGCAAATTTACCCTGTTTACCCTTTTTTGGTTGTTCCTGGGAAATGGAAATGATAACAAGAATTTGTTAATGGTTTTTCCTTTTTTATTTTAATCCTTGGCTCATGATTAGTTTCCTCTTATTAAGATGCTCAGCAAATTGTGTTACTCTCTAATATTCCTCGGTTCTAATACTCTTTTCCTCCTTGTCTGGAGAGGTATTACTCCCTCCAACTTCTTGTTTACATGGTTGAGGAGCTAGTGGCGTACACCTTATTATTTTAGTGGTGAAGGAGACAATTAAATGTTAAAGCATTATCATGTGTACAAATGTGTCAAAATATTATGAACTTGCTGGAACAAAAGAGTTTGTAATGCACATTGGAATCCAAGTATTATCTTGCAATCCTGGAAAATAAGTATATTATAGGGGGAATCTTTTGACCAAAGAACCTTTTATGAATCTAGAAGGATTAGATTCAGCGAGCTTATTCTTTGCTTTCACATACAACCGAGCTTTTATTGGGATTTTGACCATATTACACTCGGAATGCTGGAAATGTTGCGTTTAATAAACTTAACTATGAGAAAATATGTGTTGTATAGGCATGGGGACTCTTATATCATCAATGGGAAAAAGTGGTGGACTAGTGGAGCCATGGACCCGAGGTGCAAACTTCTAATTGTGATGGTTAGTCCTTTTTTTCCCAAATCATAAATGATTGACTTCTGTTTTATCATTCATTCTTGAATGAGCTAAATGAGCTAGTTTGAATCAATGACAGGGTAAAACCGACTTAACTGCTCTGAAGCATAAACAACAATCCATGATCTTGGTAGACATCAATACTCCAGGTATTACGATAAAGAGACCGCTGACGGTATTTGGCTTTGATGATGCACCTCATGGGCATGCGGAAATATTTTTTGAGAATGTACGCGTCCCGGCAAACAGTATTCTACTCGGTGAGGGGCGTGGTTTTGAGATTGCCCAGGTAAAGGTTTTTGCTTTTGAGGAATTACGTGTTTAAAATTTGAGCTTCTCTTTTCAAGCATTATCGTGATAAAGGGTACATAAATTTATTTCATTCAAACAAGCATGATTCCTTTTTGCCTGTTCGTTTGAGTTGTTCACGACCTAGAAAAGCACATGAAATTAGGTTTTGTAGTATCACTGATGAACAAATCACTTCCTTTTCTCTTGATAAGATTAGTAAATACGAAGGGTCGGGGAGGTGAGGGAAAAAAAAAGAAAGAAAAATAGAGAAGAACTCCCCTATCTCCTTGACTAGGAGTTAGCTAGTACATTTTTATAATTAGGCATCATTTGAAATGACAGAGAACTGTTCCCTCTGTCCCAATTTGTATGACACGCTTTCCTTTTTAGTCAATTTCAAAAAGAGTGACACATTTTTTTATTTAGTAATAATTTTAACTTAAACTTCCCATCTTACTTTTAATATATAAACTTCCCATCTTACTTTTAATATACTAATGGTTTATAGCCATAAAATTATCACTTGTTTTAGAAAAGAAGTTTCAAAAGTCTTTCTTTCATTTTTAAACTCCGTGCCCAATCAAACACATCCCATAAATTGAGACAGAGGGAGTACATGTTTTCGTTCTCCCAGTTAAAATCTATGCAGCATATGGAATAGTTATCTTAAACTCGGTTTATTGGTTCGATTTATACTTGTAGGGTAGGCTAGGCCCTGGAAGGTTGCATCATTGCATGAGGCTAATAGGAGCAGCTGAGCGCGGCATGCAGATGATGGTTCAAAGAGCTCTTGCAAGAAGAGTTTTTGGAAAATTAATTGCCGAACAAGGCTCATTCCTTTCAGATGTTGCCAAAGTCGGTTTCCTCCAATTTTAAGTTGCACAATATTTGCAGGGAGAAAAAAAAACTTCTGGCTGTTATTTGTCTTTTCTTTTCTCAATTATATTGTCAATGTTTACATGAATGGTGTTGCCTCTGATGCTTGCAGTGTCGAATAGAACTAGAGAAAACTAGATTACTGGTTCTGGAAGCTGCTGATCAGCTTGACTGTCTCGGAAACAAAGAGGCCCGTGCTACACTCGCGATGGCAAAGGTGAGCTAGAGCATATCATGGCTATTTTTTAGAAAAAATGCCAAAAAATGGTCTCTTATGTTTGAAATAGGTTTAAATTAAAATAGTCTCTTAAGTAAGCATTGAACAACTTTGGTCTTTTAAGTTTGCCAAAAGTTAACACTTTTGGTCTCCGTCAAATATTTAACAATTTATGTTCGTTAGATTTGAGTATTTGACTGAAACAATGGAAAGAAAAACTTAATGATAACACCAAGAAATCCCATCAAATACTAAAATATGCAATAGAAAAAACTGCATTCGACACTAAAAAGATTCTATAAAATAAAAAAGCAAAAAATTACACCTTAAAAAGTTGCACTAGCCTCTAGAAATAAATCAAAAATAGTAGAATTCCTGCTAATTTCCTCCTTTTTGTTTTTCATAATTTACGTCAAATCTAACAGATAGAGTTAGGTAAATATTTGAAGGAAAGTAATAGTGTTAACTTTTGGCAAACTTAGACAAAAACTGTTTAATGCATACTTAAGGGATTATGTTTATGTGACAAGTATTGTGATTGGTTACGTTGCAGGTCGCTGCACCAAACATGGCATTGATGGTGCTTGATACCGCTATGCAAGTGCACGGTGCTGCTGGTTTATCAGGTGATACTGTTCTTGCTCATCTCTGGGCTACGGCGAGGACATTGAGAATTGCAGATGGTCCTGATGAAGTACACTTGGGGACAATCGCGAAAACAGAGTTAAGAAGATCCAAGCTTTAAAAACCTTAATACATTACTCGTATGTGTATAGAGAAATATAAAATAAAATAAAAGTGAAAGGGCAAAGAGCATGAAGATAATAAGCTGTATGCCATAGTCCTGTAAAGTATAGAGATATAATTCTGATGGTGAAAATTGATTGAGCAACTTTACTACTTATATGTTATGATAAATTATTTGATTTTTGTTGAGAGAACTCTCCTGATTTGGTGCTTCAGTTATTTCTTTTTATAAACAAAACTTGAATATGAATGCTTAAGTAATTGGTAAATCTACTTCTTTACTTTTTTATAACAATCCATGTATAGCAATTTATTCACACCGTAATATCTAATCTATGTATTGCAATTTCTACAGCCTCCCTACCTTAGGTAAGGTCTGCGTACACTCTACCCTCCCCAGACCTCACATTGTGGGATTCATTGGGTATGTTGTTGTTGTTGACAAAACATTATGCGGTAAGACATTTTATATGGGGTGATTTGCACATCGCAATTTTACTTTTGTCTCCGTTTAAGTTCGTCAAAAGATGCCTTAGTGATACAATGGGAAAAAAAATACGTTTTCACAAGTCTATGATGACGGAGCATGATTTTAATAGAGTGTTGTGATTCCTATTATACATTACTCTAGTCGAGTTCAATGGAATTTCAAATTTTATTTTGTTCAAAACGTGTTGTTGAACGATCTAGAAAACAATTGATATTGATACAGTTTGCTTCCTTAATTAGTAGGACCCTCAGAGTAGGGGTGCTTATCGGTCGGTTCGGTTCGGTTTTGTGAATTATCGATTCGGTTTATCGGTTTTCGTTTTGTAAATACCCTAAACCAAAATCAAACCAATAAGATATTCGTTATCGGTTTTCGGTTTATCGGTTTTTGGTCCTTAAAGGTTCGGATTTTAGTTTAACCAATAAGAAAATGCTCCGCTAATTTTTTTTTGCTTTCGCTTGTTTTAATTTGTTTATATATACGCTGCTTTCATGCGTAAAGTCTACACAAAGTACAAGACAAAAACTATAAAATGTACTGTAGCAATCTTTGAAAAACAAAACAAGGGCAGTACTTAGTTCATTTGGTCATAAACAAGGCCAACTTCTTTAGAAAAACACCAGCAGCATGGCAAACCAGAAAATGCAAAAGAAAGCAGTAAGCAACAGCAACACCAAGCCAGCAACTTCAAAGATCCAAAACAGAGAGAACTCACAAGCGTGAGGGAGAGATGCAGAGAGAACTCGCAAGCGTGAGGGGGAGAGGCAGAATAAGCGTGCTTGCGGTAAGTAATTTAGAAATAGGGTTTGCATTTAAAAATTATAATTTAAAGCCACTACTATATAATTAGGGATTAAAATGTAATTTTAATATAAGCTTATTGGGTTATCAGTTTAACCATTAACTAAATCCTTAATACCGGAAACTGAGCCGATAACCCAATAAAAACACTTACAAAACAGTTTACAAACTGTTCACCCAATAACCTGATATCAATAAACTAATAACGTTTTTATTAGTTCGGTTTATCAGTTAAACTGGTTTTTGCACACCCCTACCTCAGAGTCCACTCCTTCTCCACACTATGAGTGAAAGGGAAAAAGAAAAGACTACCATTAAAGCATCCCAAGCAAGACCTTTCACCCATTCCAATATAAAGGATTAGTCAATCAAATAATAGATAGTAAATGGGTCGGTTTGAAAATAAATGAATTGCTATTATGTTTATCTTGTTAAATTGTTTACGAGCCTTGCTGTATTAAGATGCCGGATTCGGTTGAACTCGTTGCTAATAACTCCGCCATTGAATAAAAGAAATACATGTATACTCTGGATCATATAAAAAATACTTTTCCATGGTATTGTGTATGTGATATTTATCTAATCTAATTCCTTTTTGTCTTCCCTTTTTACAATCTTAAAAAGTGACTCAACTTGCAATCAACTTTAACATAAAAGGAAAAGGCAAGAAATTGTTGTCAATAATATTAATTAAGAAACAAATGGGAAGTTTTAAGAGAGGAAATAGCTCAACATTAACTTTTTATAATTTGGATAGAAGAATGATCCTGCAAAGAGTTTTTCTATTTTATTTTCAGATCTTTTACATATAATTTCTTATTTTTAGAGATTTGACACAACATTGATTTTTTTTTTTTTTTTTTTTTTGTAATAGGTCGCGTAATCAATTGACCCCTTTCTCCACTCCCCCTCTTTTCATGTAACAAAAAAATTGACCCATGAAAAGACAGACATGAATTAACAAACCAACGTAAAAAAAAAAAGGTTAATTGAAAAAAAGAAAGATAATAAAACATAAATAGAGTTTGTGGCAGACAAAGAAAACAATTGAATAGAGCAAGAACAAAGAGGGAATAAACCAAGAAAATTCCAAGTAATAACATTCCTACAATAAACCTTAATTGTAGCACAACCAAGAAAACTAGTAAATTTTCTTCCACCAATTTTTGCGATCATTAATTCAGATCCTCAAATTCTCTAACAAAAAAAACTATCAATAATTTAACTAATTTCACCATAAATAGTTTGCTTTCATTTTTGCAAAATCTCAAGCCAAGGGGAAGAACTTGTCTCTTACATAATTAACCCCAAAATCTTTTGTTTCAATTAAGAGATAATTAATTAATTATGGGGGTGAAGAAGCTTGCAATTGCTAGCATTGCTTCAATTCTTCTAGTGGCTTGTGTGGTGGCAGTAGCTATCTCATTCACCAGCAAGAGTAATGAAGATAATTCATCCAATAATACTAGTAATAATAAAGTTGATTCTCATATTTCAACTTCTACAAAGTCTGTCCATGCAATTTGTCAATCTACTGATTACAAACAAACTTGTGAAAAGAGCTTAGCAAGGGCCAACAACACTAATGATCCAAAAGACCTCATTAAGGTTGAGTTTAGTGCCACGATTAACGATCTCTCTAGCGTAATCAAGAGTTCCAAATCGTTAATCCAGGAAGCCTCGAAAGATCCCAGGACTAAAGACGCGTTGCACACATGTGAAGGCCTCCTGGGTGTCGCGATAGATGACCTGAGGAGGTCATTCGATGATATCAACGTGCTAGACGTGACCAAGCTTCAGGATTACACTGACGACCTTAAAACATGGCTCAGCGCGGCCATCACTTATCAGGAAACGTGTTTGGATGCTTTTGAGAACACGACCGGTGAGACAGGTGAGAAAATGAAGAAATTATTGAAAAACGCGGGGGAGCTCACAAGCAATGGTTTAGCTATGGTTTCGAGTTTTGGTTCAGTACTCAAAAACCTGAACCTGAAGATCCCTGGTGTAAACCGAAGGTTATTAAATACTCATGAAAGGATGCTCCAAGAAGTTAATTCTAATGGGCTAAAGCCTAATGTTGTGGTTGCACTTGATGGTAGTGGACAATATAAGTCTATTAATGAGGCCCTAAGAGCTGTGCCCCAAAAGAATACACAAAAATTTGTTATTTTCATCAAGGCTGGTGTTTACAATGAGTATGTTGAGATCCCAAGGAAAGTGAACAATGTTGTGTTTATTGGTGAAGGCCCAACCAAAACCAAAATTACTGGTAGCAAGAACTTTGCTGATGGCACTGGCACTTTTAAAACTGCCACAGTTGGTAAGTCATTTCATTCTTACTACTCCCTCCGTCTCAATTTATCTGGAACTCTTTCTATTCAGGGCATTCTAAAAAGTCTAACATCGTTCTGTTTCTATACAACTTTCAAAAATTCAAATTCGTTAAATTATATAAAGTCCTAACTTTCATCATAAAATTTTCCTTACCAAACTCCAAATTACTCGCTCTGTTTCAATTTACGTGGCATGCTATGGTTGCGCTGACACTTAAGAAATAATAATGAAAAACTTTTAAAACTTGTGATCTCCACCGTCTCGTGATTTCTATAGCTACAAAAACATGGCATCAGCGATGAAAAGTTAAAATTATCTCCATACATATAAATATGCCACTCTTTCCGAAACAGACCACTAAATAAGGAAATAGTGGAGTAACTTTTCACCCGACCATAAAGTTAATATTTTCTTTAAATGTCAGTACTATGATGGACAAATCAAATCAACATATTAAATCATGTCTTCATTCAAACACCCTCACTTAAAAATGAGACGTTCATTCTTGACATTTTCTATTCATGCAGCTGTTAATGGAGACAACTTCATGGCAAAGGATATCGGATTCGAGAACACAGCTGGACCGATAAAGCACCAAGCTGTTGCTCTTCGTGTCTCGGGTGACATGGCCATTTTCCACAACTGTCAAATCGACGGTTATCAAGACACCCTATACGTCCACTCCTATCGCCAATTCTTCCGCGATTGCACCATAAGTGGGACCATCGACTTCATCTTTGGGGACGCCTCAGCAGTGTTCCAAAACTGCAAAATGATCGTTAGAAAACCGATGGCGGAACAAGCCTGCATGGTCACTGCACAAGGACGGAAAGATAGACGTGGGGTTGGTGCTATAGTCATGCAAAATTGCCAAGTTTTGGCTGAACAAGATTTTCTAACAGCTCAACCACCTATTAAGGCATATTTAGGAAGACCATGGAAGGAATTTTCAAGAACTATTATAATGCAATCTTCAATTGATGGATTTATTGCACCAGAGGGATGGTCAGTATGGGCAGGAAATTTTGCACTTGATACTTTGTTTTATGCAGAGTATCAAAATAGGGGAGCTGGATCAAATACTAATAATAGGGTAAATTGGAGGGGTTATCAGAAAAATATTGCACCACAAGTTGCTGCTGGATTTGCCCCTGGACCTTTTATTAGGGCTGATGAGTGGGTTAAATTGAGTGGTGTTCCATATGAATCTGGTTTGATGAAGGTTTGATTGATTTTCTTTGTGGATGACTTTGTAATAATTAAGGGAATTTTTTTCCAATAAAACATTCATTTTGTTGGACTTTTGGACTGCATTTTCATAAGAGTTTAACTTCTACGTCGAGACAAGTTAAAAGAATATTTTACATTAGGTCATTTATAAGATAATACGAGGTAAATGATCTATAATAAGTTGTCTTTAATAACATGATAAAAACTGATAGCGAACATGTTATAATAGGTTAAGTTAACTGCCAGTATATATAACTTAAATCCGTTGTAAAAACAAAAATTAATTGTGCTTGAGACTAGTTAAAGTTTGTCCCGACAAATTGACCAGATCCTGAACTTGCCACGTCTATGACACCATCTTTATTGTTCTGATAGTTTAATTTAGTCTAAATGGTTTATTTGCTTCTCAGTAGCCAATTTCATCAAATATAATTATCGAGCTGTGCTTCAATACACTAAAAGTGCGCAATTTGATAAAAGAACTATGACATTTCATATGCATATATTTAAGGGATTATTTTACCAACCTCAAACGTAAGGACTATCTCTGTATTAACTTACTATATATTTCATTCGATTGTAGCTACTTGTCACTTTCCTTGTTGCCGTTTGAAATATCAAATGATAAGAGTTATTTTACTAAATTCTCCTTGCTTCATTCTTGATCTTTCTAGCATATTTATAAGTAGTAAGATTGAAATAGTAGTAAGTAGTAAGATTGAATAATACAAATATTCAGAATAGTAGTAAGTAGTAAGATTGAATAATACAAATATTCAGAATAGTAGTAAGTAGTAAGATTGAATAATACAAATATGACAAATAGGCAGAGCATTAATTATTAGTAGTAGTTCCACTATACCAACGGCTATTAAGATCCCAAAGGCGCGCTTCGTTTACATTCCACCTTTGACTTCCCTTCTAATATCGTTTTGGCTCAAATATTTGAAAAATATAATATTTAAAATTATTTTAAATAAATATATATTTATCAATTGACATATCGCTTCAACTTCAAATTTGAAAAATAGAATTGAAGTTTGAAAATCATGTTTCAAGAATTTTTCATGTGTTTTAAGTTTTTCCTCACAAAATATTTTTCAACTTTTTTATGTTAAGTTTGTCAAAATATTTTCTCTAGGAAAACGTTTCTGAACAATAGAGTAAATAACTTCTCTAATGTGAGCAGGAAAAACAAGTTACATAAATAACGTTCCGTACGGATTGTCTTCTCTTCAAACCACCTCCCACCCCCCTCCAACCCCTCAACCACTGCCCCTCCACCCGACCCCGCCCTTATTTTATTGTCTTTACTTACCAAATACAAAAAGAGTAAGTAAAAGATCACTTAAATTTGAGAAATACATTTTACAGAAAAGTATTCTTCTTCGTACAGAACACACCCTTAATGTCCAAATAGGAGTATTATTTTTCAAATTTTACCTTTTTAAATCTCAACCGACTCATGCCTACTTAATTTCAAATTTATATCCTCTGTGTTCCTCACTATAAAAACTGCAAAAGCCTTCTTTTTCCTGCATCCTAAAGAGGGAAATTATAGAAAACAATGTCAAGCAAGTCTCCCATTTTCTCCATTGCAGAACCTCAACATTTCAGCGACCACTATGTCTTCCACCCTCAAATCGATTATTTTCAGGTAATTCCCCTGCTTTTTTTCTTCCTGTAAGCTCTATCATATATTACTTGTGATGGATCCATAAATTTACAACTAGTAGGTATAGAGGATACATAAAATTGAGTTTACTTGCTTGAAAACTTCAATTACTTATCCTCCCTCGCAGTGGCGGAGTCATGATTTTTTCCTAGGAGGGTTAAAAAATATAAAGAAATAAATACACGAAGAAGCAAGTTTTCAACGTCTATTATATATACATAAAAAATAATTTAAACTTTATATATACAGTGTAATTTTTTACCGAAGAGAATTCGGATGAGCCCCTTACCCCTTACAGGTCCCGCCCCTGCTCCTTGATATCGTGTAGCCTTTCTGTAATAGTTGTTTTCATTAATACAAACAAAGCTTTAACATTAGTTTTTCTTTATAACATTGATGCTCTAGTTTAGTGTGGGGCTTTGGTTGGTGAATTGTAACCATACAAACGCCTGTTGCTTAACCTCACGTTGCCCTTCCAAGACATCTTAGGAAGGTGCCGTGTAATAGTTGGTATTACTACAATACAAGTTACATGTTTGATAGATTTAGTAATTTTGGCTCATATTCAGTATTTTTGTCAGTACTTAATACATACGCCTTTCATTTCAATTTATTTGTCTTACTTTCCTTTTTAGTTCATTTAAAAAAGAATGTCTCTTTCATTTTTTTGGCAACTCTTTAATTCCAACTTTTGACGTGGCATGTTAAGATCACAAGATTAAATAGTATTTTGATACATTCTACATATCTTTAGTTTAAGACCACAACATTCAAAAGTCTTATTTACTTTTTAAAATTTCGTGTCAAGTCAAAACCCGATAAAAAAACGAAATGGAGGGATTATATAAATTATCTATCCAAACCCGATAAACAGTCTGTCCTAGAATTCAAAACTCATAAACTTCAAATTTTGAATCCGCTTTCAAAACTCATCAAACTTGTATAATTTTATACAGAAGTTTATATTCCGCGCCGAAAGTATTGAATTCAGATGAATCTGACATCATAATTCTGGATCCGCCCCTATATGCTACAAGCTGACCTAAACAGCATGTTATGAAAGAAAAAAAAATTGACATTCTAATTACTGTTTATGAATGTGAAAAACAGCAGATTTTAGTAGAAACAAGGAAGCAAAAGATCAAAGAGGTTGCAAGATACTCCATAGACACATTACACTTCGAGCTACAAAAACTCATCTCAAAAGATGAGTCATCAAAGAAGATTAAAAAGCACAGCCACAAGAAAAAATGGTGGAAAAATGCCCTGTTGTTCTTCAAGAGGAACAAAACAACCCATTTAAATCCTAAAGGCGGGTCAATTTATGGGCCGGTATATATTACTGAGAGTAGAACTGGAAGTTTGATTCAGAGCAAGAAAGGTGATTTGGAGATACCATACATTAATCTTAAGAAGTATAACATGGACTGTCAGCATGGGATTAAGACAACATTAGCTACTCCAATCTACTTGGTCACATAAAGAAAGAGTTGGTTACAAATTGTGTGTCATATTTGAAGAGTTAAAAGATTTCTTTTACAAAGATTTTTGAATTATTAAGAATTGTAATTTGTACTACTAGTATTTTTATGTAAAGTCAAACGTCTCTATAAATGTCATTCGTTATAACAACATTTCACTATAACGACCTAATTTTCTTCAGAATCGATTTTTCATGTTGTATTTTATTTCTTTATAACAACATTCTACCAATAAAAACAATGACTAAGTGGCATCCTCAGAACAAACTGAGTCCTTGGTGTCAGTGGCAAAAGGTGCTCTTTTCCTCCGTCAGGTAGCGGGATCGAATCCCTGCGGCAACGTGACTGTGTACAAAACGGGATCGAATCCCTGCGGCAACGTGACTGTGTACAAAATAATTCCCAAGCACTTTATATTCTCTTTTCTTATTTCTATAATTAGTGTTGACTTAGTTTCAATTAACAATTATTGTTGATTAATTTAATTTATTAATCTTTGACTTTTTTATTTCTTAAAGTTGAAAATATAAGTTTCCCCCTCTTCTCTTCAAAAAAACAACGGAAAAGGTTCAAATATACCCCTGTACTATTAGAAAAGGGTTAAATATACCTCTCTTTATACTTTGGGTTCAAGTATACCCTTCCCGTTATACTTTGAGTTTAAATATACCCTTATTTTACATTTTGAGTCCAAATATACCTTTTCTCCGTTAAAATTGTCAAAGGTGAATATGAGATATGACGTGACACTGACAACTTCACCTCACCACCTCAACCCATTTACCCTTCTCTTACCCTTCTTCTACCACTACCATCTCCTTCCCTCCACAACCTTTGCAACCATTAGCAATGAAATGATTTTATTATACTTCCAAAGGGAGTTTAGGTCTTAATCTAATGAACTTCCTCTGGGATTTTGATAACCACCAATGAATTGCTACACGTGGGGAGGAGGATAAAACTTTTGATTAGCTTGATATTAACAATTATTTTCTCAATAAGATAAAGTAACCAACGTGCAGTGTCTCAATCTCTGAATTTAACTTTTTTGGTTTAATCTACTAACATATTCAATGATTTTAAAATTAACAGAACTTCTACCTTTTACTTGTCCTTTTTTCAAAATAAATTTTTTGTCTCAAGAATTTTATTGATGGTAGGAGATAATTCGCTGCATCATTACAAGTGAATTTTCTCTTTGCACCAAGCTGTCAAATGGATTTTCTCAGTAAAACTTTTGACTAGTATGGAAATAAATAAAATAGCCCCATGAATTTGCTATATAAACTTTTGCAGATTTAAGTCAAAAATAAAAAGGGAAAAAAAGAAGCAAATAGAAAGAAGCAGAGAACAAGGCAATCTTTTGTTCACAAGATTAGGCTTTAATGTTTGGTTAACATATAACAGGGCAGCGCTCATCACGTTTTAACAGTTCTCCTAATTAGGACCTTAAAAAGTGGTGGTGCGATGGTGCTAATGGTTGTAAAGGGTGTGGAGGGAAGGAGATGGTAGTAGTGAAAGAAGAAGGGAAAAAGAGGGGTAAATGGGTTGAGGTGGTGAGGTGGCATGCCATGTGGTGTCACCTCACCGAGTTGTCAGTGTCACGTCATATCTCATGTCCACTTTGGACAATTTTAATGAATGAAGGGTATATTTGGACTCGAAGTATAAAAAAAGGGTATATTTGAACCCAAAATATAACGGGAAGGGTATATTTTGACCCAAAGTATAACGAGGAGTATAGTTAACCCTTTTCTGATAGTACAGGGGCATATTTGACCCTTTTCCAAAAAGACAAACCCTCTCTTCTCAATTATCATCAAATAAACAAACCCTCTTCATTGCCCCAAAGCCAAAACCCCAGTCGGCTCCATTGATATTTGCCTAGAACATCTTCTTCTCCGAGCCACGATCGCTGCTTCCTCCATTGACCCATTGTAAGAATCTCTTGGTCTTTCTTTCTTGATTTCTTTTGAGTTTTTTTCTTACAAAAATGCTTTTTTGTGTTAAAGTTGTAATCTTGCTTGTGGGTGTGTACAATTTTGTATAAAAGTTGTAATCTTGCTTGTGGATTTTGTACATTTATGTATAAAAGTTGTCATTTTGCTTGTGGGTTTTGTACATTTATGTATAAAAGTTGTAATCTTGATTGTGGATTTTGTACATTTATGTATAAAAGTTGTAATTTTTCTTGTGAGTGTGTACAATTTTATAGAAAAGCTGTAATCTTGCTTGTGGTTTTTGTAGAGTTATGTATAAAAGTTGTAATTTTGCTTGTGGGTGTGTACATTTTTGCAAAGAATATGGGTCTTATTTTAGTTAGTAGAACTGAGATTATATGTTGATAAGAAGGGCTTATTTTTCGTTAGTAGAACTGATATTATATATTGCTTTAAACAAATGTTTCATCGGAAAGACGAATAACCCGAATCAAAGCCTGAAAAGACGAATAATCCGACCTGAAGCCCAAATTGACTGAATGACGCATGACACTCGGAAACTTCAAATCCTAAATCCGCCTCTGGTTATAGCGATACACTTTTTATAAAATTACCTCTCTATAACAGGCATACTGATTTTGTCTAAATCTGATACTCATTTTCGTGATCTTGGTAACTGTAATTAGTCTATTTTAAGTTTGAAATTTTACAAAACTAAATTAGATTACTATGAGAAATATTTTTTTATTACCTTTTAATATATGCAAACAACAAAATCTTACGGTTTAATGTAGTCTCAATTTAGTTAACTCAATTGATCTGATAAAACATTCATTTTATTGGACTTTCGGACTACTTTTTCATAAGAGTTTTAACTTCTATATTCTGACGAGTTCAAAAGAGTAACCTGAGGTGAATGATCGATAACATGATAAAAATAATAATGAACATGTTATAATAGGTTAACTGTCAGTATATATAACTTAAATCCGTTATAAAAACCATAATCAATCGTGTTGGAGACGAGTTAAAGTTTGTTCCATCAAAGATAATTATCGAGGTGTGCTTTACATATAATGAGGACTAACAGCTCGCAATTTGGTAAAAGAACTGAGACATTTCATATGCATATTTAAAGGACTATTTTACCAACCTCAAAATATATTGGACCATTTTTAGATTAACTTACTACTTCATTCGATTGTAGCTACTTGTCACTTTCCTTGTTGCCGTTTGAAATATCAAATGATAAGAGTTATTTTACTAAATTCTCCTTGCTTCATTCTTTGATCTTTCTAGCACATTTATTAGAATAGTAGTAAGGAGTAAGATTGAATAATACAAATATGACAAATAGGCAGAACATTAATTATTAGTAGTAGTTCCAATATACCAACGGCTATTAAGATCCCAAAGGCGCTTCGTTTTGGCTCAAATATTTGAAAAATATAATATTTAAAATTATTTTAAATAAATATTTATTTCTCAATTGACCTATCGCTTCAACTTTAAATTTGGAAAACAGAATTTGAAGTTTGAAAATCATGTTTTAAGAGTTTTTCAGTTTTCCCTCACAAAATATTTCTGAAAAAATATTTTTCAACTTTTTCATGTTAAGTTTGTCAAAATATTTTCTCTAGGAAAACGTTTCTGAACAATCAAGTAAATAACTTCTCTAATGCGAGCAAGAAAAACAAGTTACATAAGTAATGTTCCGTACAGATTGTCTTCTCTTCAAACCACCTCCCACCCCACCTCCAACCCCTCAACCATTGCCCCTCCACCTGACCCTGACCTTATTTTGTTGTCTTTACTTACCAAATACAAAAAAAAAGTAAGTAAAAAATCACTTAAGTTTGAGAAATACATTTTACAGAAAAGTATTCTTCTTCGTACCGAACACACCCTTAATGTCCAAATAGGAGTATTATTTTTCAAATTTTACCTTTTTAAATCTCAACCGACTCATGCCTACTTAATTTCAAATTTATATCCTCTTTAACCAAAAAAAAAAAAAATTATATCCTCTGTGTTCCTCACTAGCAAAAGCCTTCTTTTTCCTGCATCCTAAACAGGGAAATTATAGAAAACAATGTCAAACAAGTCTCCCATTTTCTCCATTGCAGAACCTCAACATTTCCCTCAAATCGATTATTTTCAGGTAATTCCCCTGCTTTTTTTCTTCCTGTAAGCTCTAACATATATTACTTGTGATGGATCCATAAATTTACAACTAGTAGGTATAGAGGATACAAAAAATTGAGTTTACTTGCTTGAAAACTTCAATTACTTATCCTCCCTCGCAGCGGCAGAGTCAAGATTTTTTCCTAAGGGGGTTAAAAATTATAAAGAAATAAATACACGAAGAAGAAAGGGTTCAAAGTCTATTATATATACATAAAAAATAATTTAAACTTTGTATATACAATGTAATTTTTCACCGAAGAGAATTCGGATGAACTCCTGACCCCTTACCGGTCCCGCCCCTGCTCCTTGATATCGTGTAGCCTTTCTGTAATAGTTGTTTTCATTAATACAAACAAAGCTTTAACATTAGTTTTTCTTGACAACATTGATACTCTAGTTTAGTGTGGGGCTTCGGTTGGTGAATTGTAACCATGCAAACGCCTGTTGCTTATCCTCACGTTGCCCTTCCAAGACATCTCAGGAAGGTGCCGTGTGATAGTTGGTATTACTACAATACAAGTTACAGATTTGATAGATTCAGTAATTTTAGCTCAAATTCAGTATTCTTGTTACAAAAAATTACTTAATCTATATACTCTCTCCATTTCAATTTATTTGTCTTATATTCCTCTTTTCCGTTTTAAAAAAAAAAAAACATCTTTTTTTTTTTTTTGACAGTTTTTTAATTCCAAATTTTCACGACACATGTTTAAGATCGCAAGATTAAAGGACATTTTAGTACATTCTACGTATCTTTAGTGTAAGACCACACGATCTAAAAGTCTTATTTACTTTCTTAAACTCCGTGTCAAATCAAAACCAAACAAACAATTTAATGCGGAGGGAATATATAAATTATTGTCCGAACACAATAAACCGTCTGTCCTAGAATTCAGAACGCATAAACTTAAAATTCTTAATCCGCTTTGAGAACTCATCAAACTAGTACTATAATTTTACACATAAATTTATGTTCCGCGTCGAAAGTATTAAATTCAGATGAATCCGACATCATAAATCTGGATCCGCCCCTATATGCTGCAAGCTGACCTAAACACTTCGGTTATGAAAAAAATAATTTGACATTCTAATTACTGTTTATGAACGTCAAAAGCAGCAGATTTTAGAAGAAACAAGGAAGCAAAAGATCAAAGAGGGTTCAAGATACTCCATAGACACATTACACTTCAAGTTACAAAAACTCATCTCAAAAGATGAATCATCAAAGAAGATTAAAAAGCACGGCCACAAGAAAAACTGGTGGAAAAATGCTTTGTTGTTCTTCAAGTGGAACAAAACAACCCATTTAAATATATACTAAAGGCGGGCCAATTTATGGGCCGTTATATATTACTGAGAGTAGAACTGGAAGTTTGATTAAGAGCAAGAAAGGTGATTTGGAGATACCATACATTAATCTTAAGAAGTATAACATGGACTGTCAGCATGGGATTAAGACAACATTAGCTACTCCAATCTACTTGGTCACATGAAGAAAGAGTTGGTTACAAATTGTGTGTCATATTCGAGGAGTCTAAAGATTTCTTTTACAAGATTTTTCTTAATATTTTGAATTATTAAGTATTGTAATTTGTACTACTAGTATTTTTATGTGCAGTTAAACGTCTTTATAATTGTCATGCCTTATAACAACATTTCACTATAACGACCTGATTTTCTTCAGAATCGATTTTTCATGTTATATTTTACTTCTTTATAACAACATTCTACTTATAAAAACAATGAAATTCATTATAGCAATACATTCTTTATAAAATTACCTCTCTATAAAAGTCATACTAATTTTGTATAAATTTGATACTTATTTCCCTGATTTTGGTAGTTGTAATTAGTTTATTTTAAGTTTGAAATTTTGCAAGACTAAATCAGATTACTATGAGAAATATTATTTTTTCCTTTTATTATATTCAAACAACAGAACCTTACGGTTTAATGTAGTTAACCTAATTGGTCTGATAATATCGCTGCTTTTGTATTTGCAAAGCTTTAAATTAACAAGTATTTTGTTTTCGTTAATAACATAAAAAATAATGTTGTGTGTACTTTCATTTATAACAGCTAAATGGAATCTAAACATCAAATGTCAGTATACAAATATAACAACGTCGCATTATAGCAGTCATGTAATTTTCAGAGAAATACTGTCATTATAGAGATATTTGACTGTATTAGTTTTTTTTATATAAATTTCATTTAACGAAAACTTGAAAAGCATTTATGTTCAAATTCATTCATAATTGAAAAGACCACTAGTTGACACTCTTACTCCAAATTAAGTCGCACAAATTTGTCTGGTGGTTGTTACATATAGTATTGCATCGCCTTGTTACTTTAAATAAAGAGGACTTTATACCATATAGTATGATATATGTATAGTTTATGATTATCATGACTCGAAGTATCGAACCTGAGATTTTAAATAAAAGATGAAGAGATCTTATCGGCTATTTTAAAACAAATTTGATGCTTACCAAATCATTTCTAAAGACTTAAAGACTAAACATTAATTAATATGGGCATTGTAATAAATTACCCATGCCTGGGACGTCTGGCATAATAATTTCGAAAAGGCGGAATTGGATAACTTCTTTGGCTTTATTGAGGCTTTTGTAGCGCCTCAATGGGAGTCTTTTTTTCCTCCGCGATAGTATAATAACAAGACCAGTGAGAGAGCGGGATTATTGACATTACCTTTTTTAGAGAATGTTAATAAATTCCAAAATTCATTT